>NW_020799091.1:72895674-73095802 GCF_003259725.1 Athene cunicularia | reverse complement strand
CCCTCCCTCCCTCCCTCCCTCCCTCCCTCCCTCCCCCTCCTGTAATCCATAAACCATTCTAAAATCTAAATTTTTGGTAATTCAGGTCAAAACATCCATTTTAATAACATTTTTCTGTGCAATGCAGTTGAGTTTTGCCTTCAAAAAATATGAATCACAGAATCACAAGATTGGTTGAGGCAGGAAGGCACCTCTGAAGATCATCCAGTCCTAGCTCCTGCTCAAAGTGGAGTTAGCTAGAGCAGATTGTTCAGGGCTGTGGAGAGTTGAGTTTTGGATATCTCCAAGGATGCAGACTCTACAATCTCTCTGGAAACGTCTTCCAGTGTATGACCACCCTTGGCCACCCTCATGGTAAGGGTCTGGGTTTTTTGAATCTTGAAGTGGAATGTCCCCTGTTTCAGTTCATGTCCATTGCCTTCTGTTCTCTCAATGCGCATCACTAAAAAGAGCCTGGGTCCATCTTTACTCCCCCCATCAGGTATTTTTACACATGGATAAGATCCCTATGAGTCTTCTCCTTTACAGGCATTCTCAGCTCTCTCAGCCTTTCCTCATATCAGAGATGTTCCAATCCCTTAGCTACCTTTGTGGTCCTTTGCTCTACTCACTCCAGTATATCCATGTCTCTCCTGTACTGGGGAGCCCAAAACTAGACCCAGCACTCTAGATGTGTCTCACCAGTGCTGAGAGGGGGGGGAAGGGTCACCTGCTTCAACCTGCTGGCAACACTCCTCCTAATGAAGCCAGCAGACTGTTGGCTGCATTTGCCATGAAGGTGCATTCCTGGCACAGGTTGACTTGTTGCCCATCAGGACCCTTAGGACCTTTTATGCAAAGCTTCTTTCCAAATGGTGGGTCCCCAGCTGATGCTGGTAGATGAAGTTAGTCCTCTCCAGGTGAAAGGCTTTGCTCTTTCCTTTGCTGAACATCATGAGATTCTGGTTGGCCCATTTCTCCAGCCTCTCAAGGTCACTGTCAACAATGCAGGTCTATAATTTTCTTTTCAGGTAATTTTAATTTATAATGAAAGTTCATGAACTCATATTAAAAAAGCCCCCATATATTCATTATGAAGACAAAAACTTATTTTTTGTTTGAACTGGAGCTGCTCTGTTAGAGAAGTATTCAAATGTAATTGCCATTTTCCAGTAATAAGTGAAAACAAGCAAACAAAACTCTTTTATTCCTCTAGGCTATAACCCTTGACAACTGTGTGAAAATTCCCATTTCATTTTTTGCTAAGAATGTATCAAACTTTGACTTGCATTTAACAGAATTTAATCTTTTAGATTGAAAAAACGTGTATTCTCAGACTTGAATTTCCCATATGGAAACTCTAGTCTATGGTCAATTGTATTTTTCTTTAAGTGTCCTAAAAATTTGGTGAGTTCCCTGTAGCAATCATAAAATCTATCTCCTCACTCATTGCATCACTCTCAGGTGTCTCTGAGTTGTCTTTACACTCTCTTGAGTTGTTTAAATTAGAACACAATACCATGTCCTGCTAGTAGTTACATTGGTACTAAAATGAAGTAGTAATAGAGGTAGGGTTTGTTTGCCTAAGTGTAGGTGTCTAGTGAAAATTTAGATGCACCAGTCTATCTTGCCTAGCTTCCAGCTACCCCAAATGGGTCTTCAGCTCTGGTATGTCCTTTGTCATATCTGTATGATGTGCTCAATTGTTTTGGGTACTGAACAGCACTTCATACGGCACAAGACACCTCTTCAGGCAGCTGAGTTTTACCCACAGTGTCCCTACACACAGTTTTTATCAGTTGATGCATACATCCACTCTATCATGTTAATCTCTTTATAATAACATTGCATGAGAAATTATATTAATCTAATTTTTTTTTTTTTTTCTCTAGAGTAATTTCTTCCTAGGCTAGCAGCTGTTATCATGCTTGTCCTACAGTCTTACTCTTTTTCTTGGCTTTGGTTGTACATTTCAGTTGGTGCTGAAATTTCCACTTTATTGAGCAAATTAGAATACCCCCAAACCATGTTCTCATTATGGTTCCAATTTTCTCAGTCTTTGAATATCAGAAAGCTCTATAATAATATAAGGGAATTGTTTTTATATTGTCTTCCAAAAGCTAGAAGGATGTAATTTTAAAAAATGGCCCTTTAAACTGATTTGCTCCTTATGATTATAAGTAGACACATACCAATCAACCTTCTAACAAAAGGCATGCTTCTTTCATATCATTCGGTCTCCTAAATGATTTATTGTAGACATTTCAGATGTCTCACAGAAATCTAAATATGTCAACACCTTGTGTAATATTGGTCTGTTTCATTTTCTGTTCTGCAGTTAGAAGAATTATAGAGTTTGCTGTACATTTTGTCCTTTGGTTTTGATTTTGTGTGTACTTAGAGAAAGGTACATCAGCATTAAGACTGTCATACTGGTGCAGTCATACAGATGCAAGAGATTTATTTAAATGAAAGGAAAAGTGGATTTTATCCTTGCTGATGCTAATGGGCCACTACATCTTCATGAATCATAAAAGAACAAAGTGCCCTCATCTATGCAGCCATTAAACTAAAGTCTAGCAGGATGACACCCTAAAGGTAGCATGAGGACAAGGAGAAAATGGTGACAAAGGAGAAAGAGCAGACAAATGCAGTTCTAGCTGCACTGTCTCACTGTTTACTGTCCCAGGGTAGGAACTTGAAGACAATTCAGAAATCATACAAACCTCCTAAAAAGATATACATGCTTGAGATTAATCTCAAGATTTCTGCCAGGAGGAGGCAGAGGACTATCTTTTTCTGCTTAATGGGGATGACTTCTGGTTCCTGTGAACTCATCAGAAGGTGCAGAATAGTTCTCAGCTGAGGGAATATTTGTCTGCCTGTCCCTGATGTGCTCTTCAAGGGTCAACGGGGACACGTCAGTGGAAGGGAACTTTGGAATATAGTTGTACTGGGTCTGGCTGAGCTGGAATTGGTTTTCCCCTACAGCAGCCCTCATGGAGCTGTGTTTTATGTCAGGAGCTGTCAGGGTGCTGATAGCACCAGTGGGATGGGGTAGGCAAGATCTTGGGAGGGGACACAGCCAGAACACTGACACGAACTGACCAAAGGGATATTCCAGACCACATGACATCTGCTCAGTATAAAGCTGGGAAAAAGGAGGAAGGGTGTGTGTGTGTGTGTGTGTGTGTGTGTGTGTGTGTGTGTGTGTGTGACCCTTGGTCCCCCGAAGCAACCACTACACGTATGGGAGCCCTGCTTCCTGAGAAGGACCAATATCGCCTCTTCATGGGAAGTAGAGAATAAATCTGTTTGATTTTTTTTGCTTCTCCGTGCGGACCTTCGCTTCTCTTTGCTTAGATTAAAACTGCTTTTGTTTTACCCACAAGGTCTATCTTATTTTCTTTCCCCTCTTTGCCCTGTTGTGAAAGCAAGGGGAAAGGGGGGGAAGTGATAGAGTGAGGTGGTGGATATCTGGCATTTAGCCAAAGTCAAACCACCTCAATAGTCACATGGGACTTTGTGCTTCACTCATGTAGGAGATGGCTTATCACTGTTTGGTTCACCCCTCTTCCCAATATTTCTTTTCTACTGAAGCTTTAACATTACTCTCTTAAATTCATTTTAATGTTATGTCATCATCAGTACTCCTCAAATGTGTCATTTCCTTGTGCATGAAATTCCTGAACTGTAAAAAAACCCAAACCCAGTGTGTGTGGGTGTGTATGGGGGTGTGTGGGTGTGTCCCAAACCATTACAAGAAGAAACAATATGTGTTTTATATAAAATATTCAGTGCAGGCTTAATTTTCAAAAGTGTTGTAGCATTTAGTTATCTTTGCATAACTAAAACCACCCCTTCTAGATGCCTCAAAACAGGCACATAAAGCTGAAGAGAAACAGAAATCATTCCATTAGAGCTATAAGCACATTTATGTGACAATTAGTTCTATTCTAAATTTTATGGTGAAAGTTTGATAGTAAAATAAAATGTAATTTCACATGCAAATATATGCCCCTTATTTACACAAAGCCATTCAAATATATCTATTTCTATATATTTAAGATGGAACATTTTGCATAATTTCTCCCATTCGTTTAAGTTATTCAATAATGAAACAATAGTGTTATTTTATGCTGTTATCTGGGTACAAGTATGTGGTGGGAGTGGGGGCAGGATCCAGGTAACTTAAGCTACAATACTGTTGGATGAGGGAAGCATGAAGAGGACAGATGCACAACTCTTCCAACAGCATCAAGCTGTTCTTTTCCTCTCAATGTTAAAATTGCAGTAGTCCTTAAAGCCAGCTTATTACTTTAAAAATATTTCCAGAATATGTTATTCAGCTAAGTAGGTGCTTTTCTTTAGTCCTACTGTACAATCAACCTGCATGAGTAACTGTCTAAGAATGTTTACAGGACATTTAATCAGCAGGAGATACTTACATTTACAGAGGTAATAGGAAATCCCCTGTGGCTTTGTACCTAATTTAGTCATCTTTAGAGCTTGGTATATTTACTATTGGAGTTGTGGACTGGTACTCCCAAAAGATACTCAGCATAGAAAGAAAATTCTTGTCTGCCTATTGTGAAATTCCCCTGGTTTCAGGAAGGTCTAACTGTTCTGCTAGATCACGAAATTACAGGCCTCAGGCCCTGGAAATTTTAAGTAGAAAATCATTAAAAAAAAAAAAAAAAAGACACTAGAAAATTTAAAGATTATTTTTCTTTATGGATGGAGAATAATGAAAAGAGTAGGCTTTAATAGTTGATACTAAAAATGGAACCTACATTCTCAACACACAGAGAAAAACATTCCCCCAAAATTTAAGAAACAAGCACCAGCTTTGAAAAATGATTGAAAAGACCCCCTTGCCATATCCTTCAAATCCGACCAGATCCAAGTTGGCATGGCCAGCTGCCACCCATTAGTACCACATACCATGTTAAGTTCCTGGCTCTTCTGTCTCTTATGCTTTTTTCACCTTTACAGAGATGAGAAACATGTACCACAAAGCATTAATCAAACTGAAAAGAAAAAATTCTTTAGGATTACCTCCTCATTTTCTTCCAGCTCATGTTGGAATTAATTCTTTTTAGGAGAAAATGGGAGCTAAAATGTTGTTCTCAACTTTTGATTAAAATGTGAGATATCATATAAGTATTTGTGTTTCATTAAGCTAAGAATGGTGCTGTAGAATTGCATAATGCCACAGGAACTGATGCAATGCGACAAAGCACAGTCTGAACCATATTATTACTGACATTTAAGCAGATTTTGTCTTATTGTTCTTTTAATTTTTGCGCTACTAAGCCCAGATGCTTTGGACTGAACATTTCCCTTGATGCTCTGGGGCAGCGCGGTAGCTTTCATTGCTATTTTTGCTTGCAGGCAGATTCTGTCTCTGGTGATACACCGCATTCTGTTTGACAGAATGAAGAAGAGACCAGATTGCTTGGTAAAACTAAGAAATGGAGAAAATTGGGTTTGTAGTACCTATTTCACCAACTTTTAAAAATAAGCAAAATACTTAAGCGCATGCTCAAGGGCTACTAGTACCATTGATATTTCTGAGAAACTTAATGGTAAACACTGGCTTCAGTCTATATTAGGTAAAACCTTCTGTACTATCAATAGCGTCAAAAGGTGAAAAAGGGAGCAGGTAAGCAAACAACATAGTGAAGATATTTATAACCTAAAGCACAAATTGCACGATCATTGTGGGGGGAGGGAGGGGAAGGCCATGTAGTATTTTCCATATCTAAAGCTGGATTGAATCACTAAAAGCAGATATATCTGTACAGTTCTCTTGCCTTGACATTATATCTGAGAAGAGAAATATTTATGACTAAGAATCAGAAAATCAAGGACCAAGAAAAAGAAAAGCTGATCCTCATTAAAGATGGATATAGGGCTCAGTTCCTGAATGTAGCTTAACTAAGTTTCAGTTCATCACACAGAAAACAAATGGAAAGCAGAAACTTTGAAAAAGTCAGCCAAAGAAGAAACTTCTCAGAAAACCAGCTCTGACATATGGCGTCTCCATTTCCAAAAAGGACTAAAAATTTATCCATTATAAATTAACTCCCTCACAGATGTCTCAAAAGGAACAGCTATAATGATCATGATGCTTAAAAAGAATTAATTCTTTTTGCAAGCTCCTGCCTTCTGGATCCAAGCCTCCTTTCACATGCCTTGGCCCTGAGGGCTGGCTTCTAACCAAGT
The DNA here is from genome assembly GCF_003259725.1 of Athene cunicularia. Taxonomy (NCBI): domain Eukaryota; kingdom Metazoa; phylum Chordata; class Aves; order Strigiformes; family Strigidae; genus Athene; species Athene cunicularia. The sequence continues at coordinate 73,089,595 of NW_020799091.1, read as the reverse complement.
TCTGGCTGAAATTCAGAGTATCTTAATGGCTGGTTTCAATGATGCTAGTGCATAGGGCAGGATTGTTTGACATAACTTTACATCTACAAATGTAGATAATATTCTTGTAGATTAGTTAAGCCCTAGGTACCCTTGGACCCAAATGGCTTATTCACCCCACACTAGTTGCTATGTTGTACCTACTTGTTTTTTTTTTCGTGAAAACTTAAATTTCATGGTCATAGTCCTAGACTACAGACATGTATATCCCCAAAGCTGCCACAGTGGTCCCAAACTGGCATTTCCTTCCTTGTGACTGGTCCCTGCACGGCATTAGAAGGACCACACTGCCCTGGTTACCCATTCCCAGCTGCAGGGCTTCCTAACATTTTGTCAGCTTGGGCAGAAGATGCTAAGTATGTCTGCAAAAACCCTGTACATGTTCTCCCTGACTCCAGACAGGCTGCCCCAAGCTGCCCCATGCTACAAACTGCAGCAGACTGTCAAGGATTTTCCTTGCTTACATAGAGGAAGCAATTATGGATGAGATCATTACTTCTCCTTTAAACAAATGAACAATTTTCCTTATAAAGCATATATAGCCCTGGTTTCTGTGATGCACAGAAAGAGTGGAGCAGCGCACAGACAGGGAACACTAAATGTTACCCTACAGCCAGCTTTTCATTATGCAATGCTGCAGTGCTTGTGCCATAAGGGTGACTGAGCAATCTTCTGGATGAAAATCAGCTGTGAAGAATAAAATGCCAGCATGATCTTCTGATGGTTGGTTTTCAGTGCTTCCTCTGTTCATGTTTCTGCCCTTATAAATATTCTATGCTTAAGCGGTGTATTACTGGGCTGATTGTTAGAGGTGAACATGAGGCCAGAGAGGCAGGGAAGGAGTTAACTGCTGTGCTGCTACCAAGCTTGGTTGCAACTTTCCTAGCCAAGGGTTTTCTTGCATGGATTTAACTGATGTGATAAGACACACCTGTCAAACCTTTGAAAGGTGACTGGTGACTCTGTGTACTGCCCTGGAAAAGGAGCCATTTAGAGTGATGAAGTCTAACAAACAAAATTCTTTCAAGGTCACCAACTGTGCATGCAAAAAGACTGAGGTACCCATCTGAATCACTTTGAAAAGAAATATTCATAATATTAGAGCTATGATTTAATCACAGTATGGCTGATCTCTAGTCACTGCATACATTTGCTTACTTCCAAACCGCTGTTTTCCTCTTTCCAGGATGTACCTCTGTAAACTGAGAGTGCTGTCGGACTTCCTTACCTCAGTTTGTACTATATTATCCTGTCTGAATGCACTAAGAACCATACTGTGCAAAATCTCAGGATATAAAATACCATCAGAGACAAGATCCCAGAGCAAATAGCTTTTAAAGAATTGACATAACTGTGGATGAAACCAAGATGATTCCTCTTACCTGGAATTATGAAGGTCGAGATGGATAATTGACTTTTTCTAGGGTTAAGATTGGGATGGGGAAGGAAAAGACCAAGGCAGGTTCTGGATATGATCCTATGAACTGCCTGACAATATCCCTGCAGGTAGCATATGCATACAACTGGATGCCTGCTCATTATGAAAGCTTCTTCAATTAAATGTTTTGCAGGTAGTTTTCTGGAAAAGGCAAACTTCTGGAGACAGAGTCAAATTTCTGGAGACAGAAATACTCTTTTTTTTGCCTCCCTCATAACATCAACAGCAGAGTTCTGTTTGTAGTTCAGTATCCCTGCATTTGTTGGAATAGTCAGTGACCAAGTGCCTCGCAGCTTTTACGGGAACTATGATCCAGCGATTCCTTCCCAATGCTGTGGAATCGTGTGGTCCTTTACTGCCTCCCCTCACCCCCTATACATCCGGATGTGCCATGGACATGTGCACAGTTCTCCCTGGGAAGGTGTCAGGAGCAGAATGTGACCCTTCCCATCTGCCTGTATGAGGGAACAAGGGAGAGATCTATTCTGAAATTTTCAGAGACTCTTGGTTTATTTGGTGGGGTTTTTCTGTTTGTTTTGTGGGGCTTTCTTAAGAGGCCAAATGATAAATATCCGATGTGTTTTACTAAAAATTCCACTCTAGTAAAAGATTAGATTTTAAAGAAACACGCTTAGAAGACATTTTTCTTTTTTGTTTGTATTAAGTAACACTATTATGCATGTTTGCCTTATGTTAGTGTCTGCTCAGCATTAGGTGTGATTCATGCCTTCTCTGGGCCAGAAGAGTGAAAGTCATCGTGCTGACTGGAGTGTGTTCGTACCTGTCTAGACATGCCTACCTGGAGACTAACAAGATATGGTGTTTTCTTGGCGATAACGACAGTCAACAACTGGAGATTCATTTCTTAACAACTGCAGCCAAGGGGGACAGAGCATGTGCAAATGCTGTGATTAAGGTTTCAAACTAAGGACCGAGGTCTCTGAATGCTTCACTAGGAAGAGATTGCCTCGTGCAGGGAGTGAATGAATCCTGGGGGTGGTGAGCGAGGGAAGTGAGTAATGCTGCCAGCATGGACCTGTGTACATGTTTTGTTTACTGCATTTAAAGCTGAAGGGACTCTGAATAACTAATACCTTCTTTTTAAAGGTTATTGCAGAGCTGACTTGTGTCCTGGCTGCACAAGATATCAGGCTGCAATGCAGCTGCTGAAATTGTTGCGGTGAGACCTAAAGGAGCCCTCAGTAGAAGCCTTGTTTAGAAGAGGAGTCAGGGTTGAGCAATAAACAGGCATGTCCTGGGTAAAAGCCAGGGGTTATTTTGCTCCTTGACCTGGTGACAAACTGAAACCTTTTGGTTTCTCTTGTCAAAATAAAATGTCTCTTATCAGCCCCCAAATAATTTAAAAAGTTACAGGGAGTTGCTAGAAGCTGTATTTCCATTTTGGAGTGGAAGAAACTTTGAACTAATGGAACTGAATCCATTCTACCCTGTCCTTCATCACTGAAAGTATTGTTCTGAATGGACACCTTGGGTGACCATCTTTCACTTTCTGAAGGAGTGGCTCATAATAATGGCCTGAGGAGGCTTGCGGACTAGAAAAGGTGCAATCTTTTAATCACCGTTGCCTAGTTCTTTTCTGGTGCCATGTTAGATCCAAACAGTGAGTTGTGAAAAGGGTAAGAATCCATTTTAAGCAGTAAGATACATCAAACGGTGAGTCTACTAAATTGTTCCAATACAGATGAATGCTTTTTATTATTATTTTTTTTTTTTTAACAGCCATCAAGTGTGCAGCAAGCAAGATAAATCTTCATGTTTTCTGTGTGTTTTGATCAGCACATCTGCAAGACTAGAATCTGCTATTATGCTTTTGTACTTCATGATATTTTGCAGCCAGGTCACAGAAATATTTTTAAATAGAAAATAATTCAAAATACATTATAATCAAGGAAAACTTAGTACACTTTAAAAATAGAAGTGACAGATTTTTCTTATTTTGTCCTGGTTATATTTTGAAGAGTGAAAGGGGAGAAGATATCTCATGGTTGTATTACAGACTCCTTTAACTACTCCTAACAGTAGGCATACACTCCTTTATGAGCTTCATGTAGCTTTTCAGTTTTTCTTTAAATCTTTACTGAGCAGAAGCATTTAGAAGCTTGCTGGAAAAAAACCCTGCAGTAATGCAATGTGCAGTAAAAAGAAATCTGAAGATTGATATTTGCTGAGTAAAACTACTCAAGACACAGAAAAGAAGAAATGACACATAAAGTCATAGTTATTTTCTGCTATTTGCATGCTTGCAATGTGCATGGCTGTACACACAAGCAAGAGGAATTACACCTCAACTTTACTAAGCATATTTAGGCATATCAAGTCAAAGTTAGTTTCTAGGCTCCCTCTACAGTCAATGGAGAAAAATAGTTACCTCTGGAGGGCAGGTTCCCCTGCTTTCCTTAGACATGTATTTTACAGGCTTCAAGGTGACTTGGATTTTTGAGCAGTGAAGTGAATGGCCTCTGTACTTCAGCACCTATGCAATTTTTATTGTATAGAAAAAACACCCCCTCTAAATACTTTTAGATATCTGTGAAGATGTCTTCTATCCTCTATGACAGAATGAGACCAAGTTTCAGCAGTGTATGATTTTTTGGTAGGGTAATATTTCTTATATATTAATTCTAAGTTTTAATAAAGATTCATATATACTTCTTGAATTATTTTATTTAAAGCCATTAAGTGGAGCTAAGGTCCTCTTCACCCGCAACCTCAACAGAAGTTCTGTCATTTGAGAATTTGTTATCATCATTAGTAGGGGACAACTTATGTCCTTTGTAGTGCTATCTTCTGCATTGTACTAACCATCATATATGGAGAACACACCAGGCTTCCGTAAGTTTTATTCATCATAGCCATCTGCAGATTTAGAAAGTCTAGTCCAGTCATTTTCTTATGCTATTCCTGGCTTTGACCCCATCTCTCTGTTGAATGATGAGGTTTTGTTCTGTTTTACTTTTTTTTTTTTTTTTTTTTTTTTTTTTTTTTCCAATATAATTCCTCTTGTTGAGGAGTACGTTGGAGAAGGAGATCTTCAAGGAGATCTGAGTGCTATATTCATACAATAGACAAGAACAAGTTGTTCCAGTGACAAATACAAAAGATGAATGTTAGGATAACCTTTGTGATAAAGACTCTGTGTGAATTTAAATAAGAACTAAAAAAAGAGATGGGTCAGACAAAAGGCAACGAGATAAATTTTCTCATGTCAAAACATGCAAAATTGATTCTTCTTTGGAGATCTAAATTCATATGGATATTGCAAATGTGGTAACTGACTGCAAAAAGAGAGAGGGAGAAAGAGGCTGTTTCTGTCCTCTAAAAAGGGTACTGTGAAAGTCAAGGTGTGAACAGCTGTTAGTATTCACTGCTGGTAATTCCAGGTGCTAAACTCAGCCAGCAAACACTGGCAAACACTAACAGAAAATAGACCTTACTAACGGTTACAGACAGTCTCAAAATCCACTTTAGGAAGAGTTAAGTGCTCCAGATTTTGTCTCTGGTAACTAGCAGAACACTAGTACTCTTGCAGCACACTTTTCTCAGCACTACATACTGAACAGGAGTTAATAAGTAATTGTGAAACAGAGCTTTGTTTTCACAGGGTGCAGTGATTAATGCTCCATTACATTGTCCCAACACAGCCACTGTATTTTAATTAAAAATGTCATGCTACAGTGGTATTTGAAAACATGCAGGTTTAAGCCACTCTGGTTTGTTCCATACTCTTATCCTTAAATTAAATGAACAATAAAACCTCTCCATTATCAGGCTGGAAGGACTGACATACTTCTGTACTCAGCTTTGAAAAGGCAATTTTTCTTGACATTGTGAACACTAGATCCCAGCTTCATTGTTGGTGCCAAATCCTCTGACAGACAAAAAGCAGGAGTTGTGCTCGTACATCAGTTTCTTGGTAAGATCCTCAAACTGTAAAATACCCAAGAAAGCAGTAGCTGTTTTTTCTTCTCCTGTTTAAGTTTTGTTTTTACCTCAGAGAAGGTATAAATGACAAAAGACTAAGTTCTTCAAATATGGCAGAGATTAAAAATTAAAGACAGAATTTTGTTTGAAATGCCACATAAACTAGGAATAACTATCTCAGGAATAAATTGAATATCACAATGAAATTCTTGTAGAAAATGTATTAATAAATAAAGACACAGGATTAAGTAATACAATACCATAAAAAAATTCATAGGAACATTTGGATATGGAAACCACACTGATGTTTTAAATGCCAGTGTGCAAACTAAACTGCATAGAATAAAGGAGCTTGAATTTTACTCAGTGCCACCAGCAGCCATGCTCGGTGTTTAGGCTACTATACATGCATGTTCTAAAAGTGTAATAAAATGGATGGTGAGCTCTACAGCTGCCCTGCACATCCAGACAAGAAGGCTTGCTCTTCTCTTCCACACACAGCCCCACAGGGCTGTCCTGCCCTAGAGTCAGGACAAAATATATTAGGGGAAACCTGAAGTGAGACCACAACAGTCCTCAAACCAAAACCTAGCCAGTCTCCTCAGGACTCCAGCATGAGCTGAAAACCCCAAGCTGCTTTAATAATTAAGCACATTATTTTCTGGGAAGATGACTGGTGTCAGAGCTGTTTACAGCTTAGCTTTTTCAGAGGCACATGCAGGTGTAACACAACACAGGCGATCTGTGTACAAGGTTATAAAAACAGTAGTCTCTTTACGCCTACAACAGAAATGCTACAATGCCATCAACACACAAATAGATAATATACAACTCTCCCCTTCCCTAAAGCTAAATGGGCTGCTTTGGATGCTTTGTTCTGCTGCTGAATATTTTTCCACATTCTCTTCCCTCATCTTCTCGTACCTCTAAGGTGAAAAAGATTTCTGTCCTCAAAGTGGCCCTCTCCACACCACCAAGATGTCTCAGGCAGTTAAATAAATAATGCTATCTCCTGCCTGGCTGATGAACAACTCAGCATTGCAGGTGGAGTGCAAACTGCAAATTTACTGAGGACTCCCATAATAATGCAGTTTTCTAATAAATTTGGTATGCATAAGCTTTACCTATACAGATTCCCCCAGAGCCCCTCGCCTACTTTCTGTCATCTTGACCAAATGGAGAAAAGTCTGGTAAAAGCTATTTTAAAACGGCTCCTCTGAAGGAGATATATTTGACCCTCCTCTGAATTCCCAGCCCCTCTTCCCACAGATCCCACAGCATAGTTCAGGCAGGTTACAGCCCCACTGCCTTGCCTGTGTCCCAGACTAGGCAGGACACCTCCACTCAGGACCAGGTCTAGCAGGGGGCTGGTGTGTTCCCTTGATCTAGAGTGTCTCAGCGCGGTGACTGCAGCAGTGACGCTGGCTGATGGGGCTGCCCCATGGCCCCTCTGATTGCACCAGCACCACTGCTTGTGGATCTGGGATCTGAAACCTCGCCAGTGAACTGGTCTGCATGTCTGTTTTTCTAGTCAACCCAGACATCAGTGAGGTGGTCCTCAGAAAGTCCCCACAAAGAGGTGACATGAGGGGGGTACCTGGAGAAGGACTGAACAGTGAGGGGTGAGAGGGGCCGGGGGAAGAGCTCCTTGAACGAGCCGTGCCTCTGAAGTGTCAAGGAACTACGGTCTAAGCAGTGAAGAGGCTGCCTTGTTGTCAGCTGTCCCGGGTGTCATGGCTTCAGCTCTTCTAACCCAGAATTTGCCATTTGCAAATGCCCGTTGGCTTCCTGCCCATGAGTTTATGGAAACACACAATTTGTGTGCATGCAGACATAGGCTGAATGCAAATATATGTGCATTAACTTTCCAAATTCCATTCCTACCATTACACGGGAATAATTTTAGCTTTCTAAAAATGCAGTTAATTTAGATTTTCTATATGCTTTTAACATTACTATTTTCAATATAGATCTTTGGTAAGGTCATCAGGTGCCCCAGTTTCATGAGTGTCCCATTTTCATGACAGTCACAGAGATGGTAAGGTGCCCTAGTTTTTGAAACTGTTGGAGAGCCTTCTGCTGCCTTGGGTGCATAATTATTAAGCCTTTGTGAAAGAGAAAAAGAGGATTGTCACAGGAAAGAGAGGCATTTTAAAGTGACAGAAAAATAAAATACTAATTTTAGTTTCCTATTGTAAGTGCATCAAACTCTCCCTTATAATTTACTGTTATGTATTTCTGCCATGCCAGGTTGTTCATATTCATAAATTTTTCAACCAAAATTCAGATTTAAATGAACTGTAATTTTATTCACTGTCAAGATGGGTAGTTACAACAGTCAAGAAAGCTATCATATTTTATTCCACCTGATTTTTTTTTCCTAATGCTACTGTAGACACTGACACCAGCTCACCGATCCAATGCATCTTTTATTTTGCAACCATAATACTTTGCTATTTTTTTTCCAATTTATAACACACTTAAATGCTAAGCCAAAGTATTGCTTGTTCTTCCCTAATTTAATCTAAAAAGTGAGTGAATCTGAAGTAATGAGTGAATGGTGCCAAGGCAAGTGATAGATGGTATCAGTCCTCATTTTCCACAGCTAGCTCCAGCCTGACTGATGGAAGTACCACTTCCACAGGTGTGGGCTGCCAGTACCTTGCTGCCCATGGTCGAATTCATAAAAATTAAAACTAAAGGAATGTCAAGAAGAAAACAAGAGTTAAGAATATAAGAGGCTGAAAAAAGCTGTCTGTTTGGGAAACAGCAACAAGCTCTACTTAGCCATGTTTGGTTTTAAATACATTTTTAGATGACTACCATCCTTCTGTTCAAGCATCTTCCTCAGTGTTATGAAGTAAAGCATTTGAGCCAAGCAAGGAAGGTAATATCTGGCATTCAAAAACTCAAATATCCTTGCAATCGTATACAGCAGCAAACCTCATTCCTCTGTTTACCCTTTTTTTTTTTGTATTTGTTTAACACTTTCTCTGCCAGTCAAGGACAATAAGTGTTGTGGATTCCTCACTGAATCCCTCAGGGCAGTTATTTCAGATTAATAAAGCAAAATTCAGTTTCCTTCTGTCAAAGCCAAGCTTTTACATCACTCTTGATCAAGTCAAGGCCCAACAGAGAAAGAAAAATCTGCCATTCCTTTCTTTTTATTAGAGAACAAATCAATGATGGTGTGATCTCTTAAAATGCATAATATGCTATAATCTCATGCTTAAATAAAACTACATGTCTTTAGTATGTTTCCTGAGACCTGGACAGGCTGGAGCGATGGGCTGAGGCCAACTGGAGGAGTTTCCATATGGCCAAATGCCGGGGGCTGCCCTTGGGCCACAACAACCCCCAGCAGCGCTACAGGCTTGGGGAGGAGTGGCTGGAGAGCTGCCAGTCAGAGAGGGACCTGGGGGGGTTGATTGACAGCGGACTGAACAGGAGCCAGCAGTGTGCCAAGGGGGCCAAGAAGGCCAATGGCATCCTGGCTTGTGTCAGCACTAGCGTGGCCAGCAGGGACAGGGAAGGGATCTGACCCCTGTACTCGGCACTGGGGAGGCCGCCCCTTGATTCCTGTGTTCAGTTTTGGGCCCCTCACTACAAAAAGGACATTGAATGACTCGAGCGTGTCCAGAGAAGGGCAACGAAGCTGGCGCGGGCTCTGGAGCACAGGTCGTACGAGGAGCGGCTGAGGGAACTGGGGGTGTTCAGTCTGGAGAAGAGGAGGCTGAGGGGAGACCTCATCGCCCTCTACAGCTCCCTGAAAGGAGGTTGCAGAGAGCTGGGGATGAGTCTCTGTAACCAAGTAACAAGTGATAGGACAAGAGGGAATGGCCTCAAGTTGCACCAGGGAAGGTTTAGACTGGATATTAGGAAGCATTTCTTTAAAGAAGGGGTTGTTAGGTGTTGGAATGGGCTGCCCAGGGAGGTGGTGGAGTCCCCATCCCTGGAGGTGTTTAAGAGTCGGATCAACATAGTTCTGAGGGATATGGTGTAGTTGGGAACTGTCAGTGTGAGGTTAATGGTTGGACTGGATGATCTTCAAGGTCTTTTGTGACCTAGACGATTCTGTGATTTTGTGATTCGTGCACCTTATTTCTTAATTTCAGCTCTCAAATGGTCCTTCATATCTGTTCTTCAGAGACAATCACTCTGAATGCTTTCTAAAGGGAACTTGATTAGACCCTCACATTGGAAAACAGATACTTGCTCATGTCCAGGAGTCCTACAAGCAGAGTGTAAGCTCTGTAAATGTGTTTCTTTAGATGAAAAAGAAAAAAACAGATTGTCCCATGCCTTTTGTCCTGAAAGGGAACAGTGGTGTGCTGCTAGTACCCATTATAGCACTCTCTCCACAGGCTGTTTCATTAAAACCTTTCATCCTTCTAAAGGGGGTAGGGAAATCAAGTCTAAGAGATAAAAAGCCCACAATAACTGCACACAATTTAGCTCCCAAATGGGGCCTAACATGATTAAAATAATAAGCAACACACTGTGCTCAACAGCACTTCAACTAGTGTAACTAGGGTATAAAACATTAAACATGTCTCCAATGCAAAACATGTTAAATTAAAACTGCAACAGCCAGTCTGGGAGAACATTATGATATGGGTTAGACTGCTTTCAGTCTAAGTGTGCTGGTAAAGATGGGAAAAGTTTACTGACATGGCCAAGGACTGGCCAAAAATATACTCCATGCCTTCCTCCAGAGAAAACTGCACGATGGTAAAGTTGATCCCATCATTGAAAAACTGTCAGCAATTTCCATGAATCTTTGTCCAGATCCTAAATCCTGATTTTTTTAATGATTCCATTCATTAGATCCCTGCCTCTGACTCCTCTAAGGTGTCTGCTGCTCCCCCAGGCCACAGAACTGGGTCTGCAGGGACAAATGTTTCATGACATCAGGTTAGCAGGCATCAGTTTTCAGAAGGTCTGCCAAGTGCTGAGAAGTATTAGGAAGGAAGAAGCAGCAAAACAACATCATCATGGCACAGTACAAATCTATATGGTGTTTGATCTTGAAGACTTAATAGAAATCTTATGTTTCCGTCTCAGAGGCTATAAAGTAGAAGTAGGAAAGATCAAGACAATAAAAAGGCCAAATGGCCAAGTGGTTTTAAACAACAAATGACTAAATAGTCTAAGGGCTCACCAAATGGAAAATTGAGGGAGACACAGCACAGATAATATGCTGACTGACCTGAACATCAACAGGGAATGGATTTCCTCCATCTCTTTCAGTGTGAGAAGCAAGAGAGATCTAATGAAACTAGCAAGTAACAGATTTAAAACAAGAAAAAGGAGACTTTCTCACATGTTGCATATATAAACCATGAATCTTACAACTGGATGTTGTGGAGTTAAACATTTGCATGAGGTCAAGAAGCAACTGGACAAATTAAGGAGGCAAAAAATGCATTAGTGACTACCAAAGTCCATATGCTTGCTCAGGAAGTCTCCAAGCCACAAGTTGCAGAAGACTGGAAGAGTATTTTGAGAAGGTATTTCTGAGTAAGTTAGTATTGCTAAATAATTGTTATTGTTACATTTTTATACTGCTTTTATGTCACCAGCCCTCATGGGCACTGCTGGAGAACACAGGCCTGGCTAGACTTCTTGGACTGACCTTTCTTGCAATTTTATGTTGAATACATTAAGAATGGAACTGGAAAGATGAAAAATGAAGCCCACAGTTTAAAATACAGGGAAGATACACTAGGAGGTTTTTTTGGTTTTGTTGTTTAAATTATATCCCAGCGTGGCTCTTTGTGAACTTGATCTTTCACGGTTTCAGTCGTCCTGGGGGCAGCAAAAATATACAACTCTTTTGCAGTCAGTAAGTGCTGTAAATAATTTTCCCTGGATGACAGGCTCTCTGGAACATCCACTATTGCCTTTGACAATTCTCTGGTCTCTTTGGGAAAAGAAACAATTTCTGACGTACTAAGCTTTGTCTGATAAAAGGACTCCCATGGTTTTCTATCATATGTCAATTCTGACTTCTCTGGCAAACTGAAAATCTTTTGATTAACAGCAAAATCATCTATAATACATGGAATGCACTGTGGTTCATACCAAGAAATACTTGTTCTATAAAATCATCATGAATAATAGTATTTCATCAGATGAATTTGGTCTCTCTGGTTACAGAAACATAGTATATGTCATGTGGAAAATGCAAATGTGGCCACTGTCATCAGGTTACATCAGTGTGATATAATGACAATAGGCTTTGCAGCCGACACTCCAGACCTATAATAACAAGCAATCTCCAGCTATCTTCTGTTATCATTTTGAGAATGGAGGTACAAATTCTAAAGGTCTGAGTGTTGCTTGAACTTAAGCAGAAATATAACAGAATTTATTCTTCTGATTTATGGCATAGATTCAGGTCTCTGGGTCTTTCAAAACACCTGAATGTACTTCTTTACATTACACTTCAAACTATACAGCTACATTTCCTGTACCTATATAAGCTTGGAGTTGATTTTTAGAAATTTTCTTGCTTTCTATAATAGGAATGGGCAGGTTAATAGCATCTGAACCAGCTCAAGTTACTGCATTTCTGAACTGAAATCATCCATACCTGACCACAATCTTTACAGAGTCAGTTACTTTTATGGCAGCATCTGTCTATTGAATCTGAAAGAAAGAAACAGAGTATAGTTGGCTGTAATTACCACTGAGCAGTACATTAAATAGACTGGGATGAATTTTCTGGTTCTTATCGTTCCACTGTCATTCGGGAAAATCTGAGTCTCCATTTTGATGTGAAAAATTTGCTGGACAAGGAGTAAAAAATCCAAAAAGCAAAAAATCCACGATCTCATTTGTTTATCTTTGCTTTGTGTCTCTGAGAGATGATATATAGCAAACAGTTCCTATACTGTGCTCTTTATGTGATGTGAATTGTTTTTCTTTCACTTAAGAAAACCGAAGTCTACTGTAGAAAAGGGAACTAAACGGATTTCATCCACTGATGAACTTCTTAGGTTTTTCTTTTTTCTTGGAAAAATTATGTCCATTTCTACAGAAGGCAAAATTTATGCAGGAAGTAACTGATACTCAGAAAAAAACCCACCTGTTTTTCTTCAGAGACTAGTTCTGTATTTTCCTTGGTCACTACTTTTTTTTTTTTTTTTTTTTTTTATTCTTATGAGGAAGTCTCTCTGGAGAAAAGGAAATAGCTAACTAATTCATGCCCAGGTCAAAGAAAAAACTAATGTGAAAAAGTAAAGAGAATTTACAGTTTCTCCTTGAGTTTCAAAGTGCATTTTCCTTTTACTGATCATTCTTCAGAAAGACACATTTTCACTGGCTATGGTAAACCCCCTTATTTCTGAAAATGTGAGAGATTCAGCACTTTTTATTTTAATCATTAACTACACTGATATCAGAAAACAAGTAGAGAAGGCAAGGAAGGGCTATTATGACAATCATTTTTAAAGTAAATTTTCAGATTAGAGGTAATTGAAGAAATCCAGAAAATGACTGACTTCTGCAATCAATATAAGCAGTTAGAAAGAATGATTTTCACTCTGTAAAAAATCATTGAGAACAACTATCTAGAGAAAAAATTGCCTGAACTTCTGCTGAAGCATAAACAACATAACTGTCTTCAAAAATTTTCTTTAGTGAATTGGAATTCATTGTTAATCTCAGTGGGATCTGGACTGCAAACATAACTTTCATGAATCTAATGTTGGACAAGGATATTTAGCATAGTCAGTAATTTTTCTGACATGCACCTATTTGGTTTTGGTTTTCTTGCTCTTGATTTCTGTTCCCATCCTTCTTGCTTGTGATTCTTTGATACATGGTGTAGTCTGTACTTGACAACTGCTATCAAATTATAATGTGTCACATTTTGATGAAGTACAACATTTATAGAAAGAGATGGACAAAGCCACAAGGAATAAGCGTGTGTGGAGAGCAGGCTGGATGGTATTACTGTGCAAGGCACTCCAGAGCAGACAACTGAGACTTTGGAGCTCAGAAGATGAGTGGTGTTCTGATGAATGGGGGACCTGGGCACTAAGGGGACAATGACACTGAGCAAGTCATTGGCCACCAGAGACCAGAGACAGAGGTTGCCAGGGGAGTCTGTACGGTCTACCACCTCCCATTGCTAAGGGTGTTTTATGGTCTTCTTCTAAACTATCACCAAAACATGAGGATTTCCCCCGGGCAAAGTTGAGGTGTCTGCCCCAGACCCCACTGCAGCTGTGCTTCTTCAGAAAGGATCCTTGGAGGTCTCTTACTTCTGCAGCAGTCACAGTTTTCATAAAGCAGTGGTCTTGGCAGCAGATTTGCACACCAAGACTGTGTCTTAAAACCCCAAGCCAGAAGCACGGCTTGGGCTCTGTTTGGGTCAAAATGTCTTAAAATTTATGACCTGTTGGAGTAAGACCCAGACCCAGGTAAGAGCTATTTTAGGGTTGCACATGCACCATATATATTCTAAAGTTCAATAAAAAACCCTCAAAATGTCTCTGTATGTCGCCCACTTGAGGAAGTTTGGCTGGAAGAAATGGCCCTTTTAACAGGAAGTGTTCCCCTCAGGACATGATGCCTCAGTGTGATTCATCATGACTTCAGATGGGATGCAAAGATGGAGGGGTTGTTCTCCCAAGGGAGAACACCTTGTATGGAAGGTGAGCGGTCCTGTAAGACATCTCTAAGACTCAATAACCCTGTGAGGAAAGCGTGACCTGAATTTTAACCTTAATGTTGGATTATACAGAAGCAAATTCTACTGTGTAAACTTTGAACTAAAACATATTAGACAACATAACTGATCATAGATGTCATTATTTAAAGAAAATTACACTAAGTTAAACAGATATGAGGAAATAAAGATTAAAATAAATTCTCACTTAAATGTGTATTTATCTAGAGAGAGAAAGAAAGTTGGCTTTCACATATCTGTGTAACAAAATCTGTACAATCTCTATGTGCATTTGTGTATACAGAAGTGTGTATATACATGTATATGAAACTGTAGTTCTTTTAAAACAGCCAGCTCAATCTAAGTGCATTGTCATAGCATCAGTAAAGGAAGTCAACAACAGTCTTCACTCTTCCTGGAAATTGAGAGATGCCTAATAAACCTTTGTGGCCTTTGATGGGCTGACTATCTCAGTGGTAAAACCACCTGGATTACTAAGGAGTTACAACCCACTACAGTGAGATTTTCCAGACATGCTATTTAGTTTGGTTTGAAGTATGTAAAGTGAGTAGGCAGCTGTCTGAATTTTGACATCCGGAATGTTTTCTGCCTTCTTTGAATGAGAACACCCAGTATGGCCTTCTAACTAGCTGTCAAACATTTGCCTGCTTACCCAGTGGTTTCTGCACAAAACTCTAAATGCGTCTTATCTATCCACCTGTCAACTTGCTTATCATATTTCTAAAACCGGTGTCATTCCCATGAAGAATGGTTTTTAACATTAGGACTGGAAAATAAGAGAAATGAAAGCAAATGGGTGGCAAGACTGTCTTCCTTGATACGTTCCAGTGAGAGCAGGAATGCTGTGTCTTATGGGAAGTACTATTAGGGTGCTATAGTCAGTGAAAGTACCTGGCCAACAACAACATAATCAGCGTCCATTCATTTTAGACACTTATTATTCTTTATCACAGACCTTTCTAATTATTGCTTTCAGCAGCAAAGCCACAGACATTTTGTAATAGGATATATTTTTAACACTGCATGTGGGAGATAGACTTATAAAGCCTGAAATCCACTAATGGAGTTTATATACTGGATTTCCTTTGTGACTTATGCTTTGGCTCAGTGGGAATACAAAAAACCAGTTGCTATTCTTTATCTCTTTTTTTTCCCCCTGCTTTTGTTCCTATAGAAGCAAAACAAATGCAACAATTGGAAGAGTAACTATATTTAAAATAAAGTAATTCATTTAATAAAGACAAAGAGATGAAAGTAGTTTCCGGAAAAGACATTTTAAAATCATGGTAGTATCAGGAACTGAAGAATTTTCTATCTTGGTCTCTCCGACAATTCCAGATATGAATCAGATGGTGAATTAAGATGATGAACTTTAAACTACTGTCCTAGTTAAATGAAGTAAAACATAATGCTTAGGATCCAACTGGACTGCTATTTATAGAGCTTGGGGAATCCTTTGCCCAAAGGAGCTCTTAGCAACATGACATAATAAATCTGGGGAATGCAGGTTCCTAAAGGAAATATAATCTGATACAGTCAAAAGCCATAGTTCCTTGCAGCTGACAGAGTGGCACAATGAAAGAAGTTTTACTGTCAAAGGACCACATCAGGAAATCTTTTCTTTAGGATAATTTTTCTCTTGTATGACAGTCTACTTGGGTGGAAGATCACGAAAGCAGAGGAGAGCATATTCTTGGACCTTGTTATTTTCAGGCGTTCATGCAATGAACCTCTACAAATCATATAGGATCCTCTATGCCAAAGGATGTTCTAGTATCTAAAGCCAACACCAATTGAAGACAAAAATAAATAATAAAGTTTCTCTGCTCTGTATCTGAAAGGTCAGGTGAAGTCAGGCCTTGGGCAAGTTCTTTGCAATAGTAATAACTTGAAAAGCATTTTCTGGTGTCAGAATTATTTTGAAAAGATAATGTACTAGTCATTTGTGCCTTTTGCCTGAACTCATAGCTGAACAATATGCTGCACAAAATAACCAGTCTAAACTCATGCAGAATCAATAATGCTCTGCATTCATTGTGCTATTTTGAAATTATCTTTGATTAGGGTCAAACTCATTGAACTGTTCATGGACAGCTGGGAAAAAACAGATCTGTTAGAGTACCATCCATAGGTATGTTAGCATGAGAGAAAGACACAGGAATGCATTTGTCTTTTTTTCTACAGCCACACAGTACCCTTCCTAATGATAATAATGAATTTCTATACTAAGAATAATCATGTATGCAATTACTTAATTTTAGAACCGCAATTTCAATTAGTGTTTTGAGAGAGTTCGGCTGGACGCAGTCATACTCCTGATTTCTGCCTTGTTTCGAGTGGGTTATTTTTCTATAATTTATTGTGGGGCTTCTTTTTTTTTTTTTTTTTTTTACCCTGGGAAATCACCATTTTTGAAGAGACTTAATAGCAGAACTTATTTTATTGGTAGCATGTGGACTTTGCTTTAATCGAGCCTTCATATCCTCCATTAATGTGCTAGTTGGGCTGGGTTAGGATTTAACAACAGATTTCTGGTATCTGAGAGGAGATGTTTGAGATGACAGAGACAGGTTCCTCCCAGTGCTGCATGGTGGGAGGTTAAGAAACAACAAGCAGAGATTGAAACAGAAGTTCAGACTAGGTATTAAGGGAAAACTTTCCCCCATGGGCAGTGGAGCAGGCTGTCCCAAGAGGCTGTGCCATCTCCATTCTTGGAGGGTTTTAAGTCATGACTGGACCAAGCCCTCAGCAGCCAGGTCTGATCATGGAGCTGAACCAGCTCTGGGCAGGGGGTTGGACTACAGAGACCCCTCCCAGACTGAATTGTCCCACAGGGAGAGAAGACTGTGTCACTGCCTCACTGGGGTGCAAACAAGGGTGATGCCTCTATGCAGGAAGGACAGGGATGGCCATCATGGGACCTCCCATCCCTGTGTTAGGATGGGATTGCTTCTGCAGAACTCTGTACTGCTTGAGGGCTCCAGGATCTGAGCTAGGCTACAGGTCATTGTGCTAGGCTGCAGTGTTTGTGTAAAATTCCCTCTGAGTACCAGTGGGTAGATAATGTTAAGTGGCAATCTTTCTCAGAATGTACTGGAGGGAGGGGGGAAATAAAACACACAGAGAAAAAAAAAATTAGAAAAAAGGTCCTATACTGAAGTTTTCATAATGTCTCACCTCTATAGCTCCACTTTTTCAAAGGAAAATTCACATCTTATAGACAGACTTTTTGTTCCTTGGGTTTGAAAACATGAGCATCTAAAAAGTCCTCGCTGATGTTCAGTTCTTCTCTACTTCAGGAATTGTTCCTTAGTGTATATCAGATGAAATCCTGCTTCCACTGAATTTCCCTTTATTTCAGCTATCAGAATAGTACCTTCGAGCTATTGCGAGCTGGGACACAAGTACAAAAACAAACAATAAGGCACATTCATAGTTTGGCCACAGAGAATTTGATAGCTTAGAGCAGCATCCTCAGCTTTCACACTGGAGGGTACCAATGGAAAAGTAGGAAACATCTCTAGAAAAATGCTTTATTTGTGGTTTGTTTTCCTTCACCAAATCAGAAACATGACTACAGTAGCTGTGAATTTTGGTGCAACCAGGTTTTCATAGAAAGAATGTTACCAACTCCAAATAATATTTTAAATTGTGTCTTGTTTTGGAAAATCTATTTTTTTTTCCATTTTGTAAAATTCCTTAAAATTCTGTTAAATTATTTTTATTTTGCTACATGATTGTGTAATAGAAGTACTAGGAAATATCACTGTGCATGAAGTGGTACAAATAAATCGTGGGACACTTCAATGTGAGTAGAAACTATTTTGCCTTAGGAAGAAAAATCAAATATTCAAAGATTTATTAAGTAGCTGCTACTTTTGTTTAATAACATATCACGATGTCACTCACTATTGTAATCATGATTGCTTTGATGTTCTCTGGCCCCAAATCTCAGTATTTTGAAATGGAGAGAATTTCCAAAATAATGATTGCAAACATCATTCGTACAGTTTTTGAAGTGTCTGTTATTTGGTTTCTGAATGAGAAAAAAAATCCAGCAAAACAGAAATTCTGAGGGTCTATAATCACTTTTCTTGAGAGCGTTGCTTAAAATACTTCTACGTCCTCTATGTAAATGGAAATGACACTGTTGGCATTGAAGCTGCTTCTTTATCTCAGAGTAGTGTAGTGGAAGAGCGACCAATAAACCTTGAAAGGAGTCTTGCAATTGTTTGTAATAAATGCAGGAAATGTGAGGGGAATGGAAGTTGTTCTGCTGTGTGCCTTCATAGCAAAAGTCCTCTTTATCCATAACCTTTTTTGTGCAGTTAGTAATTAGCAGTTTATTATGCTGAGAATGAATTGCTTCTTTTTGACTTCTAACCAGTCTAATTAAACCCAGTCATTAATGTAAAGACTCTGTATGAAAGAAACACTTCATACCTGATCAAACAGTTATTTTGGAAGGTGCTGATCCTCTTATTATTATTCAGGATGTTTTTCGGTTGATTGGAGATGTGGCAATGGCACAGCATATTAACAAAGTAATGGAGATGAATGGCTATGAAGTTTAAAATGATATTTCTGCTCTGTTGCTTCAATGAAAACTATGCAAAACTGCCTTGCAGTAATGACAGGAAATATTTGTAAAATTAACATGTAGTTCTCATTGCTTCCAATGGAGCTATCAAATTTTTAATGAAAAAAAGTTGTTTGAAATTTCACAGTATATCAGTAAGCACTGCAACGCATGTTATCACTGTATACTCTATATCTCTAATGATTGCACAACTTCAGCTTTTATGGCTAGCTCATTTTCCTGAAAAGAGAAAAAAACCTAATATATCCTTTTGTTTCCTGCATGTACAGATTTACCTAAATTTTTCATAGATGTGTTTCCTATGTATCAAAATCGTTTTGCTGTCAGGAAAGACTACTTGAGCAGTGAGGTTGTTGTCTGTGTCAATAAGGCTGTCAGTCAGGACCCCAGGGCTGTTATGGGGGCATGTAAGTGTGCAAGAATTAACACTGAGTTTTGGGGGGGGGCATGTGTAGTAGTTGAACTTAGTGAAGTTCTATAATGGATGAGCTGACTGAAATGGACAGATGTAACATTTGGTGAAACTAAGTGAAAATATCATTGTCAGAAGAGGGTAACACTGGCCATGGTTTGTGTATGGGAAAGGATTACCACTCCTCTCAGGACTTCTGCACAAGCAGCAGACCCTCCATATAGCAAGGGGATTTCACTAGGCATCTGCTTGGGTGTACATTATCCAGAAAAGGAGGAAAATGGGAGAAAAGAGGCAGGATCTGCACCTTCAGAGGGAAGTGGCCTATGCATAACTGGTCTGAAATACCTGTTAGGTACTTAGTACATCCCTGCAGCAAGGTTTCATATCCTACGGCTCCCAGCTTCCCCATGTGCAAGCTTCTGCCAGCTGCATACGTCTAGCCTTTAGGATAAGCTTTTGGTAGCTAAGGTATTGCCACACTGTTTCACAAGATTTTTGTTTCTCTTTCAAGTTAATGAAAAAACTCACACAAGGAAAGAGAATGATATGTAGATTTAGACATTCTGCTTATCTTTGATCGGGTAAAACAGCTGAATGCCCAAGCATATTGCAAACAACTAAACCAATAACCTAAAGAAGGATATAATCTTTATGTTTCAGGCATTAATCAATTACCAGTTGGTAGGAACCAGGAAAGGACTTCCCCTGTGAGCAAATAAAATATCCATTCTGTGGACTTTATTCCTGGACCTTCATATAAAGCATCTGTTACTGGTCACTGTCAGACCTGATGGTATTAGATAGAAAAGCCATGGGGTGAGATCCTGAATGCTTACTCTTGTTTTTATACTTTCTGATAAAAGAAAAACAAATGCGTTGCAGGAAGCAATATAAGAAAAATGATCCCTTGACTTTATTTTCTACAACTGATCAGCAATTTTAATTCAGTAAACTAATAGCAGTGATCAAAGTTGTGAGGATTTTTTTTAGTCTGTCTGATCCCATTGTCTGCCCACATCAAGGGCAAAACAGTTCCGGCAATACCTTGTCAGCTGTGCATGTATGTTATTTCCACGTTCTGAATCCAGTCTAGAATAATCCTTTGAAATGCGGGAAAGGATCAGAATAAGTATTGCTTAGAGAGGGCAAATGAAATATCCAAAAGCTAAGCACTTACCAAAAATAAAGATGACAAATCTGTGTCCTGTTTGAAGCAGTCCCAGTGCCTGCTGAAAGCGAGGAAAGGGTGAGCTGGAAGATCGCAAAAGAGCAGGCTGTAACCTGCTTGGCATTCTTGAAAACACAGAAGCCACACACTGCCCAGTAGCCTAGGACATCCACTTGTTAAATGAGAGGTCCAGATTTACATCTGCCCCATATCACTCCCCTGGTTTCTTGTGCATGCCGTTACTCGGGGACCATCTGCTATTTTGTGATTAGATCAGTGCCTCTGAAAAGATTTCTGTTCTGCACATGGAAAATCTTAATGTTTCCTGAATTTTTTTTTTCTTTTTTTGGGGTGTGTGCGTGTGCGTGTGTGTGTGTGTGGGGAGGACAACACGGACATGGAATTTGTAAATAAAATTAGAAAAATTCTTCACAAAAGCTTTTAGTTTTGATAGGCTACTGTTTTGTGACAGAATAAATCACCTATATAAGAATAGGTAGTTATGCCACAAATTAGGAAATTTAATTGGATCGAGTGGATGAAATTCTGTTGAAGATTCATGCTGAAACAATGCACAGGTGGCCAAGGATATCAGAGTGAATGGCTGTAGTGGTGTTGCCATGTACTGTATTCTCTACAGATCAAACATTGCTGGAAGAGAGTCAGGGCCTAATCCTGGGTTCATACGAGTAAATGTTAAGTTTCTGCTCATTTAAATAGTAAATGTTCCCAAAGATACATCTTTAAAACCATTTTGGCTTCACATTGCCCCAGTCCATTCTAATTATTATCCAATATCAGCTGATAGTTCCCAAAAATATTGTTTGAAAAAAGAACTTAAAAATGGTATTTTTAAATAGTAATGATCAGTCTTGCAGTCTCATCCCCATGAGCAGCTATATCCTATCCGGGTTGCTACACTGTAAGATATGAGTGCACGTTCTTTGTAGAAAGAGTGCCTTCACCCTCCCTGAAAGGCAAGTTCATATGAACAAAGGGGGTTATACTCATTTAAATAATTTGTAGTGCTATTCCCATTGTTCCGACTTTCAAGCGTCTTATTTTATAATTTTCTCATAATCTGTCTGCCTCTTGTTCTGCATTTCCCGTTATCTTTGGATGAGATAAGATTCTCTGTTTGAGCTGTAACTTGCTGTTTTTCATCATTAGCAGATTATAGTTCTGGAACTCAAAAGTGTGCACTCATGGAAGTTATTCACTGATGACACCTTCACTGATGTTTCTAAAACTTCTGAATATGAACTAGTCACTTCAGTCTCTGTCTAGAAAGCTCATCATCTTCTCATACAGATGACTACAGTGCTGCTGGGAAGTTGCCCTCTATAGCTGTTATTTCTCCCCACTGACTGGGGCAAGTGAAATTCATCTGATCTGACTTAAATAGCTGCATTTTTGATGATTACAGTCAAGTGAGATGAACCTTGCCCCCAAAATTTCTAGAAGAGATTCCCGAACTGAAGGATCACTCGCTGTATTGACTATTGCATTTGATATATACTGTTTGGCTCCACTGATCATGTGGTATATTTATGTTCATAACTAAGTACACCTCATAGGCTTGAACTTCCAGTATGAGTACCCTTAATTAATATATGATAATAATTTTCTTCCATATTTTGCTATTTATTTCAAATTGGATTTTTTTGCCAACTTTTCTACCATCCTGGGTTTTGGAACATTCATACCCAAAGCACAAAAGAAAAGTGAGACCGCCAAAGCGAATTTCTTTGAAAATTAAAGCAGACATTTCTAGATCTCTCTTAAAATATTATTCTCTTATTACTTAGGTAATGCTTCCTAGAGGCAGTCAAGTACATAGATATGAGGAAAATGAGTGCAAATTCTATTGGAAGTCAACTGTTTATATCATAGAGCTGCAGTAGAAACTAAAAATTGTGTCCTGGAAGACATCCTCTGCAAAACAAAACCAGAGAAAAATAATCAAAAAGTGAAGCTTCTTATGAGCTCAATTAAAAGACTACTTTAATTTTGCAAAACTCATCTCTCTGGCCAGCATAGCTGACAGAGAAACAGCTTCCTCCAGAGAACAACTCAGAGCATGTAAATCTAGACTCACACAGCAGAGGTTTCTTAGACTAAAAGGCAGCCAGTAATTTTTAGTAACAAAAATCATGTGGGACAACCGTCCTCATGAGAAAAAAAAAATGATTTGGCACTTGGTTCTCCAGTCCATACTAAACTGAGTAGGATGTACTCCAAAGTGTAAGGTCTCAGGAGTGTGCAGTGACATGGTGTTTAAAAGTTGCAGAATTGAATACTAACATTCAGGACCCTCATCCGTTTTAATCACTTATCATTCCCAACTCTGCTGAGTAGCGCGGTGCACATTTCCAACTTTGTGTTTCTGCTGGAGCTTTCTGGTGTCTAGCAGGCCAGATGATGTAGTCTGGATTCCAGCATTCACAAAACTAATTGCAGGGAGAAATTTACATTTTTTTAGACTGCTGATGCAGATAATATGTTTTATACCTGTGTGTCATGAGACAAATATCACCTGCAACTTAGTCTTCAAATATGTTAAAATCTAGTAGGCATTTTCATCTGCTTATATAATAATAACTTTATAGATGGCAATAACATTTTTTATATAATTACAGCAATATTTATGGGTCCCTTCTGGCAGACTTCTTAGCCTCTTTATTAAGTGAATGATCATCTTCAAAGACCATGCTTTCTAATTTACTAAAGGGTTGTTAGATAAAGATTTTACTACGGGGAGATTAAGAAACAGTTGTTTTGCAGGGTAAGTCAAGTGAAAGGACCATAACGCATCTTTGCATCTGCATGCCTGATTGAACATTCCAAATCCTGTTTCTTCTCTTACTCATGATCTGAAAATCTGCATGGGCTCAGTCCAGGCATGAAAATCATTTTTGTATTGTTCTAGTAATTCAATCCCTACTACATTGGTTGCTGATAAGTAATTTGTACAGAGAGCAAAAAAGCAGTGTTGGTAGGTGCATATGATCCAAGTAGAAATGGATTACACAGCCAACTGTTACTCCAGAAATATTTTTGATTTAGATGTAAAACACTTATTTTTATTGCCAATTTTAAAATAAACTGTGAATTTGTGTAAACTGGAGGTATAAGTAATGATGTCATAATGCAGCATCTTTCAGCACTCTCAAATCAATTTGATTAATATTGCAAAACATTAGAATGAAATAAGTCGATGGTGTAAAAACAGTGCATTAAATTTCATTGTACATGGAAATTTAAACATATTAAGGAACACAACAGCTTCATGATGTATATTTCTGTAAGTAAATTTTACTGAGATATAGTACACCATTAGCAGACATTTCTCAAGGGCAGATTCTAAAGGCTTGAACCTGGCCACACATAATGCATTTGAAAATGTGCACTGAATTTGGAGGTGAAAAGATGCAAACTGTGCACTCTAGTTAAAATTCAAGATTATTATTACTTCATTGCCACAATATCCTTGGGTTTTAATGTCACTTCTCAGACAAATGCAGGGAGACATTTCCCTGCCCAAAGCACTTACAGAAAGCCTGTGGCCATGATCCTGCCACTGATAGCACACAGGAGGAATGTTTCTAAATGGAGTGTCCTTGAAGACAAAGGGTAGTTTGAGGATGAATCAATCAGTTCATGAGCTGTCATTTCAAGTACTGTGAGCCTTAGACCTTAGCTTTGCTCCTGCTGATCTCTTACTGTTACACTCAAAGGCTGCAGGATGAACCCAAGTCATACAGAGTACAGATAAAGGAACAGAGGTGAGAGGTAGATAAAACACAAAGAAACAGGATTCATCGTGCTTTGTAAGCTCTCACCAGAGCCAGCCATTATAAAGTATTACTGGTAAGAAACTGAAGAACAGAGAACGATGGGCTAGAGGTGGATGGAGAAAATAATTTTGTTCACATGGGAAATCTGTTACAAACCGTGTTTCCTTTCTAAGTTAAAGCAAAAGTTGAAATTCTAAATTTTTCATGGACCCATAGGAAATTCTATAGCGTCTCAGTTCAGAACATGACAATTTCTGTGTCTCAGTAAGTTAAAAATCATTATACAGACTATGAAAGTATATGTAAAATGCCTATTAATGTACATTGAAATGTAACAATCTAAATAAAATAAACTAAGCTTAATTAATACAATTGTTATTTTCAGTTTTATCAGGAAAACATCATGAGACAAGGTACTGATCCTGACAGAGTTGTGTTTCAATGGGCAGCTGTCTCATCCGTAGAGTTTCAATAGTCCTATGTCTTGTATCAGTCACTGGGAATCTTCTGGATGCATAAGGAAAAAGAGTAAAACATCTTCATCTCCTCTGGTGGTGTCATATTTGAGCATAAGAGTCCTCTGATTCCTTACAGACTGGCCAAAGGTGGGCTGGGAACCAGCCCAGCCTGGACCTCTGTGGTACATAGTGCAGTGGACTACCTCCTGTGAACCTGAGAGAGACTGGGACATGCTCCTTCATGCAGCATGTGGCTTTGAAAAATCCTTTCTTAGAGACTATGATAATGCAACCAAGATCAGTCCAGCAAAACAGCTAAATGGCAGTTTATTTTTAACCACCCTGTTACTCCTGCATGCCTGAGTGGTACTGTTCTGTGCTTACCCTGCGGTAACTGCTCACTGCTCCCTACAGAGGAGACACTGCCAATGGTACATGCAGAAATAAAGCTCAAGACCACTTCTCATTTCTATCTTAGTTTATTGTAGAAGGAATTTGGAGAGATGAGGTAAATTAACCTTTGTTGCATACTGCTTACTGGGTGCACCGACATTAGTGTTTCCATTCAAACTGGAATTGAGGTTTGGAAATGAAACTTCTAATTTCCCCATCTATTGCATCTTGGTTCTTGTCCAGAAACTATTCACAGCACTTAGACTCTTATTCTCAGGTGAAACTGAAGAAAAAGAGGATTCTAAAGCACACTTCAGTAGGTATTCAGACACAATGACCAAACTAGAGTTAATCCAAAGAAAAGACCTCTTGAACTGCACGTAGTTTGGACATTAGGTCTTTTATTAGCTACCGGTGCTCTAGAAATTGGTTCCTATTGTGCCACGCTACTTGCTGCTAGATGCAAGGCTCTCCTAGCAGATCTAGCCTGGTAGGGAATTACACCTACTTCTGTTGCAGATCTATCAGAAGGTTTGTGATGGAAATATGCAGCAAATAGTTTGTGTAATAGAAATTGCTATACCAGTTTCCTAGCAAACCTGTTCTCCTCAGCAGCATTTTCTGCATATTAATTCTAAATGCAGGACACTTGGGGCATGGGGCACAAGAGCAGACTCCATGACAACAATGTTGATCTTCAGAATGACGATTACAAATTATTATTATGAGAAATTAATACAAATATTAAACTCTTTCTTTGGGCTCAATGTCTGTAATTTTTTCCTAGTGGATAAAGGTTTTCCTTTTTTTTTTTTTTTTGTGTGTGTGTGTGTTAAAATTAGGTATTAAGTTAACAGCTTTGTTGCTCACTGTTTGTTCTAATTGCAAGATTTATGCCAGCTCCTGGTACCAATAGAGTATTCAACACGTGCCTGGGATGTTCAGTAACAGGTAAGTGATTGCCAGATGTCGAGTCTGTATTTCTTTGGTAAATAATCTGAAAACAACCATTTGTATTTCCATATTTTTTACAGAAAAAGTCTTCTATTTAATTATAAATATCTATGGAAAAAACTTCTAGATATTTGTTACATTTGTGAGCCTTGTACATCATATGAGCTGTCTCTGTCAGCTTTGCCTTGCTTTTCTTAATTGATACGCCTTATCCTGGAGAATGTACTCATTGTCTCATACATCCTGTGTAAATGAAAACAGATCTTATTGTAGCTGTGTAGCTGTTATCTTACCATTGTTTGTAAGGATTCCCTTTGTAACCCCATTTGCTGTCTAAGAACTTACAGAGGTGGTGGTGCATGAACTGGAAAAAACACAGCAAAGCTGTTGAAATCTGAGATGAGTTTTGGGGTCTAGATGATAAAATCCTTTTTAATGTCTTTTTCCAACCTAGGTGATTCTGTGATTCTTCACACAGAAAATAGGATATGGAAATTGGGAGCACGTTAAAGGTGGAAAACCACCATCTCATTTAACAGAGCCCAATTTTATGGCAGAAATGTAATTCCATTACTGCAATTGTGGAAGCAAATGTGACCTTGATAATGATTACAGTGTAATTACCAGGATATATCATCCCATCATTTTAACTGTACAACCTTGAAATTGCAAGGCACAGTCATAAAGATCTGAGACAAGGTTCCTAAGAGACAGACCCAGAGGCACTTTATTCAAGATAGAGATGGAGGAACTTACAGAAGATGATATACAAGTAGATATCTGCAACAGATCAGGTAAACTGCTCTCTAGAAACACCTATGGGTGACCAAATATATGGTCATGCAGATGACTGCAGCTAGTCATGCACTCAGTCATGCAGCTAGTGGGATGAACCTAGTCTCTAGACCAGTGATCTTAACTTGGGTTGTGTTGCCCAAGCAATCCCACTTGTGTGAGAAGAGTCTGTAGAACTGACTGGTTAACTTTTGACCTTAATATACAGTTAGTGAATAGTGTCTTGGAGTCCTTTCAGTTATAATTTTATTTGAAGAGGAAGGTATTTTGTTGTTGGTTTGTTGGGATTTTTTTTATAGGGCCTTTTATTAATTTGTGATTTTAAGCAACCTTCAATTTGAAATAAATCACTACTGGGCATGTTGTCTCTGGAATAAGGTCCAGAATAGGCAAAACACACTGTTAGTACTAAATGAATTTCGGTCCGTTTCTAAGACAGGTGTGTGTCCTGGCAGGATCCAGCTTTAACAGGTCATCTAGTACAGGCATGAAATGAGGAACCAAGGAAGCAGGTACCTCTCTCTCCCAAGAAAAAAGCTGTATTTGGGTTGAAAGAAAATCAGTCTTTTTCTGGGTGCAATGGAACTGGTGAGTGAATTGCTTTATCAGGCAAAGCAAGCTGGCTATAGGTAGGACAAAGAGAAAAAAACTCTTAAGCCATAGGTAAATATTTGAGAAGTCTCAGAGCTAGAGGGTCAGGAATCATGGAAGATGACTGATCAAACCCCAAAGAATATTTTAGTTATGAATAAAAAGAGCCCAGGATCAATTTACAGGTTGGGTGGGGGTTTTTTTGTTTGTTTGGTGGTTGTTTGTTTTTTTTTTTTTCCTGCTCCTTATTTGCACAACACATTTTGTATTGAAAATCTCTCTATAATGCTTACACCAATTTACCTCCACTGTTGTGTCTCCCGGACAAACAACCTCTAAACCAGCCCAGCCTGAGGTCAGAGACGCAGAAAGGAGTATTGCTAAACAACTAGCATATTTGAGAGGTGTGGGCATGGGACTTTGGAGGAAGCCCAAGACAAACAAAATCTTGCCAGAAGGCTATGTGAACGTAACAAGCCAAGGTAACAGTTTTGGTGTATGCTGTAGGGAGCTTAAAGACACATATAGAGCGTAAAATGCCTATAGAGCTAGTTACAGGGACAGCTTAGTCAGCTTTGTGAAACTTTTTGAAAGAAATAGTAAATAGAAAAGAATACAGATTATAAGAAATCTCTGAAAATTGGTATCCCAATGTTCACACTTTGTCGACTCAGGCTTTTCAGCCTGAAAGATCCCCAAGAGCAATCTACCAATACACATCAGGCTTGAAACCAAACCTGCTGGTTTGCACTTTGCAATGGTTAAAGCATCCTTGCCTCCCAGCTGCCATCAAGCTGAACGCCCAACTCTCAGTCACTCACTCCCCTTTCTAATCAATCCTATTCATGCATTAAAAAGTTGTGCATTTCCCCCAAAGCAGAAGTCTTAGAGATGCTCAGAGAGATTTTAACAACAACAACAACAAAAAAAGAAGTGTAGGTGCACAAGAGAGAAAAAAAAAGTCACATTGGACAAATATCATCTTACATAATGATTTCCTGCAGTTTTTCACACATACACAGAATGGAATAAAACCTATATTGACATTTGCTTGTTCACTGTAACAGAGGGCTGCATAGGATCATCATAAATAGGCCTTCCTAATGACTCCAAAGACTCTGAAGTACACACATCTTCCAGGAAGTGCCTGTAACCTCATGCAAGAGTTTTTTACTTTGGCAGTGCTCTGTGCTGGTCTTTTCTCTAGGTGAATGCACACAGGGATTGAGGGCATCATAGAAATGAAGGTGTGGTGGAGCCCTTCACTTCTGCAGAACAACTCCCTGTTAGTCCTTCCAGTTTCAGACTGAAGAGTGCACAGCAAAGAAAGAAAGCAAGAAGCAGTAAACAAAGAAACAAAACCCCAACAACCTTCCTACTTCCAGACAGACCCCTGCTATGTACTTTCTCAAAACACATATACACAGCCTTAATTAGTACTATATTACTCACAGAAAAGCTCTGTTTCTTTGGCGGTCAGTACCCAAGTGCTTCACGCACGGCAAGGCAAGCCATTTATTAATTAAAGCTGTCCTGCAGTCTGTCACTCCGGTTCCGGTACACTTTGTTTGTGCTGTTCTCCAGCTGGTATAGCCATGATGTCACTTACTTTCAAAGATGAATTTAAAATGAGAAGAGAAAATGTGAGAAGCAATTGATGTAATTCAGTGTTGAAAAACGTGTTTTAAGCAAACTTCTGAAGCACTGTCTGGTTTTACTTCTTCTGCAAGCAATGGACAGATCTGTACCTGTCTCTTGGGATATTTTTTTTTCCTTTTAGAAGTTGAAATCACTCTAAATTTCCATGTTCAAAATGTTGTAATCTATTAGTTTAACAAATAGTATTACTAATAATACTATGTCTAGCTTTCATATGTTGCTTTTATCTGGTGATCTGATAGCACTTTGCAAAATAAGTCTGCATCGTTATCTTCATTTATATATTTCTGTTCCCTCCTGATTACTTTTTTTTTTTTCATAAGATCCTCTGTAGATGGTTTGTAGATAGATGTTGCAGATAGGAGCAATTCTCTGCTTTAGTCATTTCTTCAGCCCTTGTATTTGATCATGCAAGGGAAGCAACCTAGTGCCTACAGCACACCCCATAGCCCCATCTGCCTTCACTGGTGAGAGATCAGATGTGCGAGGTCATCCTGTGGCACCGGCAGCTTTCAGCAGAACAACTCTGTGCAGTATGTTTTCTGAAGAGATTTCATTTCACTGTCTCCCAAGATACTGATACCAGCTTGTCACTGCAATCTGTCATTTTTATGTGGATGTTATATCTCACTAAAGCCTCACCTTACCAGACCTCTGATAGTCTGTAATACCTGTGGAAAGAGCATCTTCATGACATCCCAAAAGTGAGATCACAATGAGAAGACTAATGGCCACTGATGACCCTGTACTGCATTTTTTTATCTAAAAGTAAGTTAGAAGGATATATTTTTGCTCCTTAACCATTTCTGCTGTTGTCACTGTGTGGTACTCTCCAGTAGAAGAAAACCTTAAAGGCATGAACGTGCTGAGGAGACTAGACACTCTTCTCTACATTCCTGTCAGCTTTTATCAAGCCCTGTGTTGTTAGACCTAGAGAAGGAAAAAACCCATCAGTTCTTGTCCCATAGATGTAGGGGTGGATCTTCTAATTAAATTTGCCTGCATCTTTCATAGCTTTCTTCTTGTATGTGAATCTACGCTGTGTAGGGAGTGACAATCTAGGGTTACTACTGTGGGTTAGAAGTAAAGGCTTAAAATGTTAGGCAGATTTTTCAAAGGTATGGCTTTCTTATATTTGGACCTCCACTGAAGGCTTCAGATTTCCTTATATTTGGAGTTGCTGTGTTTAGGTAGAGCTTAGACTCAACTGCGCTGTAGCATGAGGTGCTACTGTTGCCTGACCCACTCAGAGTATGTGACTGCCAGTTTGGCCTTGCTCTACATGAATTTTCTCCTTCCAGGTTTTGGTCCAACTTGAGCTGGTATCCGCTTGGGCTTACATCTGAGCAGAATGGGTGATACAAATATTTGGACTCAAACCCATATTTCACACCCAAGAACAGAGCCAAAGAGTTTCTGCAGTGTGGGTCAAGCCTGTGGTGGTCAGACAGCAGGAGAGAGAGGAGAGGTGCACATAGTGAGAAAGCTGAAAGGCTGTGTCTGTCTGTCAGAGCAGGACCTGGAGGAAATCCTTCCTGAAGCCTTACAACTATATGGCAAATCAATAGGCAACAGTCTAAACTGATGTATGGGTTTCCAGATTATGTCTATAGCAGTAGATTAAATGCATGGCACTGGAAACATCTGGCAAAAGGCGGCCTATGTCTGTATTACTGAACTCTCTAGGTCTCTGAAAGAGGGTGGCAACCTCCTATTGCCTACTGGAAATGCTCTCTGGCCTACCCAACTCCCCAAGCACACATGGAGATTGTCTGAGACAATGATTTTCAAGTTTTCGTCTCTGGGAATATCTCCTGGCACTACTTAATCTACTAATTCATGGTTTCTTTACATTCCCTCTCTGTTGCATTGTTTTTTATCTGCTTAGAATATTGCATAATAATGCAAAACGTTTGTTTGACAACTTTATTTCTCTGAGGAGGAACATTATTTTCTACCTCTGTGAAGGGACTGGCATTGCTCTGAACTTGCAAAAATATTCTTTTCTAAAAACTACTTTATATGAGATTAAAGTCATAGCATCCAGTCAGCAGACTGTGTACCAACAGATTTAAAGAAGATGAAATAAAAGCACAAACCGAGGTGGAAATTTAAAGTGATCATTTGTCATAGTTACAGCCTAGCTGCATATACTCCCAGCCTGATTTTTGTAAATGGTTCTGGGAACAGAGTAGATGACAAAGATCAGGACATGCAATGTCGTCCTGTTATGTCAAGATTTTGAGAGACTAATGGGAACTGCAGTGTCAGAAAGCAGCTCTATTCTTGCCCAGTGCTCCTGTCAAGATGATCACTGCGCCTAATAAATGGGGACTTCTGGGACAGAATAAGATGGGATCAAAATTATTTGCAAGGATTTACTTGCCAAGGAACAGCACATGGGGTGAAAATGTGACATGATTCCTGAAGAAATAAAGAGGAAAAACTGTAACTATCTTTCCTCAATATAGTTCCTGAAGAAGTGGAGTCTATCAAAAATACCCAAAGCAAGCCAAAAAGTAATTTTTCAGGAGAGGAAACATTCCTCTCTGGACATTTCCAAGCCCACACTGTGGCAGGTGGAGGTATTTTTGGAGGGACCAAAACAGAAACTGTGCTTAAATGTATTAAAAGTGCTTTCTCTTTAAGTCTGCTGAGCAAAGATGTAATTGCAGAGCTGTGCTGTTAGTTATCACAGTGTAAAATCAGATGTGAGAGGTCATTCTCTGGCACTAACAGCTCTGGGCACACTTGCTCCATGAACTGTTTTCCTGTTGGGTAAATCAATTATGTGATTGTCTTTGCTTTAAATTAACAGAGACCTACTCTTCTTCACATGAAGAAACCAAACACTCCCACGTGACTGCTAAATTAGTCCTCTAAATGAGCATCCCCGTAGAAATAATTAGGTTGCTTAAGTGTGAGGTACTAATATTACCCATTTTCAGTACAAATGTCTGGAAAGTTCTCTTCTGTTCCTGGTTTTTTTTTTTTTTGTTTGTTTTTTTTTGTTTTTTTTTTTTGTTTTGTTTTGTTTTGGTTTGGTTTTTTTTTTAGAAACTGAGGTTTCTTTAAACTTAATGCTACAAAGTATTTCTGACAATGGAGGCTTATCAGCTTAATGAAGAAGACATGTTTCAGTATAAACTATAAATCTTAAAAACGCAGTGGCTTGAATGTTTCACGTTACCTGTGAATCTCACATACACGTGAAGACCATGCACAGAGGCCAAGGGTGCGTGCAGGTGTGCGTGTGCCACCCCCAGCCTGGCGCTGGCGGTGCAGCCAGACCCTCTGTCTTGGTGAGCCCATGGAGCAGAGCTGCGTGGCAGCACCCCTGACCCTGCCCGGTCCATTGAGGGAGCACCCTGCATTAGTAGGGGGAACTTCAGGAGGAACCAGTGAACAGCTGCTTTAGCTTGGCCCTCTGAAAGGGAAAAAGGAATTGACTGATGGATGAGGCCAATGGGAAACATGAAGGTCAAGCAGAAAGGACAGCCCAAAGCAATGGCAGAGTCTGAAGCCTGATTACATAAAACTCAGTTATATGGATAGAAAACAATAAAAACATTAAAATTAAATTGCAACCACTGTTTCTGTTACTTCTTTTCCAGGTTGTTTCCTTCTTTGTTTATCTAGCTCCCATTCTGTGAGTTGAATTAGTAGCATGCAACAATAACGTATGTGAGGAACTGCATTTTCTATCAGATGTATACACTCCCTGGTCCTGGCTGTAAAGTACCTGTCCTGGATAACTGATTATACGTTAACTTTCATGGGTTGCATTTGGGTGAACAAATTTTATTTAAACATTTATTGAGCAGGTGATAGTAAAATAATATTTTCTTCAGTAGACCAGATTGTTCCGTCCCACAAGAGCATACGAGAAAGGGAAAAAAAACGGTTAGCTTGCCATCAGATACATGCTTTTTTTCAGTTATTTTTATGAGGATGCCCTTTAACCCATAGAGTCATATGAATTCCAGGATGCCTTGGAAGGCCATGGCACTCTCTGCAGCCTCATTCACCTCTGGCTACCTGATATCATCACACTCACACTTTTTCCTTCCTTTTTCTTCTCTAACAGGGACTTAAAAAATGAGAAAACAAGCAGAAAGTGAGAGGTAGGCCAAAGACACAAATGAAGCTGGCTCCTGCAGATTTTAACCCTACAAGGTATTTGGTATTATGAGAAAACTCAGATGAGCACTCTGCTATTAGAATAATGAGGCAGAATCTTTTCAGGTCAAAATTATCATAAACTCACTGAAACCTCTGGAATTATGACAGCAAACAAAACGAACTTCTGTCTCAGTTAATGTAAATGGTTTAGTCACTGTTCCCTTACACTTGCTCAAAATCCAACATATTCACATTTTCTCTATTTTGTGAATGACAGGTACAACAGTGACTCTTACAGAACCTTTTTTGTTCTAAATGGGATAGTCCAGCGCATGTCATAAAGAAGAAAGTCGGTGAACACTAACCCTCCTAATGATATGCTGAAAATTAATACATTTTTCGATTTAATAACTCCATTTTTTGCTGTGTTCTTGTAACCCATAATTATCCCCTGATTTTGCCTTTCAGACCTTGATATGTCTAACAGTAACTCAATATTTAGCCACTTGATGTTCATTTACTTGCAGAAACACACATTCCTGAAGATGAAATATAGGAGAAAATGTTGAATTTCCTGCACACAAAAAATTCAATAGTATTAGACATCAAACACAAACTCTAGGCTTTGACAATAATAACACTCACTGAAATGGTGCAAATAATACCCTAATACCCTATTAAGTAAGAGTGAGAGTCAGTGCTGGAACCTGTTAAGCAACGTAAAAGCAATATAAAGGATTTTCCACCTATTGTTTTACATGCAGTAAGGAAATGGAAGTGTCTGCTTACAGATTAAGTGCAGACATATGCTACTTAACCCCTGAATATAGCAAACAGATTCATACTTAAGAACTATGTAGGTCCATGGAGCGAGCCTCAAAAAAATTCTCCTTGCATGGAAATGGAAAATAACAACCATGTGCACACAGAAGAAAACCTTGCACAAACTCCAAAGCCCAAACATAACCAGCCTCTAAGCTGACAAGGCATCTGAGCCCCATGAGGGCCAGGGCATGGCTGCCTGTAGGGCTGCCAGTGGCCCTGGACCTATGGTGATGTTGGCTGTGGCCTGGGCTTTGTCCAGCGGCTGGCACAATTGCCAAGATAAAAAAGATGAGAAAAAAGGGGAAAGTGTGCTGCTACTGTTTCCTGGGTCCAGGTTGAGATTTTTACATGCACACAAAGACTCTTCTCAAGCCACTGACAGATAGTTTGCATCAGAGCAGGAAAAAGTCTTAAGGTTGTACTATACTCCTTTTGGGGACTGGCTTAATGGAGTAATGCACACAGCTGAGACAAACTGACACGCCACCAGGCAGAAATCTCTGTTTGTAAGTACACATCTGAGTAAGCTTTAAAGCCACATCTTGCTCACTCTGAACCAGCTCAAGCTTAATGAAGTGTCCATGGGGAGTCTGCATGCCATCGCACGACAGACCCTTTTTCTCCCCAGTTGTTTTAACCTAGGGAGCTGCAACAATGGTGTGTGTTCTTTAAATAATTGACAGTGCAGGCAAGACCCGACACTCAAATTAAGGAAATGCCAGAGCTCAGTGTCAGTTTAGCCTACCTGTGAGTGCACTGCGCTGCAGCCTGATGCACTGGTCGAGGCAAGAGGCTGCACAGGGGGCAAGCAGTACGTACATGGATAATGGACATCACTGAGGACTCCTGCACTGAGGTTGCAGAGACAGCTTTAATCTCAAAATCTTCCACCTTCTGCATGTTCCCTTGTTCTGTTTTACTGTTCTTTGGATGCTCCTTTCTTCAGTCAGATACAGCTGTGACAGACTTTAAAAAGTATTAAAGGACATTTAAGTCAACACACCTGCTCTGGAAACACAGTGGGAGAACAAAATTTGTCTATGCCCATGCAGCTGCACTGAGCTACAAAAGCATGGTATTCCATTAATGGGCTGTGCTAGGGACCAGGATCATTTTTAAACAAGGTGATTGTTTTTGTACAACTGTCCCTGATAAATTAATTATATCTGCACCACAGTGGACACAGGTATGTTTGTTTAGCTGACTCCAACATGAAAAACCATTGATACGAAGGAAAATGGACAGGAATGTCACAAATCCAGGGTAACTGCCAAAACAAAGTTGGGCATATGTAAATATTTTAGTATTTTAGCTTCTAGAAAGACTGTGCCTCCACCCACAACATTAGTAATTGCTGTTTATCTTCCAAGCTTGATACTGAATCTGGTTTGAAGCCTCTACTAGGATGCTGAACGCTAGAGTTTGGCTGAGATGTAAACTGTGCTGAGGGACATTTAGAGGCAGCATCTGCTGAACTGCATGCACAGAGTGGGCATGGCTTTCCCAGGTCGAACAGCCGTGGGAGGCTAAGTGTAGCACCATGCTCCTACAGCTGGGCTGGAACTGCCTCATGTTTCATCAGCTCAGGCCACTTCCCGGGGAAAGTTGTTTCAGCCATCCATGGAGATACACCGACAGCCCTGGCTGAGTTTTGTCAGCCTTGAACAGTGATGGCTTTTCTGCTGAGAGCAGCATTGTAACTGTGCCCACATGTGCACTCTGCACATGTCAGGAGGGTGTCTGCAGGGGGTTCCTGCCTGCTTTTTTCTTCTTTCCAGTGGTTTTGGTACTATCCTAAGGAATGAACTAATCTTTACTTTGCTATCAGCTCAGGCAGATGATTTCTTAGCTCAGCTCAGCAGCGGTTTTTGCTGTCTTGTGGTGATCCTTTGCAACATCTGAGGGTGCACAAGCAGCTTGAAATGCTCTTGCAACCTTTGAACCACTATAACCACATGGGCCAGTCAGAATAGCTGCAATTCATATAATCAGTCTGCTGTAAAGAGGTCCTTAAGTTAATGACAAGTGGGTCCTTATATGTTGCAGAACTGACCTGATTGAGGAAGGCAAGTTAAGCACAAATGACTTTCTCTCCTTTTTGCACTGGAATATTCTCTACTCCTGTAGAAAATTTATTCTTGAAAGTTTCAGGAAATATAAGCTTGTCATGTTGTCTCATAACAACAAGAAGAGCTGCAGGAACAGCAAAAGCAGTAGATCTAAACAGTGCTTTGGCTGGCCAAGGTATAGCCATAATGATGAGTGCTGAGAAGGCAGTTTTAGTAAGAAGTGTACATCTTATCTCCTGTCTCCCAAGCAACTTTCTAATATCTTGTAGAAATTAGTAAAAAGCAACTGATATATTCTAATTCTAAGTCTTATCAAGACAGTACAAAGCAACAACATTTTCTATTTTGAGTCATATTGATCCATAATAGACAAAATCCAGTAACTAAATACTGACAGCTAATAGTATCCATTCATATGTCACCAAGTAAATAAAGTAACATTTTCTTCACATTTGGCATGGACATTACATTGAATCTATATATTGAGTATAAACACAAGCCTTATTTATCATTCTATTTTATACAATAGGAAATTCCTTAGAATTAACTTTCTCAATGTTACTCGTGTTAGAAATTATATTTATATTAAAACTTTCATTTCTGAGTACCAAAATTCTAGTTTTTTATTTTGTGACATTCAAAATAAACAGTATTTAAAAACCTATAATCAGCAGCATCAAAAATACAGAAATATTCTTTCCTACATCTGGAAGTACTTGAAAAATAAAAAAATAAATACATGTAGTCAGTCTTGACACAGTTACTCATGGATATCATAAGACATTAGGTTGAGCAGGGACGTAGACTGTCAGCTCCCATGGCATATCCTGACACAATAGAGTGCACTTTTCAAATATTATTAGAGATTGACAATTATCTTATTCTTTTCTTATAGGTGAGACAGTCATGTGGAAAATATGAAAGCTTATAATTTTTAATGTGAATCTGGAAAACCTCTACTTCTGCCCATTTTATAAGCAAAACCTGTTCTGTATATACAGGGAGAAACATATTAAAAAAATTATAGGATATGATATAGTTAAAAACTCATCAGTTCCACAAAATCAGGAAGAAATATATCACTGTTTTGAGAAAACTTACTGCTTTCAAATAATAAACTACAGGAACAAAAATATTAATGCCCCTTTTAAAAGAACACTAGTCTTGCTCACCAAGCAATCAGAAGATAGGAAATGCTAGCTTTAAGACTGATATTTTCTTTGTGTGTGCTAATAGCTGTGCTTGGCATCAGAGATCCAAAATTTTTTACATCCTAGCCCAGACTCTTGAGACAAGACTATATCTCTCTTCTGCCATACCTTTATCATGTTCACTGTGTTTACTTTGCAGTGAATGGGGAATATTTCTCGGTGAACTGTTTCTTCCAATTATATTAAAACCTGCATCTTAAGAAGAAAACACAGAAAGGATTAATTGAAACATAATTTTGTAAGTTTTGTATTTCTGAATAAGCACCTTGATATTTATTTTCAAAAATACTGCAAAAAACTGCTATATGAAGGTTAGAGAGGAAAATTATCACCAGGGTTCAGTTTTAAGGCTGTACCGTCCATATTCAACATATGGATTAAGAGAATGGCTAGTAGCAGAAACAACTTTTATTGAAATACAAGCCTTAGAAGGTGATGCTATTCATTTTTTAAATAGCTTGAATATCTATTTGCTAGTGGAATAGCAGTAGCCATCAATCTCTGGAGAGTAAGTCTGGCTAGGACAAACACAGAGCACAGAAGAACATGGAGGACTGGCCCAGGTTCATTCTCAGAGACTGAGGATTTCTTCTCATTTAAACAAAACAGAACAAAGTTTTAGGTGTGAGTTGCATGATCTTTTTTCATGTTGTTATAGTTCTGCTCACAATAAAACCTTTGTTGATGCTGTCATGTCCAATAGGTGGTTATTTCAGTACGGTTTGCTTTATCAGTAACTTTTAATTGCGCACAGTCTAAGCTTGTTGCCAAAGGGATTGAGAAAAGTGCAATAGTGATATCATTCATGTCATACCACTTGGCTGCCTTTGACTCCAATTAGTATTGAAGTTCTAGCACATTTAGCACGGCAGCACTCAGTGGTGGCGTGACTTCCTTCAGTCCACAATAGTCTGTTAGTCTGCACTCTCCAGTAGACTTTCACACTGGTTATATGGGGCTGTTAAATGGTGAGTGAGTCCTGCTGATCTCCCCTTGGCTCTACAGTCAATGAATCAGCTTATGCATGGGAATCAGGATTGGTGTCATATTGTCACTGCACTACTGTGGTAGTGATCGGCACTTGCTGTTCTTCAACCCTTGGCAACTCTGCAAGAGAAGGGTCCTTCAAGAGACCAGGCAAAGTAGACAGCTGTTCAATTTCCTCTGTCTCCACCGTATTGTTCAATTTTCCCGGAGGCTGGTGCATGATAGGGAATGTGATATACCCACTCAATGCCGTGCACTTTGGCCCAGGTGTTTATGAGGTTGTGAAACCTGGGTTCCACTGCCACCACTGCTAAAAGTGCTCACATGCCTGCTGCCAGGTACGAGGAACCAGAAATATTTATATAGAAGGTCATAGCTCCTAATAGTCCCTACCAGTAGACAAAAAACTATATGCCTAATTAGCAACTACTTCTAAGGAACTAAAAGAAAACACGTAGAGGAGTAAAGCCAGAGTGAATTTTATAAGAACACATCATATCAAATCAAATCAGTTTCTTTCTACCACAAGGTTAAAGGAGAAGCAATACATGCCGCATACCTTGACTTATATAAGACTTTTGACACTATACTGCATAAAGTCCCAGTAACCAAACCGAGGACTATTTAGATGAAAAAAACAGTTGCCAGTCAAGGGAAAACTCTGCTTGGGAACTCATTAACAGTGGTTCAGCTACATTTTGAAAAGGACTGAGTAATGCTCTGCAGAGATCAGTCCTAAGGAAGTGGTACTATCAGATATTTTCTTTAATGATTGAATAGAAAATGTGCTGATTGCATTTGAAGACACCAGTAAGGTGATAGTGTACATTGGGACAGTTCAATGGGATCCTGATAATTAGGGCAAATGCCAGATGATGAACTCAGGTAAGAACAATTCACAAGCACAAATATAAAAAAGAAAACAAATGGCTAAGTTAGAGCTCTGCAGGAGTATATTTAAAATTGTTGCGAATCACAGGTTCAAAAGGAATCAAAAAGACTGTGAAAGATCAAACCCCATACAATTAATCAACCACAATTATTAATAAGTGTCATAGCTAACATTTCAAGTAATCTTACTCCTTTCAGCAATGACTCCTGCTGAGGTTCAGCAATGCTGAGTGTTAAGCAATGAAATCCAAGAAAGAGTTACTTGAATGGTTTCCAGAGGAAAAAAGTTCTGGGAAAAGCAGTGAGAATGAAGAGAAGTCTGAAAAAAAGGCAGAGGAAAATTTAAGTAAGCTGGAGTATTACTGCTTGTTTCCTTATTACTTTCAGGATGACAATTAAGGCTTCAGGTTTCAAACTTTGAATGCTGAATCCTCCCACAGCAAAATGAGGCTGCTCATATGCCCCACAAAGTCCTGTCATGGGGATTTAATGGATTTTCTTACTTCTCAGAACCACTGCAAGTGACAATGAAACAACTTACAACGTGGCCAGGTTGCCTATCTTACATTTTGCAATTCTGAACTGATTCCCTTCCTCATCTTCTGCCCCAAAAAATCAACAACATCCTTTTGCTTCACTTTCTAGCTTTAGATATTTATGAAACTCTTATGTCACATCTTCAAGATTTTCAGAACTACCACAACACCTGGAAATGTCTTATGTGCTCTTTTGAATCCAGGACTTTGTTTCATGCATCTTTGGGACTTGTGTCTTTGGGTCTTAGAAAATATGACAAGTACTGATAATATTGCTAGCAGTGGTGGTCCCTGGCTTCTGACCAGGTGCCCACTGAACAGCTATTCACTGCTCAAAGTGATGGTTTCAAGCTATCCCTGAGCTCAAGCACTGTGTCTGGATTGCATTAATTTCACACAACAGCCAGAAATGACTTATTTGTCTTAAGGGAAGGAAACATGAGTAACAGAGAAAAATTAAAAACTTCAGCTTCAGCTCCTTCATCATGATAGTTGCCTTCATTTTGTAAAGTCTATCCATCCTTGTGAAGCCTCCAGAAATGTGAGATACTAATTTAATCTGCAGAGCATATGTAGCACAATCCCACTTGACTGGTGGGAGAGCGATCACATCCCAGTCCCTTGCTTGTCATTCCACAGTTTCTAGTTAAATAGCTACCCCTCAGAAGAGCCTGTTGTATCGGGGTGGTTTCTATGGCATAGACACCCACCTGGAAAGCACCATATTAATTTTCTAGCATATAGAAGAGATGTGTAGTTTTCAGTGGCTAGTGTTCCACAACCTACATTGCTTTGTTCTGGAGCCTTGATTGTCTGGAGCAGGGATCTGACAGGAGGCATTCATGGCCCAGGTTTCCTCCTCCAAAAAAGCAAGGTGTGGGCTGAGAAAGGATGGAGCTAGCTTGATCTTGTCCTGACATAGCCTTGGCATCTGGCCAGTGCTCACACCTGGGCCCTGGGGCTGGGAGTGCTCCCAGCTTCCACGGTATAGATACAACCACTAAGACCTAAGTTTATCTAGAAATAAATCATTAGATTGACAGGAAAATCTGGGTATGTAAACATCACTCTGGGCATCAGAGTGGATTCAGACACCACCAAAATGCATGAAATTGCCATTCAGCTGTAATTATTCTGGGAAAAGTGCCTCAACAACTAAATGCCAATGAATATTGTCTTTTACAGCTCAATTTCTATTCCTTGAGGTGCGTAAGGACTGATATACCAGGGGCAGAGACAGAGAGAGGATGAGAGGTGTGCGGTTTCACCACTGACAGTCACAGCGTAATGGACTCTCCTGGTTGTTTTCTAGCAGAAAAAGCATGTGATTGTATCATTTGTGTAATAGCTGTCTCTGCCCCAGATGCATGTCAAGCACCTGTATTGCCTGATATTTTCTCCCATGCCACTTCTAACTGCTCAAGAATAGTAAAATAAGTATGACCGCTTTGTATCTCACCTTCTTTGCCAGTGCTTTGGTTATCCATCTCTTTTTTCCAGGGTCATTTTACCACTGTGACTCTTAACAGAATCAGCTTCCTCCTTTCAACCGGTTACCAGCATAATCATTATTCAGCTATAATTAGGAAGTCACATCAAATTCCCTCAACAATAACTAGCCACCATGTCCTAAGTCATGTTTTCCCATAACAACAATCTTTCTCCAGTGCTTGCCTTTCCATGGTCTTCAGAGTGATACAAGCTGGCTTCCAAAGCCTTGGGTTTTCACATTTTCCTGGTAATTTCTTGGCCTAGGGTTTTAAAGAAACTCATCTGACACAGGTTTGCATTCTGTCTTTGCTACTTGCAGCATATTATTCTACACTGTGAAAAAAAAAGGTGGAATAGATCCAGTACTTGGCATCTATTAAGCATCTGTATTCCAACTGTTAATTAGGATTAAGGGTACTTGAAAGTATATCTTATAGCTGAAGAAAATAATTACCAACTATTAATCACATACTTCTTTCAGATACTTAAAAACTAATTGTATGCATTTTCCAAATGATCTGAGGAGACTTGTGAAACATTTAAATTGCATTATACCTTAGGATCAATTGAGAAACATCCAAGTTTCTCATAGGCAAACTAATGCTTTACTGCAACACTTCTGTTTCTCTGCTCATGCTAGTGTGTAAAACACAGCCTTTACCTTGCAGCACCCTAAAATTTAGTTTACTGCTGCATAGCAAGACAAGCAAGCTGTATCAACAGGACATTTTTGTAGACTGTAGAACTTCACCCCCATGCCAGTGAACAGAAAAGAGCAGTAGTGTGGGATGCCATTGCTGGGGGAGGAGAGAGCTGATCAGGGCCTCATGCATCCAGTGTCACCTAAGACGCTTGTTAGTGGAGGCTGTTGTCAGGTGGGGCTACAGATCTTTTGGTTTCTACTTAATTCCTCATAGATGTGTGCCTGATGCCGTCATGATGGTGAGAAAGAATGCAACAAAAGAACATTCCTTCCCCATCACATACATTGAGAGGAACTCTTTAGCACATTGGCCATTTATATCTTTCAAGTGACCTAGATAGGAAGCTCTCTCTGGTTTCACATCAAAAGATCAATCATAATGTTTCTGGGAAGTCAGTGGTGAAACTGAGTCTCTCTGGTTAGGCCTCCGGGTCTAGGAACATACTGTATTTCAAAATTCAATGTAATGAATCTAAGCATTAACATTTTATAACTTGTAATAATCCATTCTAAATCTGAAGGCTAATTAAACTAAACACACCAAACTTGCCTGCAACTAGAACTGGTTGTATGTAATTTGAATAAAAAAATTGTAAAAGTTTATTTGCATATCCAGAAAAATTAACACCCACAAAAATATTCAATAATAAATAAAGTCTTAGGTTTTGAGTACTGGAACTCACACACTAGAATAAAAAAAAATGCAAATAATAACTATGCAAACTTATTTTAACTCCAGAAGGAGACATCAAATACCAAATCTGAAATAACAGAAAAAGAACAAAATACTTCTGGATATAGTGTGTATATTGTGTAGGTTGCTGATATCAGAAGCACATATGGTAGAACTCTTTCTGATTCTTTAGGTACAGTGTATTGTACTCAGAGCATTGATTCAACATATTTTTTATTTTATGTTCTTCATCATGTGTGAAACACAGTTTGTCCTTCCCCCAAAACAAGTGTTTTATCTGTACAAAATTATTTTACTAGCCACATAGATTGCTGACTCACTTATAAATGAAAATTAGTCCTCTAAGAGAATAACCATCTGTTTCAGCCTTTTCTTCTCCATAATAAAATTAGAGTGAAGTGATTTTAACAATGAAATTTTAAAAGCCAAGTGGTTTCAACTTCTGTTAAAAAAAAAAAAAAAGTCCTTGAGTCTAAATCATGCTTAAAGAAAATAAGTTATAATTAAGTGATTATTTTTATGTTTGTTAAGTATTCGTTTATGTGGAATAAGCATACTTCAGACAAGATTCAATTAGCAGGATAGCATGATAGGTAAATACTGAGGGGAACCACCATGACCATCGTTCAGCTGAAAACTGGTCTGTCCTTGAAGACAATTTACATGCAGAAACATTATAAGGAGATGGGCTACCACTCAGGAACACTCTCTGGTATGTTGTCACTGTTCTTTAAAGGTTTTATGGTTACTTGTTGACAGATATTTGTGCTTAAGAAGTGTTTATAACACTTGTTGACTGCTCATTGTGTGCTGTTGTTGGGGACTCTTGATATTTAGATTTAAATATCGATATTGAAAGTTAGATATTGAGTGTCTATGGTAAAGGTCCTCTGTCTCCTTTCTAAACATAGACCTCTAAAGCATAAGTTTCCAAGGAAGTCAGGAGATCAGACAAATCTCATTCTTCTGTTTTAAAAGGCTTGTATCCCACAGGACTGCCTCACCAGAAAAAAGTGTCTTGTAAGCCCTATAATGTATGTAAGGACACATGAATATGTGAATCAGGGATTTTACATGAAACAAGAATTTTTGAAGCTAGTCCCACTCCAAATCAAAACAAAAATCAAATGCACTTTGAGACAGAATTTTAAAC
Source organism: Athene cunicularia (assembly GCF_003259725.1). Taxonomy (NCBI): domain Eukaryota; kingdom Metazoa; phylum Chordata; class Aves; order Strigiformes; family Strigidae; genus Athene; species Athene cunicularia. The sequence goes on along the minus strand of NW_020799091.1, from coordinate 73,045,966 downwards.
CCATATCGTGTTGTGGTTTAACCCTGGTGGGCAGCTCAGTCCCACCCAGCCATTCTCTCACTCCCCCACAGCGGATGGGAGGGAGAGTTGGAAGGGTAGAAGTGCAAAAACTGATGAGGTAAAGACAGTTTAATAGGTAAAACAAAAAATGTGCTTGCAAGCAAAGGAAAATAAGGAATTCATTCAGTGATTTCCATTGGCAGGCAGATGTTCAGCCTTCTCTAGGAAAACTGGGCTTCATCATATGTAATGGCTACTTGGGAAGACAAATGTAATCACTCCAAATATCCTCCCTTCCTCCTGCTTTCCCCAAAATTTATTGCTGAGCATGTTGTCATATGGTGTGGCATATCCCTTTGGTCAGTTGGAGTCAGCAGTCCCAGTTGCGTCCTCTTCCAGCTTCTTGTGCATCCCCAGTCTCCTCACTGGTGGGGCAGCATGAGAGGCAGAAAAGGCCCAGACATTGTGCAAGCACTGTTCAGCAATAGGTAAAGCATCCCTGTCATATCTACACTGTTTTGTTCACAAATCCAAAATACAGCACCATACTAGGCTGCTGTGAAGAAAGTTAACTCCACCCCTGTCATATCCTGTACAGTGATATCCAAACACAAACATGGAGATATAATTGAAACAGATTATGCCCTGTTCGTTCAAGCACACATATTAGATACACATGTTAGATATGCTATGCACTAATACATTGTGGATATGACAGGTATGGATAGCAATCATAATTAAGACAGATATCTAAGTTATTAACTAATAAAAAACTGTAATTAATAAAGAAGGAATAATCAAAGTCAAATTATTCATTATGAATTATAAACAGTTTAAGACTGATTTAACTCTTCTGAATTTTCTTTGATCAGAATGAGATGAGACTTCTGTCAGATGTTCTAAAAATTTCCTATTACTCAGAAGTAAAGGCTTGATCTAAATACCGAAATCTCCCTGAGTATAAATGACAAATTGAGTTAAATCTAATCTGTATGAAAGTGCCTCTAATCTGACACTTAAGTAGCTAAAATTTCTCTATAGTCAACAGTTTAGAAAGGAATGTTCCAGGCTGTTTAATTTAAGGCCGTTGTGACCTGCATGTTTTGGGCAGAACAGGTATGATAGTGGCCAGTGAGTACTACTCATGTTTGACACGTCTCTGACAAACATGAATTTAGGCAGAGCGAAGCCCTTTGAACTCTGTAGTGTTGACTGAGACACAATTTGCCAAATTGACAGGTGAAAGGAAATCACATGAAGGTCTTTGGTTTGAGGCAGAAAGGTGAGGCAGATGGTGGATAAGCTTGCCCTTGGCAACTCAAGTGCAGCACTTACTATCATCTGAAATGGGAAAGGGCTGTGAACCTACTCTGAATTTCAGACTGTAGCCCAGGGCTGGCCCTGCTGGCAGCGGGGATGGACAGGATGCCTCCAGGGGCTGGGCACCCAGGCAGGAGCATCTCATGAGCTGCAGGTTTCCTTGGGGCTGACTGAAAGGCAATAAAGGTAACCGAGGGGCACTCTGGCTGAGTGGCGCTTGGCAAGGGCAGCTCGATCATACACTTAGGGTATGACAGGTGCCCACCAACATGGTGTCGAAATTATTTCTTCTGAAGCACTGAGGTAACTTACTGAGGCCAATAAACTTGTTGCTGCCTGTGCCAGGAGCCCCAGCACTGTTCACGCTCTGGCAAAAAGAAAAATCAGACTGAATAGTGGCAAGGTTAAAAACCCAAACACTTTGTTCTCCTTTCAAATTATGAGCAAGGATGTACTACATGCCCCTGTGGGCTGTGAGGGAATAGCTGATGTCAAAGCACCATCTTACTTTGTCTGCCTTTTTCTGTCTATTAGAGGAGATAAAGCTAGAAGACTAATATCCTCTCTAATGAGACTGACAAGGAAAAGTCTGGTTATTAGGGGGAAAAAAAAAAAAAAAAAGGAAAAGAAAAAAATTACTTTGGTAATTAATCCATTGTTGCTCAGAGATTCTAGTGGCATTGCTTACAGTAACTCCTGCAGGGATACTGTACTTGGTTGGTAAAACTAATAGCAATTTCATTAAGCTAACAGCTTCTAATGCTAATAATAATTCTGTTAAATCTTAATGGATATATTTGTCCTTGCCTTGGTTTTTTATTTTCCATTTATTGCAGATACACTTCATGGTCTCCTGTGTCTCAGATTAGTGTTCTGTATTGCCACAAGATCATTGTCAAGTCTTACTGTGCCTTTTTAGACTGTGAAATATCTGCCTCACACTGTTCTCAGGGATTTCAGTAAAATCAGGAATAGTCTTTATCTCAGTTTCTTTATCTCATGAAATATGTTTATCTATTTAGAAGGCATTTAGCTTTAGATGCATTTAAATAATTTCAAAATAACAGTGAAAATATGATAGAAATGTCACATTATGGCAGAAATATGACAAAAATTAGTTGCCAGGATCTTTCCAAATGAAAACTCTACCTTCCTTGTCCAGCCCTCTCCGAGGTAGGCTGAAAACAGAGCTTTTATCCCAAATTCAGTCCCTTTCCAACTCTGATTGTCTGCTCCACTCTGAAAAACACTGAGAGCTGCATTGCAGCTACTAACGCCATACTGACTGTTATAGCAGCCTTTTATGTACAAGGTACGTTGAGTTCTGGCAATTCAAATCCTAGAGGAACACTTATTGGGAGCAACTCACACATACCAGTTGTGAAAAGGGAGGGGGAGGCAGCCAGAGGTAGCAGATATCAGCTGATGCTAACACTCCAGTGATGCTAACAGTGTAGCATCGGGAAGGGTGGAGAGGCAAACGGAGAGAAAGGGATCAGACAAAAAATACTAGTTTTCATCATAAGAGGTAAATAATTAGCACTAATATAATTTCTGCCAGTTGTCAGAACTAAAATTAACCATGCACTTAGAATCATTCATTTTCCAGCTAGTATGAGAGTTTTTACCACCTTTTCCTCAGAAATGAATACTGGATACAATGCAGCCATTACCAAAATGCAGACATCAAAAGAGTGCCTCTTGGACGGATGCTATCTAGTGTGAACTGGCAAGGAAAGTGAATTTTTGTTCAGTTAATACTTTATATTTTTAGAACTATCAGACCTTGGGGGAAAGATGCAGGTCTCCAGTGAACTCTGCCTGACAATGCTGCAACTGTGTAACAATCAAGTAATGGTTTCCCTAGTTTTGTACTGCTTTTTCTCTCATTGTATGCACACATATCCACGTATCTGTTTGACACAGTAAGGCTTGGACTCAATAGTTTTGCTGTTAGGTGTTCAGTAGCTTGTATAAAAATGGTTAGTGGGCTCTGCAAAACCCTAGTGGTTAGACAGATGATACACACATTACTGAAATGCTACAACACCAAGCATCTTCAGGGTTGGTTCACCAAAGAAACTTAAATATCAGGGTGTGCCTTCATCCCTTGATGTGATTTCCCATCTGCAGGGTAAGCTGACTAATATCAGTGAAGGCTGAACCACCACATGAACACCTTGCCTTATCTCTAGTTATGGAGTCTTTATCATCCATGGCTGAAGACTTTACAAACATTACATTTATTCTTCTTTTCCCCAAAAGTTATTGTATATCTTTTTTACATGTCTTTATAATTTTTCCTTAATATCACAGTACCACTTGTGCACTTGAGTTATTTCTTAATTTACTTTGCTGGGGAAAGATGAAATAGCCTGAGGCAATTATTTGCTCCCTCAGGAACTGTTAGTGAATCACATTTGTACATATTTCCTTCCCCTTTGAAAACAAAACCACCTGATTTTTGATGGGACCCTGTGAGCGAGTCATATGTTACGTGTGAGGATCATTTGTGAAGACTGATACAGTGACTGATTTTCTTCACAGCATTAGATTTAATAACAAAAATGTTAAACTGAATGTGCATGCTGATAATGTAAAAAATATCTTCCTTCGTACATGTACTCGTTTAGATTCTCATTGGAGATGCTGCTGTGGCTCAGCACTACACAGATTCTAATTAAAAATGTTGGGAAAAAAAGGTATTTTGTGTTATTTAAGAAAGTACTTGTCAGGGTGTTAGAAATAGGTTTAAATAATAAATTACCATTGCATTGGAATGCTTCTTTGTCTGAACAGTTTCGCTGCAGATTAGATTTCACAGACATATACAGCATTTCTATTTGCTGGCTTTGTATTAGATTTGGCAAGAACTACTTCTCTGAAAAAAAATTCCCCAGGCAAAATTGTGATGAAAAGATATAACAGATCCATATCTGAGAAGGATGATGATAGGACTGCTGATTAGAGCTGTATTGGCTCAGTGGAGCCATCCTGTGCAAGTATGTTTAAATTATACATATATGACTATATATAAATTTAATCTAAATATTTTTATTTTCTTGAAGCTACAATGTGCAAAAAAAAAAAAACAAAAAAAAAACCCAAAACAAAAAAAAAAAAAAAAAAACCCAAAACAAAAACCAAAACCACTAACAAAGGCAAGCCAGGTAATTTTTAATCTATTTCTGGAAATAAATGTAAATGGACAGACAAAACAAACACACAGATTTATGTGATGATTCTACCAAATGATGTTATTTTCACACAAGAAAGCTTTTAAATTGATAATTTTAGCACTCAGGAAAAGCAATGGTCCTGTGTGATGTTTAGAGCAGAAAGCCAAGGCAGAAGTGGAGCAGAGATTTGAGGAAAGTTCAGAAAAGAGGCAAAGCAGAGACTAGGAGCTCATGACATTAATATAGGGAAGAAGACAGTGACCAGGAGGAGGGTGGGATCATGAAGCAAAAACGAGTCAGTTCTGGTATAGAACAATGGGCTGGAGCAAAAGTAGAGCCACTATTCTTGCTGCAAGAAGCTTACATGTCTTTTAGCAGGCCACATTCCTTCTGCTTGCAGGAAGACCATCCAAGTCCTTCTTTTGGGGTCATCATGGTATTATCATGGCTTATGGACAATTATTCATCCAAACGATTTAATCCAAAGGGTGTGTGCTGTGGCCGCACAAACCATGTTTGCAATACTCAACACAAGAACAGCTTGACTGTTGAAAGAGGTCATCATCTAAGGATAAACGGAAGGCTCTAAGGAGGACGAATTTGGAGGGATGGGCTTAAATGATTTGGTGGAGAAAGAAGGCTTTTTGGCAATCTCCATTCTGACCTATATAGCTAGTAAATTAGTTGAGATGTTAAACTTGGATTTACCTATTATTGCTTTGCGTGATAGGATCTGGAGGACTTTATTAATTAGTTCTGCATGTGAATGCAGAAAAATCTGGGAAGGGAAAACACAATCTGGAATCCAAAATTATCTCAAGGTTAACTTTTCTTTGAAGAAACAGGAAGCATGATAAAGAATCAAAAATATGTGCTGTTCCTAAATGAGAAACAAAGAGCTCATTTTATTAGCCACACTTTTTTTGATCAAGGGAATACCTTTCTTGGGAAAAGGATTTTTTTCAGGTTAAACCGAAACCAGTTGACCACATATTGTATTTAATGGACTAATGGATTTTTCACAGTCAAAATAAGATATTATGTAAACAGAAAACCATCGATTAATGCCTTTTTTTCCAAATACAAGAAAACCAATTTCCACAGTGTTTCACACTATACTTTTCCCAAAGAACTTTCACTAGAAATAAATAGAAACAATAGTGAACATTTCACTTGCTTGAAAGTCTAGATTCTACAAAGATGAGAGTCTAGAAAGTGCTTTTTTCCATCCATTCAGTTCTGATTGTTTACTTTTGGATTGTGTATGGACCATCTTTATAGATACAACATATATATTAATTTGTTGAGCTCAGTCAAGAATAAAAAGATGTTCTTTTCAGTTGAACTTTATTTTAAGCCCATTGAATGAACAAAATATCAGTTCCATGTAAAAGTCCCATAAAAATAAAATACTATTTCAAGTACTTAATAAGAATTTGTCAAGATAACTGTGTTTTGTACAGTGTTGAGTCTTTGTTGTGAGCAACAGAAGTATTTTCTCTTTGCCTTGGCCTCTAGTTCTCATTGCTCTTTGTGCAATATTGTTCTAATACTGTGTTGAAATTCCTTAAAGGACAAATTCCCAGCATGGTGGTTAATAATCTGTGTTCCATGACTAATATTTATTTGCAAATAAAATTAATTACATTCACAGTATCTCCAGTTCTACCACCCCTAGTTCTCTACTAGAAATATGACTGCAAGAATCTAATGCCTCATACATCTCTGACTGGCAGTGTTGGTATATGAATGAAATAACAGTATTACAGAATGAAGTAAAATGAAAATAAGCCACTTTGAAAATAACAACTTTTTTGATCTGACAAAATAATTTATCTGCTGTACCTTGATTCCAGCCCTCAGGATATGACTGATGTGGTCATAGCATGACAATGTGTCTGTCAAGCACCTACCACCAAACTGTTAGTCATGTAGCTGAAACGGCTGGGAGTTTTTACCTCCTTCTGAGGTGACAATGATCAGGAAGATGTTGCAAACAGGCCACTCTGGTAAAAGCACATCAGTCACAAAATATAAAACTGGTGTTTGGGCTACCTTTCATCAGAACACCTGCTGCTGTCTTCCTTATTAAGTAAAAGGCTTGAACTGAAGTATCCCGGCTTAGAAATGATGAAGAGATGGTTGAGAAAATGCCTATGTTTTTGCAAAGTGTACTGTAAAGGTATGAATTTTAGATTTAAAAGACTCATTAAATTATTTTATAAAGCTGTGGAAGGCAACAGAGACATGGTCTTAAGGCTTATGCTGTGAGAGTAAAATGAAGGCATGATGTGAAAATGCATGTAAACTTAGTGTCCACAATTTTGGACTGGATGCCACTTTGCTCAGTGCCTAAATCCCTTAATGTTTGGACTTTAGTTTTAAAAGGTACTGTAAGTACATCAAATTCATGTGAATCTGCCAATCAGGATCTTTTAAGAGAGATTTGCTATTAACAGTTGAAGAGTCCCAAATTTTATCAGTACTGATTCAAACATATTCATCTGACAACAGATGAAAACTACTGGTTAAAAAGAGAAATTCACTGAAATAGTCACTCATTCCTGTTTGTAAGCCTCTTTAATAGACTGCTTCAGTAGAGCTTGGCTGCTCTGCTTTCTCTCCTTGCCAAAATGGTATTTCAGGCTTGTTGTATATTTAGTGGGTCTATTTACTTACAGTGTAACCCTACATTACCATCAACATTTGATTTCAGACCAACTGGGGTCAGTTCAGATCACTGTGGTATGTCTTTCTATTAAGATTCAGGCTAGCAATACAGACTGTGATCTATTTTGTCAACAACTGGCAGTTACTATTAATGATACCTGGAAAGACCTGCCCCTGCCATCATTACTCTGGATTATACTAATAGATGTGTAGAAAGTGATTAGGGCACCCAGCCAGTTACACTGGAGAAACCTGACATGAAGAAGAGTAGATACAGACAGCAGTTGTTGTGATTCATATTTACCAGGGATACAATGATTATTGGATTGCTATTGGTCATTAGAAATCATTGGTGATTAACAGACTTTAGTTTATGAATAGACAGAAAACCTGATACTGGCAACAGTTTTCTGCTGGTAAAAATGTTTGCCCAATGTTGATATACTGGTAGATAAAGAGATTTTATTTGAAAGATCATATTAGAGTCAAGATACCAGGCAGCTACCTGCTTTCTGATGTTCCCAAAGTCTGAATTTTCAGTTTCTTTTATTCTTTTAACAATATTGTTTCAGACCATGGGTGCTGGCAAGTGCCTGGTAGACCTGTCAAACATCACATGTAAGGTGATTTTTGCAGCAGTTATTACAAATAAGAATCTACTATACAGTGAGCATCATCAGAGATGTTTATTAAGAAAAAATAAATGTCATCTGGTTTCAGGTTTAGAATACTCATTGCTCAGAAAATTTCTATAGCTTTTATTAAACTGAATGACATCTATGATAAGTGGAGTGGCAGGTTGGAAGATCTACTGGATCAATGGAAAAATCGCTTTGAAGCAATTTATTCATCCTACCGTGCCTCCTATGTGAGCAGGAAGATTTTCTCAACCAGAAGGAATATAACATCACAGCCTGCTCCCAGATATCTGGTAAGGTATCAGAGCTGGTAGGATCACTGCTGGTGACGGGTGAGTTTCATGGTTTGACTGCATAGACTTCTAGTTCAGTGGGTAGTACTCTCTCTTTCCCTGGACTCAAGAAAGGTTCTGCTCGAAAATGAGGTGCAGGGTTTACACAGCATTCACAGAAACCTTATTCTTTGGTTGGCTACAGGGAGTGTCTTTGCTTCTGTATACATGCTTCAGTCAGCAGTGCACCTTGAGGCAAAGCTGGAATACTTGGTATGGATTTAGACCAGATATTTTGCCTCTGACTAGGTTTTCGTTTTACAGATGTTTTCTGAGGATAAAACTGAGTTTAGTGAGCCATGTCTAGTTCTTTTTGTCTGTCTCTGTCAGGCACTTCATCAGGCAAGCCTAGAAGATCAAACAAAGTGACTCAAAATCCCAAGGAAGTAGTGACACTGATGAAAGAACCCCCTAAAAGAATGGAAATCTCTGTTTACGTGAAAGACAGATAAATGACATTTTTCCTCCATGGGTGCATGACACAGCCAAGTCCAGCCCATTCTGACTGTTCACTGCTCAGTTGATGGGCATGTTGTGAGAAAGAGCAGTTTGTGGTATTGTGTTGTACACAATTCTGCTGAAAGAAGGTGTTAGATACACTGATGGTATTTGCCTTGTTCTCCCTGTGTAGTGAATAACTGCAGCTGACAGTCATCGTAGTCAAGCAAAAAATGTGTAGTGGAAGACAAATTATGAATCAGAGAGTGGACATATTATAACTTTCTTGTTAGAGATACACATTCCAAGAACAGAGATGGGCAAAAATCTTACTAATAAATGATTTTTCAGTATCTCCAGTGGTCCTATTTCAATGCTCAAGTCCCTGGCTTAAGAATGAAGTGTTAGCAGAGTGAACTACTTCTTGTACAGCTTATTTTCAGCAACTGCTGTCTCATACTTTCCATAATATAAAATTAAAACCCAATAGCAACTTCCAGTCTGGCTTCCCAAGATTCAACATTAATTCTCAGAAGGAACTCAGACACCAATATGTAACAGTGCCATCTGGTGTTATCAAGAATGACAATAATATTAAAGTTGGGATGTTTAACTATTCAAATGTGTTTAACTACTAATTTCTCACAAATTAAAAAACAGTACATCAGTCCTCAGAAATACTTCTGAAGTACTCTGATATTTTAGATATTACCAGTTTGAAGCTGATAATACTGTTGTTTTAACAACAACAAAAGTTCCTTCAGCAGAAATCAAATTTCCTGTTAATTTCCACTTGAGTGTGGTTACTTTTTAACATTTTATAAGAGCTTGTTTCTTCTTTGAAAGCAATAGACAAATACATTGGTAACTCTTTTCCTTACCTATCTTGTATATTCTAACACAACATTTTAAAACACTGGTAGTGTCCTCACATGTGGAAAATAATGGTACAATCTTACAAGCTAGTTAAATCGAAAAAAATATTGCACGTATGTGACACACAGAGAGGGCAAAACAGATGACATGGTATCAAACCTGATTCTTTTTTGAATTAGCAATAAATTCACTAACAATAAATATACTCTCAGAGTATGGCAGGAAGAATGAAGTGACAAATTTTTTGCCCTGCTCTTACCAAAGCAATAGCTTTATGAAGCAAGATATTGTCACTGTGTACGGTAGCAATATTTTTTTTTAACCAGTGAATACTGTCTTCCACTTACTGTATTTGAAACAGTTAAAAAGTTGATTGGTGGTGAATTTATAGCTGAGAATAAAAATTCTTTGAATTATTATATTCAAATATTATATAATTACTACTGTCATATATATCTTTCTGGAGGAAACAGATCAAAAATGCACAGAAAGCAGCCAAGGAAGATGGATACTTCCTTCTTAGAAAGTATGATTTTTGAATAGTCAATGTAAAATTGCAATAAGCTTATCTGCAAATAATACTTCTTCAGCTGTGATCCAGTGCAAAGGTTATGTAAATCTATAATTACATTGGAAAATCCCACAGATAGGATAGCTTTCCATAGAAAAAGCTTTTTGTTGAGCTGGTGAATTATTCTCTTTACTTTGACTTAGCACTAGGTCTACACCCTTTCCTTCGACTGATGACAGAAGTAACTGATGGATGTTGGTAATGCTAGCAAGAGTCCATTCCCTAAGGGATATGAAGGAGCTCCCATCAAACCTAAGAGTTTGAACTAAACCTCCTTTGAATTAAGATACAAACAGCTGTTTATCTTCTGAAAGAATTTTCATGGAAAAGTGAACTAGCCAAACAAAACTAGAGGCTGTTAGGTGGTCATTAGTATTCCTGAGGGGAAAAAAACCACCACCACCAAGTTAATGGGAAGCTACATCAGGATTCTGCAATATCTTTCAAAGCCTCTCAGCTACAAGGGCTGGGACAGGTGAGTCCTGTGCTAAAACATGCCAGGGCCCATGGCCACACAGACTTCATATCCATGCAGTGAGTCCTTGTTCCTGGCATCCCTGGGGTTAATTCAAGAGCAACAACCTGTTTGCAGTCATGGTTCCCTCTTGTTAGTTTTTCAGTTCTTCCAGTGGGCCCTGGCTTTGCATTTAAGGCATCCACACTTGTTGGCAATGACAGCTGAGTCAGCGCAAAGCTGAGCTAGGGCTTTCCCAGCTAGGAAGTGACAGAAAGGACATCCATCTAGTTAGATTTGCACTCCCTGCTCTGAACATGGAACCAACTAACCCTCAGAGAACACCCCTCTCATTGCAAAAGACATCCCCTGGAAGTGTATTTAGAGACATCCTACAGTGATGCAACAGCAAGTCCAGCATCTGTATTGTGGCAGCCTACACACAATGCTCAAGGTGCAGTGGAAGGCATCAACATCAACCTCAGGAACACCTGGTACTTTCTGCACATTGTTCCTTCATGCATTCATCTGACTAAACTCTGACTGAATCCCTGATGAGATTGACAACTGGAATAGTTATTCTCAGCTACACTCATAAAACTAATTGAACAGAAGTATCTGGAGCAATTTAAACAAGGGGAATAGTCTAGACCAATATTTCTGGGTTCCCTTCTACTATATTAATTGTCCTCTTTTCAAAACAATAAATATAACTTTCTGCTGCAGACAGAAGAATTCGAGCAGAACTGCAGTGTATTCTCTAAAATCAATATTAATCATTTTCAGATTGTTTGCTTGTTGATTTTCTAAGGACAGTAAGAAATCCTTAGGGCAATTTATGCACAGCACAAACAAAATGCTCAACCACAAGAAAATGTTTGGTGTTTTTTGCCTCTTACATTTCACATTTGACCTTTAGAATACTGCCATCATTTACTCCCATAAAGGGCCATAAAATGTGATGAATAACAAATATCTAATCCGTAGTCATGTTTGTGCTGTAGAATTCTGAAACTACCTATAAATTGCATTAAATGACCACTATGCTGGTTTAAACATTTTATTACCTTATTTTGTGATTTCTGGGCTACTGCTAATGAGCTGTGAACCATACAAACATGAAGGAAAAAAAAAGAAAAAAGAAGACAGTAATTGTCCCCAAACACAAGTCAGTAACAGAAAATAAAGTCCAGATATGTTATTTGGGTGAATTATTATATTCTTTCCAACAGATAGATGGTTTTTATTTTACTGAGCATCCTCAAAGTGTTCCTATTTTATCAAGACTCCTCTCATGCTGCTTTTACAATGATGGGATATTCATAGCAGTGACTGGATCCTAGGGAGAAGATTATTTTGCTTCTGTTCTATGAAGACTCTCCTTCAGATTTCTGGTTCAAAATCTGAGTGCTACTGGAGCAGCTAAAGAAAACATAAGCATTCTGAGATTTAATCAAATTATATGAGCATTAATCTAATCACTGTTAAGAAATATAAAGCATGCTAAATATTGCTACTAACTCTATCTTTCTCTCTGGTCCTGGGGTAAAATCTTGGTTGTTGGCTAACTCAGGTTTTTGACAATATACTACAGAAGCAGTAGCAGCTATTGCATCACTTAGCCATCAGAAACTAGAAATTCACTTGCCTTCTGTGCATTTTTCTGAAGGCTGATTTGCTCCTCAAGGCCAGTTTTTCTGAACAGCAATTTCACTGAGATAAGAAGGTTTACTGGGAGTAAGGAAATAAATAGAGTAAAACCCAGAATGCTTTTTTTAATATGCCTACTTTTATATTTTCTGCAAATGAAATGAGACAGTAAGATCTTGAGTAATGTAACAGGAAGAGAACACTAATACATGTATTTTCCCCAGAGCACTATGTGGCTCTGATCCCAGAATCACATTTCTAACCTCCACATTGTACTCAAATATAGACGGAAACTACCTCTGCCATCTGCATTGTCGCCCATTTGATTTTCCAGATTTTAAGACATTAAGACATCTAATGCATTTTATTCAGTCACGCTTTCTTCATTTGTGTTGTGATATGTAAACACAGGCATGAGCATACACGTATGCTCACACACAGAGCTTTGAATCAATGCTTTTCTTTTGCAAGACTATTTATCAGAGGACATTAGAATTTTTAATTGTCTTTTGATGGCTTATCAAATCACTTAATAAGCCAAAAGGGACTGTATATGCAGAGCATCCTTGTATCAGGTATGATAAGCCATATCTATTGCATTGACAAAGTATTTTTCTTCCACTGGGCAGCGTGTTTCTAGAGCTGCTTCTCACCAATTCACAGTTTTCTTAGATATGATTTCACTGTCAAGCCTATGTTGTCTGGCACATCTGTGTAGAGGTGTTATCATGGGTAGAGATGGAAAGGTTTCAATAAAGTAATTGAAGAATGACATGGGTAGCTCCTGGGCTCCTGGTTTTAATGCTTTGGCCATATCTTGTCTTTCTGCTTTTTAATTATTTCATGAAGCACCTTTAACTTACACTGAGACAGAGAGATATATTATTTTCAAAGCATGGAATTACAGGCTGCAGTTTTATAGCTCATGGCAAGCAACCTAGAGGACTTATGAATACTTGATGAATCCCTCTCAATGTCTCAGCGGTGAGGAGAAGACAAACAGCATGCTGGATGATTGATGCTGTGCCTGCCAAGGAGGAACTTTAAAGCATGATTCTCTTTTACAAAATCTGTTAAAAAAATCTAGTCGTGTGATCCTGCAGTAGCAATAGCATGGGCTGAGTGGAGATGCAATTTCTGCCCTATTGTACAATGGAAAGTGCATTAACACATAGTGTAATACTGGTAGCAAGGTTTTCAGTCTTTCATCTCTGCCTCCTCCCTACCCAAAATGCTCCCTCAGTCTCCATGACACGCTGCTCTCTGGCCGTGTGTGTTTGCATATCTGTGCCAGGCTGCAAGATGCAGTGCGAGGCTGGTGGAGGTGACTTACCTTCAACTCCCTCATTGCAGGGCAGGCACTGCAAGTCGGAGGGGCAGACAGAGCTGGTGAGGGGGTCCTGCGTGTCACCACCTTGGGGCATTCAGGAGCTGTGTTTTCTGCCCTGAAATCTAAGAATGCCTTTTCTGAGTTCTTGAAGGTGCTTCTGGGAGGTATGGGTTCAAAATTCCCCTCTTCAGACACATCATAACTGAAGCAAACAAATATTAAAGATGTAAAGAGGTGACAAAACCTAATAATTTTTTAGCTAAGAAATATATAAATGAAAACTAACATTATCACAACTCTTAAGTATCATTTGCTCTCTGAACTTTGTAATTCCAAAGAGTCTGTTATCCCCATCTTTCATTGTTTTTCTCCTCCAAATCATGGACTCTGTGTCTCCTGTGCAGCTGGTTTCCTTCTGCTCTGTTTCTTCTTGCTCTCCTCAGATGCCCTGACATATATACCCTTTGTCAGATGAGACACGTGATCAGACTTACTGAGAGATCTACTGTGTGCCTGCCTGACCCCTAGAAATCAGACTCAAGAGATCCTTACCTAAGCATGATACCATATGGGCAGAGGATCACACACTTTTCCTGCAATTTGATTGTTTGTACCAAATTGCTGTGCTCTGCAGTCTTTTACTGGAATAAGTCCATCAGATGGGTGAAGAAAACAGACCTATATTTTCTTCCAAATGAAATTTTTGGTCACATGGACATCACACAGAGTCCGTCATATCAAACAGAATCCCTGAAATGCACATGGGCTCCTCAAACTACAGGAGCCAAATTGCAGCTCTGCTTTGTAATCCATGTGCTAAGTCTACCTCAGAAGGGATGTTAGTAATATATATATTTAAAAGGTATGGCCATTTCAACTGCCATGAGAATATTCAACTTCTAATAGGAACAGTTTCAATAAATACAATTTAATTTCAATTAACACATCTGGGCCCATAAATTTGCCTTTTTATTATTTCATTTTGTTTTTGTAATCACAACATATTGGAGCCAAAAATAAAGAATTCCACTCCAGGGCATAATGAATTATTGATCAAGGCAGCTAGATCAGTATGAATCCATACAGGAAGCCAAAAGTAAATCAGTAAATGAAAGGGTTTTAAATATATACTTAGAAAAAGGGATTTTGGCAAATGCTGAAATGAATCTTGGACAGAAAAATATCTAACAGTTTGAATCACAATCCCTAAATGTCAGGTCAGTCCCTGATCTAAATGAATTGCAATTTAGAGTCTGAATTATGTGGGCAAATGCATCCAATAAAGTAAACAGCTTGTAGAAAAGCTAACGCTGAAAATGTGACAGCATTTAAATCCCGATCATGTGAAACCATTTGTTATACAGGCCAGACAAAGGATTTGTGAAGAATAGAAAGACTGAAATGCCTTTCCTCAATAATAGCATAAGATGAATATCCACTGAAATCAATGCTTGTACATGAATAATCCATAACCAGAGGTTCTCCACATAACAACTTTTCTCAGGTCTGAAAAGTGATATGTTGAGATAAAAGGAAATAATTTTACATGCTCTGCACTGGCCTGTATAGCGTAGTGAATGGACCAAATTTATCCTTAACTTAAACAAGTGTAATTGCTGTTGGACACAATGTTGTTACCCATTCCCATATTATTTAACTTAAGTCTTTCCTTAAAAAGAAGTCAGAAAAAATGAAGTTATTTCATTTCGGAGAATGCCTAATGTACTAAACGTTATCCCATATTCCCCTGAGTGGTGACCTCTGTTGCTCCCTTGTATCTCCTGTAGTTTTCATAATGCGAAAAAAATTTCTAGGCTCATAATGTTTTCAGTGATGATAAGTCAGAAAAATAAACAAAGAAAAAATTTTTAAAACCACAACAAGAAACCACCTAAGCCACCCATCTTATGGCCAAACTCTAAGGCAAATTTGTCTCAAGAAACTGAGGGACATTCTTAATATTACTTTTTTTGTTCCCTTACAGCAGAAACTGTACACCAAACCCCTTCTGTTTAGAATATATAAAATCATTAATTCTGTGCATGGAGAAACTGGGAAATACTGATATTTCAGTTACTCATCATATTCAGTAAACACCAATCTGAATTTTTGAAAGGAAAATATAAAAGAAGGAATATACTATGTTAAGAAAGTTATGCTTAAAATAACCAAAAAACTCTGAAGCATATACTAAGAGATCTGCAAGGGTATTTCTACACAGTAGGGTAGGGCAAGGGGGCTCAACATAGTGCATCATCTGGGGCAGGCGATGTGCTGGAGCACACCAGGCCTCCCTCCTCGATCTGGCTCCACAGTTGCTGCCATAGTTGAAAAGAACCAGGAATTTTCTCCTAAATGATATCCAGGAAAGAGAGATGTTTAGAAGTCGTTAGTGCTGTGATACTGCAGAGGACATCAGGTCAAACTCAGCTATGAGGTCTTTTTTCTTCCTTTAATGAAATAATTTTTTTGTGGAGCATTTCAGAGTAAATGTTTTATCAAACAGTATCCATGGGTGAAATTGATTCTCAATTGCAAAAGTTAGGAGACTGTCAAAATCATACAGGGACTAATGAAAATGAATGTCTACTTGAGAGTTTACATGAAGACTAGTACAGCTATCAGGACCAATCTTTAAGTAAATCATAAATGTGTCATGATATCTTTAGAGATTAAATGTGTTTCTACTCTGAAAATGGATTCTATCAAATAACACTATAGGATTATGTGCAGTCTGTAACTCAACACTTTTGTAGTTCTTTGATTTATATATACATTAAAAGGAGTATACATTTCTTCTAACTGCAAATGAAAATTCTTCAGTGGGATATGGAATTTGATTTGATTTCTTTCCCTTTCTGAAAACTACAGGAGATATAGGAGAGCAGCACAGGACATTGTAATCAAGGGAAAATGGGATAATGAATGATTAAAATAAGATTGAATGAAATTCCAAACAAAAGAAACTCACTTTAGGATGTTATGTTGAAAGAAAATGGGTGGAAGATTTTCAGGACAGAATATTTTATCTTCAAACCTGGCAGAAAATCCTCCTAATTTATAAGATTTTGGACCTGACTCAGTCCGAAATGCAGAGAGCTTTTTTCTTCAGAACTGTTGGTCCAAAGGCTCAGCTTCTCGCACACTTATATATGTCCATGCGTGTGTTTTATTGTTAGCTCCAATCAGTCTTTCCCTAAATATCATTCCCTTTCCCATCATAAAATTAACACGACACGTTCTCTTTATTCTGCTTGACATTTCTGTTGTTGAGAAAAGAGTTCTTTGAACATCCTATTTTTCCAGCAAAGAAAAACTGACTTATACTTAGGGTTTGTAAGTTTTGGGTTTGTCTTCTAAGCTTTAATTAAGTTATTATGGCCTTTAGGAAAACACAGCATAGTTAGAATTCACTTTGCATAGATGAGAGTGAAACAAGTATCCCTAGGGGTCATGAACCAATTAATAAAAACAAAACAACAACTAAACGTTGCTCTGTTTAGCCTAGATGAGCAATGAGCAAGAGGAAATTTAATGATGTAAAGGAAGTCTTATCTTCAAGAAGTCATGCAGTTATGCAAATAATGAAACAATGTTTTAAAAAGTAACTCAAAACATGCAAAGAAGCTTCTGCCTTACACCTTTATATGTCAGTTGATAATGATAGTTAACAGTAGTAAACCCAATGTTAAAAATAATGGATAAGATACAGGGTTTGTAAGAGAATCATGCTATAAATCCTCTCAGGTAAATTAAATTCTGAGAATCAAATCAATAAAAGGCAAAAAGATATTAACATAAGTCAGCAAAATTAAGGGAAAGAAAACTACTCACCACAGATATAAGAGGAATAACATAAAAAGTATCCCTTTTAATATGTGTTATTGAGAGACAAATATCTGAAACACTCCTCAGTTATTTTTGATGGTTTCTAGAAGGGGGTATCTAAAATCCTTTGCTACTACAATAGTATTAATTAATAGATATTCATAATTTGAATATAATTTTATATTTTCCTCCAGCAGCTTACCTTTTTCTCTTTAATGGTAGCTGCCTCTACCCCTTGGCATGTAGTAGGGATATTTATCTCCCAAATTCTGAGTTATGTGTTTAGGCCATAAAATTAAAGGATAGTCCCTTTTTAGCACTCCTACACATAAAACTGTTGGTCGACTTACATATTGTTCTCCATACTGCTGGACAATGCTTCTTTTCTCCTTCTCATTTACTAACCTTAAAGACGTATCTAACTCTGCACTAAGCAGCAGCAGTCGCAGCCTGCACTCACCTGACCCCATGGAGAGGCTTAGGTGGCTGTGTTGCAGACAGATGTGGGGCAGCTGCATGCACTGAGCAGATGCAGTGCACAACCCTCAGTCCCAAGGCAGCCTGTTAGCCGTGGGTGCTCTGGCTGTGTCTCACAGCACACTGTCAGGAGGGAGGTGAGAAGAGATCTAGTCGAGCAAGCACCTTCCTCTAGTTTCACGACTTTGATACTCCAGGATCTTTTGGTCTCCATTCCTCCCTCCACAGAGCTTAAGGGCATCTGGTTTCTCTGAGATCACAAAGTGATGATGACAAAGTGGGGATGTAAGAAGCAGAGGAATTCACATGGGGCAAACTGCAGAAGTCACAGGGAAAGTAAACATCTTCCTAAACCTTCTGCCTCCTATATTTTGGCTGGTAAATGATGGCACTCCTCTGCAGGGAACGTTATTAGCTTTATGGTTGAGGTAATGCTTGACATTTGTGGAGCTTTTCAGTGAAAAATCTTCACACTCACTAGCAGGGATGGATTTTGGGGAGGTTACTAAGTTACTAGTATTCACTCTATTTATGCTTTTACATTCTGGGTTGTAACAGTATTTGCTATTTCTGACAAGCTCTGTGAACTAAACCTTTTTGTCATATTAGGCATAAACCATGACATCTTTAACCAATCATCTGCATAGCACATGTGTATGTGGGTTTCCCAGGAAGCTTGATCTTCTAGGGAGTGCAAAGACCAAACAAACATTGGAAGCGCCCTAATTTTTTCAGACCAAGGCAGAAGTTCCTACTCACACCTGACTACTTAGACTTGACTAATTAGGTCACTAAAGTAGGTTAACGATGGGATATTACCACCAATTGCTTTCTCCTTGATACTCTGGCAAACTACTGGCAAGCTCTGCTTGTCAGAAGCAACTTCTGTGACCAGCAAGTGCACAACCATGATACAGGTGTTGAGTACAAAATGTTTTTTCTTCCAAAGAGTATCTTTACCGCTCATGCGCAGAATCAAGTAGCCCTTGTAAGGAAGGTATTCATATTTGTTTAGGAACTGTCAATAAAACCAGCACTGTGCTTTCAGTCAGCTCTGTCTCTTTGTTTCTTCAGGTCAAAGTCAACAAATTCTGGAACAAGTTTTTTCTGAATTTTGTTACAAAAGAAGGTCACAAGTACCTTTGTAGGTCTGATTTCCTGTTGATCAAGCAGGGTTATCTCATCAAAGGCTCATGGGGAACAAACGCAATTTACTTTTGGCTAACAATCTTATTTAAAGGCAACATTTATACCATAAATGTTGTCTGTCCTTATTAGTAAATTGTAATCCTATGTCACTATATTCCTACAACTGGAAAGTGTTACTCTCTCTTCAGCTATAAATGGAAAAAAACTCCCCAAAGAGTTTTCCAGCTACCATTGCCTGTGGTTACAGAAATGCCTCTCATTCGGCTGTAGGAAATTGCTGCCAGTTAGAGAGGCAAGAAGAAAGTGATGATTTCCCCTTGTCAAGAATGTCTGATCAACAAACCACAAATATGAGCAAAACAAGCAGCTTCTAGCTTATGATATTGCGTTTCCTGGGAAAATAAAGAAATAATGTGGCCTATGTACAGATTTTTGTTGTTGCTGCCTGTCTCTATGCCTGCTGCCTTGAGTGCTCTGCACTGTCACTTCCATGTCTTCTCCTGATCCTTGATTCCTCCCATTCCAGTCTTGGCTCTGTCACTGGTAATTATCCATCATTTGAGCACTGACATGCAACTACAAGCAGAGGACACCTGATCTGTCATTGTGTTTGCTGATGAAACATAGTGGTGTTGTACACATCACAAAAATGCCACATAAAGCCCAGGCAGATTTTTCTGTGGTAGGGATGTTAACAATCTAAATATGAACAAAAGAAGAAGGAAGTGCATTTTAAAAGGGCACATTTAATTATTCAAGCAATTTATTTTTTTTTAATGGGAAAAGCATTGCAGAAATACTTTTTTTCTTTCCTCCATTTTTTTTGGAAGTAATCATAGAAAACACATTCAAATGTGTTCTTCAGAAGTTTTGGGAAGCTACTCACCCACATAATAAGTAGGAATCATAACATTTATCTTCTCCGACCCATTACATATAAGTAATGTATAAATCAAGCGCAGAACAATCCAGACAAGTACTATAAATTAAATAATATTTCTGATACCATGTGTGGTTATTCTACAAAAGAGATTTAATTTGTTGAATATATCAATCTATTAATCATTTATTGTTCTAATTATAACTACAACCTCCAAAGTACCAAGTGAAAATACACATATATGTTCATATTACTCTATTCTCCCTTGTGTTTAAGTTCTCAAATCTTGCTTATATTTCTTCCTTTTTGCTGATAACAATGTAGAATGCCTTATTGATTGTGACTTGCCATCATTTTCATAAAAGCATAATCCTATTGATGTCATAACTTATTTCTGAGGTCGTTAGACACCATGTCATGGATTAGAAGGGTCTTTAATTTAAGTCACAAGAACACAGAAAGCCATAAAAATCTCAAAACAGCAAATCTAACTTAATTTGTTGTGACAGAAAACAAAGATGAAGGAATTAAAACTGCAATGACTCTAATTTGAACTGTTGTAAATGTTCAGGCTTATGTGGGTTGCATTTGAATTACATAAAATCAGATTAATCTCATTCATAGTCTATTTTGAGAATTTTAACTTCATTCAATATAATTAAGGAGTTTGGTGAAAAGACTGGGGTAATAACAGTCACTTAGCAGCATGTTTGAAAAATCAAACCAGAAAGCAGATATAATTTAAGACAAATACAAAGTCTTTGCAGATTAAGTTATTGATAAATACAGCTTGCAAGATGGTTCAACCAGCCATCCCTGTGTTCATCCTAGGAATATTAAATCTCTCCCTTTGGGGATCTGCAGAGTGGAAGTCTCCTCACTTAGCACCACTACATCACACTGGTTTAGGACAAATACCTGCACTGGTGGCAGGTATTTTACATTACACATTTGTGATAATGAACACATCTTCAGTGCTCTTCAGAGGTTCTTTGTGAAGTAATTTCAGGTTTAGTCTTGGGGCACAGCTTTATTATAAGCATGGATTGTTGAAATCCTTATATCTGATGCAGTGTTGCACTCCGAGGAACAGAAACAAGGAAAACAGTGTCTTTTCTTAAGTAAAAACTTTATAGCTCATTTCTGCATTCTGGGAAGATGTGCAGTATGAGATGATAAATCCTGTGGAGTGTTTATGAATATGTGCATCATTTGCTGCAGGGGGAGATGTGATTGCCAAGAGTGCTACTGATGTGATCCCATTTGTTTCTGCACAGTGGCAACTGACAGCTTTAAAGAGAGCTCTTTCTTTTTGACTCTAGTTACCTGCTCATATAACTCAGGTGAATATAGGGTTCTGATGCTTTGTGTTAGGCTGATATGGTGTTTGCTGATTCACATGAGTGGATAACCACAGACAGAAAGCAAGCTATCTTTAAAGAGATGAGAGGTAGTGCTGTTCAATAAAAACAAGATTTTTTTTTTTTTTCCATCCCATTGCTTTTGCTTTCTACACTGGTGAAGGTGTAAAGGTGAAGATTAGCTTGCAGAATATAGCAAATACCCTATAGATGTAAATATTGTAGAAAAGGTTGTTACAGAATGTGAAATAGGAGATAGGGAAGAATAGGCAGACTGGAGAGGATTCAACTCATGAACCTGAAGATCTTTTAAATCCAGATCTGCAACACATCTATCTCCTTCCAGCCCAGTCACCCCAACCCCTCTTATAGCCAAAGCTTAGTCAAAGTTTATTTCTCTATTATAATGGAAATGTAATCTTAAGTATGAAAACTCTGAATTATTGCAGATGACAATTATTACACTTTAACTCTTTAATAATATCTAGTTTTAATTAAAGAAATTCTGCTCAGTGATGGCTGGCAATTCAATTATATCTTTACTTAACAGTATGCAGCAGACATAAAAGCATCATTCTCTGGTATCACAGAGTTTAACCACACTTAACAGCCCAGCCACAATGGGATCACTTGGCTTTCAGCATAATAGTAATGGTCATAACAAACTCTTTTGGTATGCATGTTGTATTAACCTCCCTTCATTTGGAAAAAGGGAAACTTCACTTAACAGACACTTAAAACAAGATGGGCCCATATAAATTTGTACTGAATTATGAACTGTAATATACAGCAAGGTCACAAGGCAATTTTCATGCTTTCAAGGAAAAGAGAGCAGACTAATTTCTTAATTCATGTCCTCCAACTGATACACTTGTTTCTAAAATTGCTAAATACTTATCTTTGCTGGTCAATCGCTTCATAAGAGATCTTGATGGAAACTTAGCTAGCTGTGCAGCTGCCTCACTGTGCTACTCTGTCTTTCCCTAGCCTTTTACTGCCCTGTAACCTTCACAGCTTTCCACACTCTTTGTAGTTCATCAGAAAGGAAAATTAATATAAGTGGAAGGCTACATTAACATAATAACTCATAAACAAGGTAGCTGGTTCAGCTTGGATTACAGTATTGCACTGTGTTAGAGATAGAGAGATATCCCTTCTGCTAATACTTCCGTTTTTCCTTAGCGCTGAGGAAGAAAGCAGTAGTTCCCGTGCCAAATGCAGTTTGTTATCAATTGTTAGCAAACAGAATTGTTAGCAAACAGAACTGTTCAGTGAGTGTACAAGGCAGAAACCTGCACCATGTCACAACATTTGAGACATGCCCCTGCAGCATCCTAGGAAAAGTTTTAGTTGATGGAGAGTTACTCTCAGGATCCAGTTCAAAGCACTGCTGGTGAATAAAAACATCTCAACTTATCTGCAAGTTTATTCTGAACTGTTTCAAGGTTAGGAAAGCCTATAAGTGTTTATCTTCAGAATTTTAAGTTCACCTCTGTCTCAGGCAGCAGTATTACTGTAATTGAGAGCACCTGCCTTCTGTTCATGCTGCCATGGTGACACAGCAGTTAAACAAAGTAGTAAAAAGAGATCATTTCCCTCCTTCCTACAGTTTCCTTTGCCCTCTTCCACTTACTCTGTGAAATGAGTGTACTATGTTTTCTCCTGTAGTGATTTGTTTTGCTACACTTGAGCACAAGAGGGGATGTCCTCAGCGGTTTCCATTGAAACACCCCTTGATAAGTGTTTCATGTATTCCAGTGCCTGAATTACAGGAAAAATACTGCTGAATCTTTCTTTTGATTGCCAGTTACTTCGCTAGACAGTGGTCTAGCCAAATCACTTTTCTATAGTTGTTCCCACCCATTTCTGTAGGAGTTTCACTGGAATAAAGTCTGCACAAGCAAACATCTCTTCAAAGGAGGCTGAAACATTGACATCTTCCTTGTACCTGTCCAAAATGTGAGCTAGTATGAAATGTCTGGATTCACCTTCTCTTTTGAAATGTGTATATGATCCTTGGTAGCAGATTTTAGAGAGGGTATGGCATGAAACCTAGAGCAGCTGCTGCTCAACTGCTTTTTACCCTGTTTCATTCCATTTATTTGTATTAGCTAACGATTTATAATTCAGTTTAGTCTCATTAAAATAGTATTTTTGAGAACAAGCTTTTAAATCCCTTTTATATTTGGTGAAAATTGCATCCTAATGTTTCAATGATATATGTTGATTTACTTGTTTCATTGCAAAGCTATGACAACCAGAAAAAAAGAAAAAAAAAATTATTAGTAGTAGGATAAGCTAACCTGCATATAACCTGAATATATGATACTGAGAAGGTTAAAGGTAGCAACTCAGACTCTCTTTTCTATAGCTTGCACGCACTGATCAAACTCTAGTAATCTGTCTTTAGGACACATTATCAATTCTTCTCAGAATAGTCCTAAGGCTTCTGTTTTTCTATTTTATGTATTCATTGTAATCCTGATTCTTCATAGTCTCAGCTGAGAAAGCCATGGACTGGAACCTTCCCCTGTAACTTAAAAAAAAGTACTATCACTTTCATAGGCTCTTAGCTGTGTAAGTGAAGTACTAGGTACATTAGCAAGGGGCTTTGACTGAAGATGAACATGGGCTAGACTGTGAAAAATAAAATAGAAATATTGATATAAAAGAGATAAAAAATGTGAATTAAAGTATAAGATCGACTTTTAAGAGTATTAACTATATGCACAACATAACATGAGCCATGTAAACTAGAAAGATTCTGAGTTCTAAACAAAAAGTTGGCTCTAAAAATTAAAATCTTCATTAAGAAAATGTACATCTGGGTTGAGTTTTGCCACAGACTTCCATATCTAGTTGTTCAGAGTCAAAAGGGACATAGACAACAAATTCAGGGTTTAGTCAAATTTTAGTGCCTTAATTCCAAACAACATGAAAAGCCTAGTGCTCTAGAGCTATCCACAATTGGCGTTACTTTATTTCATGTCAGAATTCTCTTGGCAAGTAGAGTTTCACTTCTGCACCTGCAAAAACTTTTTTTGAGCCAGTGCAGGTAGGAATGAAAGACTTATGATACTAGAAAGGTGGAGTGCAAAAGCACATGTAATTCAGGATTCGTAGTTAAGACCCTGAGAGGGAGAGTATGAAATTCCACCTTTGGTATCATGTCCATCTCCATACTGAGTGAACACTTAAATATAGCAAAAAATGGTATCAGAGGAAGGCAGTAGGAACAGTCTCTACCTTTTTTAGTCCACCAGCTGAAAGCCCTAGATATCAGGTTTTAGACATTTTTTTTCTTCTTTAAACCACCCCATTACTTTTACATTCTCTTCTGTCCAGAAGCTGAGCTTCAGCAAGAGTGATAGCAATTCTCTTTCAGCTTCTCACCTGCTAGGAAAGATTAACCAATTCTAAACTGATCACATACTGCATGATAGCAATGTGTAGTTTTATGTTTCTACTATGGCTGTATTTTGTTGTCTCACTACTAAAAGTACGCAACATGATTGCCAAAAAAATTTCAGGATTGTTTTAATCTGAAAATTTATATCTATCTTGATTGATCAGTAGGATGTAATATAATGGGCTACCTTTAAGGTAATAGTTAAAGTTTCACAGCTTGCCAGCATCAGGTACTGTAAGTCTTAAAAAGACAAGAGTGTCCTCAGTGTTAACTCACCTATGAACACAGCAATAATGTGACAAATAGACCGACACTGAGAAAATTATTGGGTGTAACACTCCAGGACATTTTAAAAAATATAGAAAAAAAAAAGATTATGATGTGGGGCAAGTAAGGTAATGGGAAATGGACCACAAAATCTCACAGTTCCCAGCATGTAATGGTATACCACCATTTTTTAAGACATTGAGGCCAATGGGGAACAAGGGATGACTCTCTACAACACAGTAAATTGTATCTTCTGTCAGTCTAGGTGACTGCTATAATGGTGCACTACACAGGTGGAAGTAAACGTTCTGAAGATAGGTATTTTCAGAGTATATAAATATTAAATAGATATACTCAGAAAATAGATGCCAGCAGTAATGTTGCTATTAAAACTTTCTAGTATAGGCATGGCCTTAAATTATACACTGACTTCACCTCACTATTTCTGCACTACATTTTTTTTTATGACAGACCTTCTTCAGCAATGTATTTCTCCTTTATTATTTAGAGAGAGGCGGATGGTAAAATAGATAAGTGTCTCAACTATGGAAATAAGCCAGTCCCTTAAATTATGTGGGGCTATAAATGCTACCACTCATAGGATTTATATCACTTTGTAAGACCTGTCACTCTTTCTCCATAAAATTAGAAAGATGCTGGTAATTACATATATGCTTACAACAGCAGCTCCACAACCTGATCTTAAATATTCTATCTGTGATGAACAGGGGCCCAAAAGCTCTCCAGAAAAATCACTAGAAAAGGGTAGAAAGTGTCCGTGTAAACCTTTGAGTTAAATCATAAACCAAGGAAGCAGTTCATGGCTTACAGTTCTCATTCTTTCTCTGTTTCTGCCTTTTACTTAGTGTATTACTATTACTCTTATTACTATCACTATCAGGTAGAGTACTGATTAAATTGTAAATAAATTCATCCAACAACCTCTCTGAAGTTTATTTTGTGTATCCTTTCTTAAATACAGCATCAATAAACAGTATTATATTAAACTAGAATTACTGTTTATTTAAGTGTGAGTAGATCTGTCCTTCTCTGCATGCTTTAGGTTTGACAGAGCCGACATTTTAACCAGCAAGCCATTAACTAATCTCTAGACACTTGCGTACCTGAAAATGTATGCAATTTTCTGTTATTGTCCCCCTAACATTGAATTACAAACTTAAGAAAATAAGATTTGTGAAAGGCATCTTTAAATGTTCGTACATTTTGCATCTCCCCTGTAGTGCTGAAAAGCTTGTGTCATGTTATGGACTGCTTTAATTTATAAAGAGGTAGATAAGATGAATGGATGGATTATGAAGATTAGCTATGTGGATATAACTGAAGCTCTTGTTCTCTGTTTAATGTGAGTCTCTTTCCTAAAGAAATATGAAAATTACAGCACCTGCCCTTGCTGTTTGTTGTTAAACTCATGTGCATTTTTTCAATTATGAAATAACTCATCCTAGAAACCCGAGGGAACGTGAATTATTAACTGAGCTAAGACACACTTGTGCTAAAATCTAATGGGAAATCACAAGATTAATATCAACTATGCAGTGAATATACCTGTTGAGTTTTATTCAGAGAAGACAGAGACTGCTGTTTACATGATTACACAATTTACATATAATATACTTTGTTTTAATGCATTGAATTCTGTGTACACAACAAACATTAGTATATGCAAACAAATGCAATGGTTTTTAAAAATAATAAATAGACAATATAAATAAAAAAATTTTGTAAGGAAAGCAGTGACAGACTGTTAAAATTACTAAAGATAAATAGACAATATAAAACCAAAAATGGAAGGTACTGGCTTTAGACTGTGATAGTTGTTTTTCAGAAAGATGAAATTATATCTATACATTTGAAGCAAACAAGACTTTGACACTACTAGGTTTGAGACTGTTCAATACACTGCATTGGTCTACTGCACTGTTGTGTTTCTTAAAAGAAAGAGACTAAGCTTACCAATTATCAACTGATTACAACTGAGCACAACCCCATAAAATCATAGAAACAGAGCTAACCTTGACCTCAGGATTACCTTATTTATATCAGTACCACTGCTTTACCTTGGAAAATTGGTAAAAGAGCTGATCACCTGTGTTTCTTTTGTAATTCGACATCTAAACAGGACTGCAGGAGTCTGACTATCACTGCCTAGGATGTTTGTACATCCAATGAATTCAGTATATTTGCAAAGTTTTCAAGTTTTTTTGTGTAGTGCAAAATTAAATTCGGTGAAATTTATTTTGTTTAGCTGGCTTTTTCATTTTTAATTTTTAAAAATATTAATTCATTTCACCAAGTCCAAAATATGTGCAAAATAATTCACAGATTTACATATTTCTAGGTACAATTTCAACTATCTTTTTAATGATGTTTTCAAGAATGTTTTATCAAACTGCTTGTTCAGTTGATTGGAATCTTTTATTTCCAATAGAAGCATGTTATAAATGAATAGAAAAACAACTGGTAGAGCCTGATCTTTTGCAGTGTCATGTTTGGACAAAAGCTAGTTCTACAAAATTTCATCTATTTTATTTCAAAAATAATTTCTAAGGAAATGTGTTTAGCAGGAGACTTCTTGTCCTTAATTTACTAAGACTCCCTAATTAACAGTACTGGAAAATAATCACTCTTAACCTAAAGGTTCTCGTTATCACCTCCTCAATATTGCATGTTATTAACTGAATCTGTGCTTTGTTATCTTGAGCAGGGTTTACTTTCTGTATTTTAGATGATGGAGTACTCTGAAAGGTTTCTTGAGAAAGACAGTACCATTGGCAGAACTGGCAATGCTGCTTTATAATAAAGGCTGCCAGACACCTACTTATAGAAGCTTGATTGAGATCTGAGGGGATCGTGGCCAGCCTCAGTGGTGACTTGGAAAAGGGAAACAAGCTCTCTGTGGCTATACTGTATAAACTGGAGCATATGTAGCACATCAAGCTGTGAAAACAGGTGTGGTAGAGAGGAAGGGCCATAACTTTTTCTCTTTCCCTGTAAATTAATATCTGTGTGACTGGAGGCAGAGCTAATGGTAGGTGGAAAGAAAGCAGGTAAGAAAGGATTAATTCCTAGGAGATTCATCTTGCAAATACTCATGCAAAAAAGACACTCACCTTCTCTGACTTTAGTCTCCTAAATTTCCATAGGGCTGTATGGAAGTCAATTATCCTTGACTTCAGTCTCTAGTCCTCCAACTTTGTACAATGTATACTGGCTTTACAGGCACTTACATGGCTATTTACTCCTCATGCTCCCTTTAAATCCTACTAAGTTCAGTCTGTTTTCCTGTCATAATGCGTGTCTCTTTCTATGAAATTAATGGGAGCTGGACTGTGCCATGCAAGTCTCTTTGGTTTTCATTTTAACCTTTCACTATGCTACAAAACAATTTCCTTACAATCATTGGTCCTGCTCATGACATTTCTGAAGATATTCAAGTAAAGGATACACTGTGAACGGATTTGACAGCAGGAAGATTAACCAGTCAGTGGGTTATGCCAATGTGTATCTCAAACTAAGGTAGTTAACCATACAAATTATCCAGTGAAGTATCATGTGAGGGATTATATGTGTGTTACTGTGTGGAAGGGTTATTGCTTTGTTTGCACCCCATACAACATCAACTCTTATTATGAGCTGGCTATAAAGGCAAAATATGTCCCTTGAGCTATTTTTAGCTTCTCTACAAAATAGAAAGTGTGTGTACAAATATATATGTGCATACATATAACGTTGAATTAGTTTAGCTGGAGGAAATGACATAAACAACGTAAAGTAGTAAAAAAAAAAACAAGCAAAAGGTATTACAATGAAATGGATACATCCAAGGTTCTTCTGAATCTTCCTAAAGGCACACTGTGTCTTGCTATAGAAAAGGTGTTCTAGCTGAAACATAGTTATTGAGCCCAGAAGTGATTAATTGCTTTGAAAGGAACAAAACCTTCCACTTCAGGGACTACGGGTTACGATCAGTTGGTTTACATAATACAGGAGTCCTGACTTTCAAAAACACAGGTATAAGGTCTTCATCCTGTTTCAGGCAATGGAAAGTCATCCATTGAAGTTGTTGGACTCAGGATTTTGAGGCAAAGAAATAATAAAATACAAATTTGCTGAGCTAATATCAGGCATTTTTCAAATATGGAACAACGTACAAAATATTGGTATTGATGGCCTCATAGTGAGTGACAGGTTATTGGCTGAATCCCATTTAAAAAACATGGTGCAAATAAGTACCTAAACAGTGATTAGTTCCTATCTTTAGGAACTATCTTTATGTTAAATGGATCCCTACCATCATACATTTTCCTGACATGATATGTATATTGCATTGACCTCCTATCACCATCTCTGAGGTCTTCCCATATTTCATCTCAAAATCACCTTCTTCTTCCAACAACTAGTTATTTTTCTGTTTCTATAAAAGATTTAAGCAGGGTCCAAAGGAAAGCTGATCAAAATAACAACATACAGCTCTTTTGCTGATGACCTGCTATGCTTATTTTTGCAGGGTCAGGTTTCTGATGCAACCCACAATTGCAGAGAGTAGGACCTTGTAATCTTTATGAGTATCAGTGTTGCATGTGTCATATGCCACAGTGTGCTGTCTTCCCTGTTTTTTGTTTGTACGCCACCCATACACTGTGAGCCCTTGGATATGCTGTGTGAAATACTGCAGCATTTCAATGAAAACTTATTCTATTCTGATTATACTATAGATTTCAAAGATATAAGTGCATAAATGCTGTACAAGAGAAGGCCGAGTGGGATGATTAGATCATCCACTGTATTCCATATTCCTGTGAGGTATATAAATACTAAACCCTTACCAAATAGCAACTTGCCTAATTAGTAAAAATTCATGGCCACCCCTATTGTTTTAATTAAATAAGCTGTTTTTCATTTCCTTTCTGAAACCATCTTACATAAAATGAATGGAGTAGAATGCCAGCTGCATTGCCCTCCTGAGAAAATCCATAGAGATTTTACCAGCATGAGATGTGATCATTCTTCTGCGGGTGCTATGCCGACTGAAACCCGTGATTAGTATTTCTAAAGTACTCCAACTATACAGTGTCACTTCCTGTTAGTAAAACTTCTAGTTTCAACTTTTCAATAAGGTTATTTAGTGTTCCCAGGCAGGGATTAGGTTGCAGAGAGTAGAGGGAATTATTTGATTTGTAAAACAGGTGGTGATGGCTGCTATTTTTTATTCGACTTTAAGTAAAACCTAGATAAGCTGTTTATACTCCCAGCTGAGTGTCTCATCTGTTATTTAGGCTCTTCCTTATGCTTCACCTCTTCTCTTTCCAGACTTAGGACTCGTTTTGCAACATGACCAGACTCCAGTGGGAGAGCTAGAAGATGTTTTCCTGCTCTAAACCTTGCAGTAAGAAGAATTCCTACTAGTTGGGATTGTGGTTAGAGTTAAGAAGCCAGGCCCCCCAAATCTTGCAGCAGGGCTCCACAGAATATACTATGATGTGAGAAGGGTGCATCCTCTTCTCAAGACGTGACCTGAGATAGCAGAGTGTGCTTTGAGTGATGAGTATTCCTAAAAAAAATCCAGAAACTTACCGTGTTACTTGCCTAGCTCATGGCAAGAAAAAAGTTCTGGTGAGAAGGCAAATGCAATGCTTTAATCACATAAACAACGTTTATGTGTCTGGGGTGTTACAGGGTGTCTGGGATACCCCGTGAGGTGTGAGGTAAGTGGAATATTTGGGATCACTAAGGTGCCTGAATTTCACTCACATGCTTCTAGAAGTTGCTAAGTGCTCTTTGGACCTTGCCTCACCTACTTCACATAGCACAGAAATGAAATTAAGTGAAATTGCTCACTGTAAACAATTTACCAACATTAGATTTAGGAAATTATATTAAACTTAAACCACAGTAGGAGAGGTGCACTATAAAAAAGGGAAATTTTCAACAAAACGGCATTTTTATAAATTATACTCTTAAGAAGCTGCAGGCTTTTATATGCACTATCATATTTAATGCTTAGTTTGGTCGCAGCTCTTCAAGCAGTGCTTTACCAAATTTCTCCAGGCAGCCATTGCTGCACCTTTTTTCATCTGTTTAGCCACCTGGGTCCTGTGGTGACATATACATGGTATATCATAAAAGAGAAGTGTCTGGCCTTTCTCCAGGCTGCCACAGTCAGGGATGGGGAGGCAGGAGGGGAAGGAACAGTGTGCTGGAAATGTTTGTAAAGCCACTGGACAGCATTGCTTTTTGCTGCTAAAGGGATCTGCTGAGGCTGGAGGAGAGAATTAGCTTCCTTTGGAAGAGAACAAGGAAAGAAGCTGACATTTAATTAACAGGGAAGAGAGAGGAAAATGAACCAGAACATTATGGAAGGGCACGGTTCATACATCCACTAACAATTCTGTCAGCAGGCAATCTTATCTGAACTGTTTTCTCTCCATTAAAAGACTACTCCAAGAAAGGAAAGGAAAAAAAGCTACTACGAAAGACGTTAGCAGGGACCCAGTTGTGGCTGACTCCAGAGTGGATAGGGCCAAAATCTTGATCCCTGCATGCCAAGGAGGTGACAGCTGAGCCTCACAGGGAAAGCTCCAGGGCTCTCCCTGCACACATCTCCCTTTGGCCACAACCCAGGGGAGCTGTTGTGGGAAAAAATGTCCCATGGGAACACTGAAATGCTCCATGATAAGACTATCCTTCTGAATGCCCTGGTGGCCTATTAGACATACCTGTGCAGGCTACATGACGAATCCCCAGCCAGGGCACCAGATGACATCCTGCCTCCCTAGAGGGTCTCTTGGGAGCCTTACAGAGGCAATGGAAGGGGCTGTCTAGCTACAGACGGTCTTGGCTTCTTGTTAGTGACTAATTTTTCTTCTCTTAGCAAACAACCTGTGGGAGATAACTAGTGTCAGGAATTAGCCTGCTCCTGAGCTGTGACTGCCGCAGGATCCTACGTTCCCTGCTGGGAGCAGGTCCCCTACCACAACACTGACTGCAAATGCATATTAGTGCACATCATGTTTTATATATACATGGTCTTCAATACTTTTCCTCTTGCAGACCCTAGATATGTCAAGCTGGTGTATCAGAATTTCTACTTCATGGATTTAAACCTACAGACACTAGGCTGGATTTTTTTTTTTTTTTTAATCTGCTCTTTGATGAATAATTTAAGTCAGCATGTCCATTTTTATAACTGCTTAGTGAACAGGACCAGAGTACCAATCTGGCTGAAAAGCAATCTGCCTAAAGCAAATCAGTCAGCGTAGCTCCTCATTCTGGCTTACCAAGTAACCACATAAACATTTGTGCCAGAACATTGCAAAATGTAATTTGGGGACAGAAATGAGTGCCTGGGTTGCTTTTCTTGCCAGAAGTGCTGGCTTATGATGATCTAAAGCATGTGCTGAACTGTAGCCTTTGCTGCCTATTGTGTAGTGCCTTCAGCATAGATCCCAGACTTCTGGGATTTTTTTGACCACAGCATGAAAACTACTGCCCTAAGTATAAAACAAAGCAGTGGCACCCTTGTGCTGACTCAGACTCCCTGTGAGTAGATCATGGTAGGATAAACTGCTCCTCTGGGCATATTTCTGCTGGATAAGACATTGTGTGAGTACTATTTGGGTTGTATTTAGCGGGCACACCTTATAGGAAAACTGGTAAACACAGCGACCCATGCAGCCAGAGAATTCTTCCTAGAGCATGATTTAATGTGATCTGTTCCTCAGAGTGTTGTTCTGAGCTCTTCTGTAAAGAACCACCTGGGGACATATGATGTTCATAAAGTGCTCTTTTGGTATCCACTGAATTCCAGAAAAGATGGAGAAGTCTGTGCCAAAAACTAGAGAAGGTGTTTCAGTACTATGGAGTTACAGCCAGAGACACCATGGTGATAAGGCAACCCTAGAGCAACACAGACTTTCAGAGTTATTTATGCCCATCATCCCCAGAAATTCCTCTTTTCTCAATTTCTGAAAAGCAAAAATTATGAAAAAATATTTATCAAGGAGTAAAAAACTTTGTAGAAATAACCATATAGGCTGCTTAGCCTTGCTAGATTCAGTCCTGAAAAAGCATATTTTACTGTCATCTCCAAAACACCAGTTAGTATGCTACTAGATGACCATATGCCTCCAAAAGACACACTTGTACAAGTTGTTTATGACCTAATTCTGCCACCCTTTTTCATGCTGACTACTGCTTTGTTCCAGCAGTAAACCCATCCCCACAGACTCAGGGGGCTGCTAGAAGAATTAGAAACTCCTGATATCCTAATGGGTCAAGTCGGCAGAATCAGAGTTTTAACAGAGAACAAGGGGAAGAATGTTTCCTCATTTCTGATGCATTCCTCAGCTTGAGTGTGTCAACAGATGGAGTGAGGATTAGTTATAAAATAACGTGGCCTCTTAGATTATGTAAAAAAGCAGTCTTGACATGCTGGGGATTTTCTGATGGCTCATAAATGTACTTATGCAAACTAAAGGATGCTTACAGTATAAGTAAAATGCTTATCTTCAGTGAGTGTTTGCCTTTGATAGATAATGCGAGGGTGATGTATACATGTTTAGAAAAACATGTAGAGAAATGTTGGCAGAGAAATAAAATCTGTTATTTGCTCTTTATAATCTAGCCTGAAATTCTAGCCGTTGATGTGTGACAGGAGTTACTACCGTTCACTACATGTTTCACATCCCGCTGCGGCTGTCTACATGGCCTTTTGGGAACTGACAGATGTTCCCTCTGCCTTTGCTCTGAAGCAGCAGTCATGAAGCTGTGGCTGGTCTGTCCACAGTACGGTGCTCTGCTCCAGCTGCACAGCAGGGTCCAAGTGCAGGGTGCATGTTGCTGCAGCTCAGGGACTGATCCAGCTCTGTGGCTTACAGTCTCTGTGTGCTCTTTGCCATGCTCTCTTATGTCAGGGACCAAGCTCAGGTAGCTGGACAGGCTGACAGCCTCCATCCCTGAGGATACAGCTAAAATGCCAGATAAAAATTATTACTTTAATCAGTATAATGTATACAGTGAGTGCTCAAATTCATGGGCAATATTTAGCATTAGGCATTTGTACCACGCTATGTTGTCCCTCTCCCTTCTTCTCCAGTCCCCAAGTGAGAATCTTGCCTTCAGTTTTGCCCACAGGGCTATCTGGGACTCCTTATGAACCTAAGCCAAGGACTGATATGGATGAAAAATGTCCGGGGAAATGCAGGATTTTTCTGTATTTCATCAAGTTAATTTCCTTGGATGAGTCCTTATTCCCAAGATGCTGAAACACTAGGGTCTTACTGATCTTAACCAAGATAAGAACTCTCTATACAAATACTACCTGCTCATTTCAGTGCCGTCATTTCCTAGCTAATCTTCCACTGACAAGCTGACCGCTGCAGAGAAATAATTGCTGTCCTGCTATGCACATGCTGAACTGATGATATCAGGATGCATTCCCTTGGTGTTCTGTGCTTCAGGAGGTACTGTAAAGTGAGAATCCTACACACCTCCACAGCAGAGAATTTCATACATGAAACTTGTGTCACAGGGCTAGAAGCTAGATGAGTTGAGGAGTCCAGTTAGCTAGAACTAAGGCACAGTTCTGTTGCCACAAAAGCTGTCAGATCAGTCTGGGTTTGTGGCAGTGCCTGGGAAAATTTTTCCCAATACATATCTTCTGAAATTTAATATAGCACCTATACTGTGACTTGATATCTATCTTATATTTGCTAGCTGTCTCCCACTACTCTCAGGAGTGGTAGAAAGGCTTTAGTATTTAGGAAGAGTGGAGGAATATCAATAGAGTCTTCA
This sequence comes from Athene cunicularia, assembly GCF_003259725.1. Lineage (NCBI taxonomy): Eukaryota > Metazoa > Chordata > Aves > Strigiformes > Strigidae > Athene > Athene cunicularia. Next base: position 73,011,324 of record NW_020799091.1, on the reverse strand, counting down.
AATTCATAAAGTCCATTTTAATTCTTTTTCTCTCTCACATATACACACTGATTGAACTCACTAAGTTCCTTAGTTATTCTTTTAAATAACAACACTTGACATTTTCCCTGAGGGCTATGTAACAAGTGTGGCTTTACAATAGGAATGGTGTTATTAATAGAATAATAGTGGCAATAATGCATATAGCAGCATTAACAGGATGGGTGGACTAATTTAAGTAAAATGGATGGGTTTTTGCTTCTGTTCACCCACCTTTTGTAACTTAGATTTTTAAATGGTTAGACAGGACACAGGAAGACACAATTCTTGCCACCATTTCCCCCGTATTTTCTCTTCTTCTCTGACATTTTCCTTTTCAACTCTACTCCGGTTTCTCTTCCTTCCTCTTCCTCTTAAGATCTATTTCATCACTGAAGCAAAGACCAACATCTTTTTACATATCGTGCTGGTTAGTGTGCAAAAGGAATAGCCCCACTAATACTAGTATTAACTCAACACTTTACCCCACGATACCTCTGTAAACTAAGTAAGTGTATACTCTGGTTGTTTATGTTTTTATTACGCCTATTTTATAGAAGTAATGAGGGGAGAGGAGGAAGGTCTATTTCAAAGCACTGTATTGAACAACTCACTACTACATTAACTTCTCAAGGACTGCAGACACAAGTAAACAATATTATATGCTCTTTATGTCTCAGATTTAAGTGGTGAGGACTAAGAGTTGAAGTGACAGAGTTCAACCTCCCATGCTGTGCAGAGAAAGAAGAGGAAGCCTGATTGCCATCTATGATGGTAAGTCCAAATTCTGGTGTTCACTCACATAGTTTTGGTACTGTGCCCCAGATAAAGTTTACAGATGGCTAGTTATTAGATGACTGCTTTGGTTTGTCCTCTGTGAATCAGCCAATACACTTATGACAGCAATCAAATATTTGCACTGATTTCGACAACTTTACTAGGTTGCTTCCTCTCTAATTTTGCTGAGAACCTCTGCAGTAAACTTTCTAAACCCCAGTCTTGCTTTGCAAATCTGAACTCACTGCATTAGATCTTGTGTACTCCTTAGCCTACTTGTAATCCACAGGCAAGTATTTTTCAACTCTGCCAAAGACCCAGCGGAACAGAGAATAAAATTTCTGCATCTCACTAGGCCATATAACACTTGCTAAATGAGTCAACAACTCCCAAATTTTCCTACAATGAGATTTTTTTTAAAAAGACACTTTGGATTCTACTTATTTTTATGGAACACTACATGTATTGAAGGAGAAAAAAAATCGATGGATTCCAGCTTGTATGAGCAAGAAAAACTAGGAGAAAATTAAAGCAGACAGAGTATCTTTTACTGGAGCTTTACTAAATGACTACAGAGATGACCATCTTTACAGAACGACAGCTGAGAAGAAACACCAGATTAAAGAGTAGCCCTGTTGGAAGGTTGGGTGAAATTACAATAAAAGGAGGAAGAACTACAGTTTGATTTGGGATAAACATTTTGGATATAAAGTAACAGGTAGGAATGGAACTAAAATTTAATAAGGAAAAAGGAAATCTTTGTATAAGAATGCTGCAAAAGTTTGCTATCTTCTTTGTAAAGGATGTTTTAAAGTACAGTTAAAAAAAAAAAATAGGAAAAAATACCCCAACAAAACACTCTGAGCTGGATTATTAAACATTTTGGAGACTTACCTCTTTATGAATTAGTTCACAGCTGCTTGTTATATTGAATTTGAAAGTTTTTTCTGGTTAGTATTCCAGGCAGGACTTTTCCTTGCATGATCATTTAATTTAAAAGAAAGCATGAGCTACTTCTGTCAGTTAGTTTTTCAAGTATTTAAGTGTTTATGACATGGTCCTAAAAAGCTATGTAAGGTGTTGCATTTGAGGCTAGTTTAGGAGATGTCACATGTTTACTCTGGTTCTCTGTGAATTCTGTGTGAATGTCATGTAACACTGACCTCATATGTTGCTCGTTCTGCCTTTTTATTTATCGTATCTTATAGAGCTTACAGCTACCAAGCAAAAACTACAGACAGACCTCATAAACCGTAAGCATTTTTCCCACATCACATTATTACCGAAGTACAAAAAATGTTCCTGGGTATTAGAAAATCATTGTGCATTTGTCAAGATCTAGCAATGGCTTATGTATGAATCTTGCAACAAATAGGATACAGTCATGTCCAGACAGACAGCTGGAATTATAGGTCATTGCAGAGAGAGAATGTAGGGCTGGGATCACTGTTAGGTCTGGGTAACACATGGGGCTGTCAAGAGCTTCTCTTTGCAGCCAGCAGACCATAGTGGTACATATGCAGGCCACTGGGCTGAGCACGTTAATGGGGTGCCTCAAAAGTATAATGTAACAGCCACAGTTTAAAGAGTCTCCTGGATGTCTTGGCAAGCTTCTGCCTGCCTGCATATTAATTTTTGTACATCTCTATTAGCCCTATCTTGTACTCTGGGCAAACTACATTACTTACTGGAAGGACACAGGTAACCATGCACAGAACTGGGTGCTGTAGGAGAGGGTTCAGAGGAGAGTGTGTTCACAAATATATTACACTGAAATACGCTCTTTAAGCAACAAGAAAGGTGCTTCCGCCACCACTCCCGATGCCTCATTTTGTGTATTGCCAAATGTACTTTTTAGTAAAAAATTTATTTACAAGGAGTTCAGGTGTATCACAGTCATGAAGACTGAAACAAAACGTTTATAAACACCTTTCAGAGATGCACACAATTTCCCAAACAGCTGCCGTTTATCTGTGCTTACTGCACATTGCTCAGAAAAGCAGTTATTTTCAGACAACGCCAGGGCCCTGAGGGTTTTACCAGGCCTGCCCAGCTCCAACTGGCCCCTGCTCACACCCCCCCAGCTCCTTCTGTCTCCCCCACAGTGCCCCAACCTGTGGGCTGTCACCTGCCTGCGGGAGCCTGGGGACAGGTTCTGCCATGGGTCGGGGTGGCTCTGGCCTGGCCCCGATGCCTCTGGGGGTTCCTGTGGCTTTGGGAAGGGCGGGGGCTCCGCTGCCCCACAGGGTTGCTGGGGCTCCCTCCGTCCTGGGCCTCCCACCCCAGTCATGGCGGGGCCCTACACGGTTCACGCACGATTACTCACCAACACTTTGGTTGGGCAGTCTTGTTTGTATTCTGACAGGTATCTTTGTAGAAAGTCATAGTTACTGTTAATTAGCAAGTAATTAACATGTTAGTTAATGTAAAAATCCTCTAAACATAAGAAATAGGGATTTTTTTATGGCTGGCAGTGGAGGGTGAGCTCCTTTGCAGCTCTTGCTGTGGCTACACGTGTAAGGCATTTATATATACAGGTAAGTCATTTACACCATACGGATTCTCTTGTGTCTAACAGGGTTTGCAAGAGGACACCACCCTGTCCATCAGCCCTCTCTTTTCAGCAGCCTGTTTTCATGAAACCTATATAAGCCTATCTTTTTTCTTTTTTTTTTTTTTTTCTTTCTTTTCCTCCTTCACCAAATTTGCCTGCAATTCTCCAAACAGCTGGCAAGCGAGAGCACACATGTACTTTTCCACAAGCAGTTGCATCAGCCTGGTTTCCTAACTAGACAACACACGTGCCAAGACCATTTCAGCAATACCTGCCAGATAAAAAAATCAGTTCCCTCTAAATATGAGTGAAACTGAGCTTTTTCTTTTTCTCTCCCAGACAATTTTCTGGATATATAAAACAGTTTTGATGAACACCGTTTTTTTTAAAGGAAAGGGCAGCTGGACTACTCAGCCATGGAGAAAGCCTGTGAAGTGTCATGTGCTGTCAGTGAAGGAAGAGGGACAGCCCTTAGCTCCCAGTGTTGCTGCAGATTTTAAACACATAAATAATCCTAGGGCCTGGAACAGGGCCGCTGACATTGCTGCACCTGGGCACCAAAGTGCCGTTTGCAAGGCGACGATCTGTGACTGTGTCTCTGTTGGTCAGACATTGAAACATCTGTCCTTTCTCCCATTGTTTCACATGTTTTAGATGCTAAATCTTGTGACATCTAGATCAACTCTAAGTATTTCTTCAAACTGGGATTCCGTATTTGTCTTTCTACTTTAATCTATTGGAAATTATCATTAAGCATACTCTGCAGTATCATGTTACATTTCATAAGGTTCTAATAAAATTAATTTAAATTCACTTTAAGTAAATTTACCAACTTTACTTGCCATCTTCATTATCCTTGGGTGTTTTAATTCCAAGCTGTTATTGATCTTCCAGACATAAGAACCAGAAGATATTTTCTTGCACTATTACTGTTATACCTACATAATATATGAAAGAGGCATCAGATGTTAAATATGGAGAATGAGTATGAAGAGTTGTAGTTAAAATCTTACTGTGACTTTTCCCCAGACAAAGAGGATAAAATTGTGATAGAATCAGAATCCTTCATTCTTATGAAGAGAGCTGAATTCCCAGGCTGACCAGTGGATAGACTGTGCCGCATGAGATTTCTGTATTATGAGATTGAAAGACTCAGGTTAAAAGTAAAGCTGAATCCTTCAAGGCAATCTGCAATCTTCTTGAGAATTTCTTCAGTCCAAGGAGGAAAATTTTCTGCATTGTTAAGTAGAAGGGAAAGCTCCATGGCTTTTCTCTGGAATATCTGAAGTCAAGATCTTTTGTTATATCGCAAATGTATGCCCAATAATGCAAGGCAGTAAAATCCATTCTGATTGCTGGTACAGGGAAACATTTAACAGCTCACAAAGAAAATGCACAGAGAGAAGCAGAAAAAAACCTCTTTACAGTATAGAGAAGAAAATGACAAACAGTAATTTGACACACTCCCCTCAACACCCGTGCAGCCTTTTAAGATGGTTGAAAAAACATCGGCTATCTTCTATTTCTCTGTTTTCTTCTTACATGAAAGTCCTGGTTTCTTCTAGGAAAGAGAAAGAAAATATTGTAACAAGGGAGATGGGGAAGCATGGGGACTAACAAAAGAAATCTGAAAGGTTTAAATTGATATGAAATGCAGTTCTCCAATTGAGCATTGTACAACATTTGGACTTCAAGTCTTTCATAGTCAATCCAAAGCCCAGAAATAAATTCTGAGTATGTTTTACATCAGGGATTAAGATAGATATTATTGATTAGCTGTCTTTTAACAAAAATCTTGAAAAGAAAGATTTTTTGTTTTGTAAGGAATCTTTTCTCTTTTAAAAGTTTGAGTATATGCTATAGAAATACATGTGCTAAAGACAAAAGAGTGAATCCTGGAGCAGCCTAGAAAGAAAGAAAATTACAGATAAGAAATCAAAAGGGAATTATTGATGTAACAGAGTTTAGAGGGGTGACAGACCTGAAAAATGTCTGGTATCAGCATCTGACTTACTGCACAGTGAAGCAAGATGGAGATATACATGATCTGAAAATAACCAAGCTAGCTCAGGAATTAGGCATATCAACATAATCCCTTACTGAAAATGCTTGACCTTATCTTGTAGATTAATAGGAATATTATATAGTTTATGCGCAGCACTGAATCGATTTTTAGCTTTTCCACAGAACTGCACTGACTCGAGTGTAATACTGCTTGTCTAGCCTGGTTCATAAAACAAAAAGTGCCCAAAAGTCAAGGAGACTTGACATGCGGTGAGAGCTGAATTATCAAGATACAATCTTGTAATGGTGGGAGTTAAGAATTATTGAGACTACCCTGGAACTGGTGGGAGGGGATGGGGAGTGCAGATGACAAAATTCTACAGAATAAATGGAGGTGGGGAAGAAAGGAACATTTCCCAAGGAGAAGGTGCAGTATGATAACATTCATCTCAGGTTTGACAGCAATGGATACACCTTTCTGACAGGGTTTTTTTCACCCAGCAGAAGAAAACAGCAAAGACATGAGAAAACCTCTTCAATGCCAGCTCTCAATCAGAAACAGGATGAACTGTGACTTTATCAAACTGCAGGAAGTTATGCATCAGAAAGACTTTCTTTCTCAGAGCAGTGAACATGTCTACAGTGGATTAATAATTAGAGAACATTGTGTAATGTCTACCATTAGGTGGTCATTAAAATAATTTATTACTTTTTAAATGCATCACCCTTTCAGAGAAATTACTCCTCTCTCCTTCAAATGTGAAATTTCTGATGTGTCCCTAAAGATTTATCCCTGATAATACAAGATTTATATGTATCAGATATTGCAGATTTAAATACCAGATCTTCCCTGGCTGCAGGGCTCTTAGGTGTTAGAAGGTCAGTTATACCTGTTTTTTTAAGAAGGTTCACATTTCTAAAACAGTGGTAGGAAAGTTATTAAAATTATAGGAAATATAATATGTACACTTTATGTGCAGGAAAAAAATGTAATTAATACTCTATTACCAATGTTATGTAAGTATTTTAATAAAGTGAAACTCTAGCAACTTTTATACAGACCACACCTCTAATTTGGTAAGAGTTAGATAAATGAAGATGTCAGCATTATTTTCTAAACCATTCTCTGTAAAACCACCTCATCTACATATTCTTTGTAAAATGCTTGTGCTGTATTATTCTCCTGGTTGATGCTACAGACATCTCATTCCATCACCATTATTAGAGTCACAGAATTCTGAAATGTTTATTTTAAAAATCAGTAAAAAGCAGAACTGGATTTCAGTGATGTCTTGTAAGGTCTCTTCACATGAAAATATTTGTGCTTTTTTAAAACTGAACACACACTTTATAAATTATCAAAGTTTTTCTAGGGATTTTGTTGTTTTGTTTTGTTTTGTTTTTTTTTTAACTACTCCATAACAGACATTACACACCCTTCTTATACTAAAGATATACCACTCTACATTTTACAGTTGAGGTTCTACGTTGGTTCTTCTTCATTATATCAAATAGCCTGGTGCCTGTTGTTGGAACTATCTTTCAGATAAATGTTTCGAAAACTTAATTGTAGCTTATACTTTCACAGCCATTACAAGCAGGACATAAATAAAAAAATGCATAAATGCAATCAATGAGACTAAGCAAAAGGAGATTCTCAAGAGAAGAATAGTATTCTGTGGAAACAGTTATGTGAGATTACAGGACACTGGGATTTAAAGCTGAGGAAATCTCATGTATTAAGAGTCTATTTGGATTGTTTTGGAGGAGTTTTATATTTATTCTTTTAATTTTCCTCTCTCTTGGAAGTCTTGGTAATTGCTTTCATGGTAACTAATACACTCATTTCCCTAGGCAAAGAGATCAGAAAATAATTAAAAATAGTTACCACTCATGTTTTTAAAACCTTTGAAATATTTCTTTAAAATAATAGCTGTTGCTGATCTTGAAACACCTGTTCTGTATAAAACAAATCTGATTAGAGTTAAATACCTGAGTGTGCTTTTGAACATGGACTGAAGTAGAACATACAGGCACATCAGAGTGCAGGAATTGGAAGGAAGATATTCTTTCCTGTAAAGGTGGTGAGACACTGGAACAGATTGCCCAGAGAGGTTGTGGATGTCCCCTTCCTGCAAGTGTTCAAGGCCAGGTTGGACAGGGCTTTGGGCAATCTGATCTAGTGGAAGGTGTTCCTGTTCGTGGTTGGGGGCCTGGAACTAGATGATCTTTAAGGTCCCTTCCAACCCAAACCATTCTATGATTCTATGATTCTATGCATTGTTCATGCAACATCTAAATTGAGTAAGGATATTGGGAGCCAATGATGGATTTTCTTGGCAGAGAAACTATGAGACTAGAAGACTCTTGTCAATGTTGTTACTCAAATATCAGTTTTGAGCTTGAACTTATTTAGACTTAGAATTAGAATAGAAATTGAGCAAAAGAGCAGGACTATGCTAACAGAAACTGCTACTAACACAAGGTTAAGAGACGTAAATGCATACAAGGATGAGGAGGTAAGGTAGTAAAGGAAGTTTTGTATAGTCATGGAAATTGTAGGAATGGGATAGAACATCATGCATTTAACTAATAATAAGAAGCTTGGTTATAAACCAGGAGATCATCATTTGGAATGCTGTGGATGAAGAATTTGATATATTACTTGGCCATGCAAGTGACTGTGAACAGTTAATGAAATGTGACAGTTAAAACATCAAATTTGATCAGATAGGATTTTCTTAGCAGAGAGGAAGCACTATTGCTTCTGCACCAGGGAAATATCATGTGTAGTATTATGTACTTTCTTGAGAAGAAGAATAGATAATTTTAAAAAATGATCCACTCCCAAGCTGTTATTAATATAATTTTCTAATTGGGGTGAGCTGTGAAGAAATGAAATCACTTTCTACAATCCTCACATCAGCAGTACTGAAGCTAGATTCAGAAAGAGGCATCTGTCCTATCTATTCAGTCCTATAAAGCCTGGATCAACTGGCCAGGTGTTTAACGGTTGTTGCAGGTGACTGGAAAATGAGTATCTGCACCTTTTTGATGAAACAGTACCTGTGGTGCAGTGTGTCTATTAAACCTTGGCTTCATATTTGATTTTGTCCATTTCTTTCTAGTAGTGATTACTTTTTGGTTGGTAATTAGGGCACTTTCCTGGCTTGCAAGGGCATGTATATAAGCTGTAATATGTGGTGTAAGGATCTGAGCTCTCAGAGATCAAAGTGGTAAAGCCACATGAGACAGCACAGCATTGCTCAGATCCTGGTGCAAACAGCTTGGGTGTCTCTGCACTGGCACTGCTGCCCATTTGGCTCTGATCTGTGCATGTGCAGGTACTCACTATTTCAGTACCTATGGTGAGGCACTTACCAATTAGGATTTGCAAACAATGAAATCCCTCTGCAAGTTAGCCCAACAAATTTAAATATTTACTATTCACTGAATAATTTTATTCAGGAACTGGGACACCTTCAGGTTTTCATTAGTTCTGGTACAAGAGATAGATGGCCTGAAGCATAACAGACAATGTGTTATGAAAAACTACTAGGTATGGAGGACAAAGACTAAAACAAAGATACACATTCGATCCTGTCAAGTCCCAGAGATGTCTCACTGGGTGATAGCAAGAATATATAATGAAATTACAAGTTGCTGTCTTTTAATAAAATATCCAACTACAGCTTTATGACTGTCTCACCATCTGTGATGAAGATCTCCTGAGTTCCCTCCAACAGAGAGGTCCATGTCCCACAAAGGGTGCTGGTACGGTGAACATATGCTTCTGGTGAGCATTGTCTGCTCAAAATGATGTTGAAAAATCCGAGTCAGAGGAACACTTTTACCTGATGAGATGTTGAGACGGACAGACGGGCAGAAGTACCTTTTCAGAATCTGAATGGCACTTCTTGGATGACAGATCTAGCTGGGATGAAATCTCTGCTGAGATATAGTCCAACTGGTCAGGAAATGGTCTTGTACATTGTTTTATTTGTAAGTAGAATTCGATCATTTAAAAAAACCCCAAAACAACAAAAAACAACAAGAAGAACACTTTCAGTACAGAATTTTAATCAATAAAAGGATGGAGGGATAGACTGGTATAATGTCAGTCTGTCTTTAAGTTTTAACTTTTCTACATTACAACAAATAAACTCAGATTCTTTTAAAATTAGGTATAAAAACCCTACACATCTCTTTTGTAAGCCAGGAAAGTGGAAGTAATGTTTTTCATCCCATGGAAAATAAGCTATTGTACCCGCATTTCAGATCTCAGCAGAATTCTGTTTTTCTTTCGTTTAATATATTTCTAAAAATATATATTTCACGGATCATTGATTTCCAATTCCCTTCCTTTGACTCTGAATCAGGAAGGAAAAATATTATCTAGAACAACCTTGTTTTGATTTAGGAGCCTTTTTGGCATACTGCTTTGGGCATGAAAAATTATTTCCCTTTTCTTTCTGCTCATTTTCCCCCTTGTCACGGAAAGGATCTTAAAAATCTGTCTGACTCATGTTATTCTTCTTCCAAGAGATGGACTCCTGTCTTCCTTGAACCCGCAGCACAATAGCAAATGTACCATACTTCCAGCCCCAGATGAAATCTAAGACATAGATGCCTTTGCCAACAAACCCAGTCAAAAGTGACATTTCTAGGGTATGAATCAGAATCAGCAAAGTTAGACTGTTTATGTCTAGAAGTCTTCTGGAGGAAGTCTGGAGGGCTTTTCTCATCTCTCTGTGCAGGGATGAGTCACTAAAAACAATTACACTGTAGGCAATCTATTCACATCTACTGTAGATGTTTTTGGGATATAGGGAAAGTCTGGAAGGGGGCAGATAACTGTTTGGAAGAAGGAGTGAGAATCCTGTCACTCTGTGGGATATTAATTTTATTAATTTCCTTTAAAGATATTTGGTTAACAAAATCAAATTAATGAATACATGAGGAAATCGATTTACTACACTTTGCTTCACCATGTGCTGTGAAAATAAAACCTTCCTTTTCCCAGTACTTGATACATATCTATGAAATCACTTTGATTATAAACCAATTTATTTCCATGGGAAAATGATCAAATCCTTAATGTTTCTACCAGTGATGATTATTTCACTCCTGCTATAGTCAGAGAAGCTTCATATTTCCAAAAATCCTAGGTATAAATTATATCACCAATGAGCAAAGCTGTAACTACCTTTAGGAGATGCACAGAACAGAGCTGGCACTAAGGAATAGGATAGGAGATAATATAAGCCAAAATTATAAGATTTTAACTTTACACTGTCATAACAAATGATGAATTCTAAAAATAAAATTATTTATATTAGATCTTAACTTTTCACTGGTATTGCATTGTCTTTGTCAGACTAGTGTCAACAGGTGAAATAAGTCAGGGAAAAAAGTCTGTGGCAAAACATGGAGATGGCAATATAAGGCCAGGATATGTTCCCTTGTCCTGTAGTTCAATAATTAGATAAGTATGCATCAATAATGACCAGGCTGTTCATGATTTTCACCAGTAAAGTATACAAAATGTGTTGGTAGATCTATATATCTGCATCTTTATACCTATCAGGAAAGATGATTTGTCCATTGTTGAACTACAGCTGTTAGACTGCATTAGCAACACAAGAGCATTTTGTCATTTTCTCATGCTAATGAAAGCTTTAGAGAGGGAAATGCAGAACAATGTGAAACATCACAGGAAATTTGATGTATGCAAATATAATTATTTAGATTGGAATCTGGCCAGACAACATGAGCCCATGTAAACAAACACAAGCACAACTCTGTCCAAAGAACAATAACTGAATTTTGAAAAAGCAATAGCTACAGATGAGTTTTTGAAGCTATGACTAACCATCCAGGCTTTATTCTCACAGTTTGTAATTTTGTCTAAAACTCTGACTTGATTTATAACCTGATTATTTATTCATACCCTTTCATTAACTGATGTGCAATTTGCCATTACATTCACAAACCTTTTCTGACATTGATTTACTATTCAGCAAAGTAGTGATTGAACAAAGCTAAACTAAACTAAAGTTGAATAATGCTTGACAAATGACACCTCAGAGAATTCTGGAAACAAAGAGCTGAACCTTTCCAGGGAAAAACTTGTAGTGGGTGAAGGCTAACTTCTTCAGAGCTGTTGCAATACACCATGACCGAGAACCTACTGTTTGGTGTGTTCAGTTCTGGGCTCCTCAGTAAACAAAGACATGGACATACTGGAGAGAGTCCAACAAAGGACCACAAAGATGATTAAGAGCCTCGAGCACCTCAAATATGAGGAAAGGCTGAGAGAACTGGGAGTGTTCAGCCTAGAGAGTAGAGGGCTCAGGGGGAATCTTACTAAATGGAAATGAATACCTGAAGGAAAGTTGCAAAGAGGATGGAGCCAGGCTCTTCACAATGGTGCCCAGTGACAGGACCAGAGGAATCGGAGATTCTGTCTGAACATCAGAAAATACTTTTTTTACTGTGAAGGTGACTGAACACTGGCAGAGGTTGCCCAGAGAGGTTGTGGAGTATCCCTCCTTGGAGATATCAGAAAGCTGTCTGGACACAGTCCGGAGCAACTGGCTCTGTGTGTCTCTGCCTGAGGAGGGTAATTGGACAAGATGACCTTCATAGGTGCCTTCCAAACTCAACTGACCTGTGATTCTGCGAGTGGTGTCTTAAAACACATAAGACACAGGTAAAAAACATGAAACATAATGTTATAATAGTTTGCTACAGCATGCATAAGAGTAGAGTTTCCTTCATGAATCAGGTAATATGATACCGAGTCAGACGAAGGAAGGTCTGAGGCAGACTCACAGAATCGCCTAAGTTGGAAAAGACCTTGAAGATCTCATAGCAACGTCAGAAAAAAGAAGGGCATGAAACTGAAACACTAAGGGGGGCAAACTATAGAAGGGAATAGTTTCTGGATTCTTGCACTCAGCTAGCTTGTGGAACAGGACCATACTAAATTATCTTAATGTCTTAGATGCAAAAATAGGTTTAGTACCGATATCCACAAGATAACAATAAGCACAGAATGTATCTTCAATCAACATACACAAGAGTAACAGGATCCAGAAAGCAGCTGTTTCCAATTATCTGTCAAATGAAGAGCCTACTGAATTGACATGCACACACCTAGCGTACATCCGCAGCATCACCAACTAAATGGAGTTTTCTTTCAAAACAGAGATTGTGGTGTTATATATCCCTTATTTGTTATGAAATAATGGTCTGAGTGCTTACCCAGAAAGTTAAAAACTTGAATCTATCACTATCCTTAACTTGAGGAGCTCCATGCCTATTTTTTTCACTTCCTACTAGAGGTGTCTGTCAACAAGACTAGACTGAATGAAGACACTTTTCAAGCCTTCTGTTGAAACCCAGGCTTTGTGTGAAGAATTCAATGAAAATGACAACTGGAAAATCACAGTAAGAGTGGGATTCAGATAAGGTGTCCATGGTGTAGGTATTTCCATGTGCATGAGGTAATTAAATCAATGGAACCCAGGGAGCTCTCAAGGTGACCACGTGTATGTACCTGCTTTAGCATGATCTGAATAACTCTGCATGGCAACGGGATCTCCCCTGAGTTTAACGAGTTTCAAGAGCTTGGTATTTCATTTTCCCCTTAAGATTTTTAGTTTCAGACCTTCTGCATCAAAAGTATGACTGGGCAAAATTCATACATATGCAAATTCTCATGGCTGGCAGTGAAGCTCCACAAATGCCCTTATTCATGATTAATAAGATTGTGAGGATAAAGGGGGGAAAGGCTACAAAAACAACAGGAAAAACAGAGAATAAGTACACAAGAATAATTACAAGAGTATGACGTATATGACTTCTCAGGGAGGGCAGCTGGCACAGAGTAACCCTCCTGCATAATTCTCTGACCGCAGAGAAAATTTCAATTAATGTCTTTGACTCACTGCTCTACAATTCCACTAAAACATGGGGCTTCAGCAGGTATCTGAAGCAGAATTAGGGAGTACTTGCCATGCAGAAGGGAAATTTTATATGAAAAGTGGTATGAAAAAGGTGAGAGGGATGACAGGCAGAAGTCTGAGTGATCAGGGTGATATTACCAATTGTGAACAGTCCTTGCATAATTGTTTCAGTTTCCTTAAGAGAAAGTCGTTTCTTCTTCCACAGCAGTGAACAACAAAACTTAACAACCTTTTCAGAAAAAAAATAAAATTAAAAAAAAAAATTTAAAAAAAAGAAACAGTTTCGTACATTCAAAGAGACAGAAGCTGTAGGGAATATTAGGTTCTCTGACCACTTAGACATTCACTGTCACTCACACTTTTTTGGTTAATACCAGCGGAAGCACATGACAAGTAATAGCTGGCTGCTAGTACTAAGCTGTTCTGTGAGTTAACAGAGCAGGAAAAGTAGCCTGGTTCATCGAGAAGATAACCTGCAATTGAAAGCAGGGAGTGAGAGTTCAGTACGTGAATTTGGAGCACAGAGAAGGTAACATTGCCTGACGTCAGGATAACATGCTAACTCTAACGCACTGTCCAAGTCATTATTGGGTTCATTGATTCTAAGGCTAGAGAGGACCGTTACACCTTCTAGTCTCACTTGATAAAAACAGTCTACAAAATCTTCCAGAAAGTCAAGTCTTACTTTGAAGGCATCATGGAAGGGGACCACTCACTGTCCTTAGAACTTATTTCAGTTGTTAATCATGCTAGTGAACTTTTAAGAATGAGCCTGCCACTTCTCAAGAGTGTTGCTGGTTTTTTTTTCAGTGCCTTTCATTTCTAGATGGGCAGATACTGCATGACATTTTTTCCTTACCAAATATTGATTTAATATAACTAATGCAACTTGCAGTCTCTTTTTTTTTTTTTTTTTTTTTTTTTTTTTTTTTTTTTTTTTTAACACCTGATAGGTGTCTATCTCTGTAATGTGTCATGTACACCTTCATTCTGGCTTTCTCCAGTTTTGCAAGTGTCTTTTATGGGATTATGACACTACACCCATGTGTGGTTTTCCAGCGTCAGCCTCACAAATGCAGACGTAGGATCTTACTATTATACTTATTTCTTTTCTTTTCATACATCCAAAGAGCTACATTTTTTCAATAGCAACGCACCTGGCTGTGCTTATACTGAATTCCATGGTGCAAGCCTAGTCTCCTCTTCACCCATAAGAGAGAACTCTTATAAAACACACCCTTGTGGTATATGAGTTTCTTCTAAAAGGAATCGTAACAGGCAGGGTTTCTAAATATATCTGGGTTTCATCAAATGTCACAGTCAAGATATGGTCAAGTCATATTTCCCAGGACAAGGACTGTAAAGGCTGTAAAAGCAAGACTATAGGTTCATACCATTCCATAAAACCAAGGCAATTATGATTGCCTCATTTTAGCTGGAGTTTGGTTTCAGAGTATGAACTTTTCTTAAAAGAAACTGAAAGGAAGACAGACACATCAGGCCTTCAGGGTGATCTTTTGGATATTGATTATTGCTGTAGATGCCATAAGAAAAACAATTATCTGTTGGAGGGCTGGCAAGAAAGAAACATCCATAGTGGGACTCATCTGACCTTACTACATCTGAGCGAGGCTCCCTTTCAAGTCAGTAGAAAGAAAGTGGCACTTCTTCTGTGCAATACATCTAACCTGTCTTAAATACCTCTTTAATATACTTGAAAATCTCCCTCCACTTACTATAAAGGGAACGAAGGTTAGGTAACTCAAATACAGACACAAGATTTCAGACAGATGAACCCTGCTGCAAGTAATTGACCCTGACCAACTTTCTTTACCTATTTTCATCACCTTGAGGGCATGCAATTATATTCTGGGAGGAAAGGAAAATGAAAGTGAAAGATCATGGTAGGAGGTGTTAAATTCTGACACCCCTTGAAGTATGATGTCTTTGAAATTTATTTCTTTCCCTATTCTGACTTGGGGAAAAAAATGCTGTACATGTAATGCTGCTAAAAAGTGTCATGTATATAATGTTTCTACATTATAATTTTTGTGGAAAAGAAAAGGTGGGAATGATGCTAATTTCCTTTGCTGATAGATGTTTGATTTTTAATCTTACATGTCTTGTAACCCATGGCTCTATCCTCAATTCATCCTGAGATCCTGGAAACTACTCTTTAATGCATGTTGTGTGTTCGGGAGAAGGTGAAAAGAGGGTTGATAATTTATTTGATCCAGAATGCAAGATATATGTTGAGTTCTTCACTTAAATAACTGTGCCCTTGATTTCTTTTGGGCTTTAACTCTAGTCTATGACAGAGGAAAATTGAACTTTCCTGGAGAAAGTACTTTTCCTACAAATGTTAAAATTCTCTTGAACTTGAACTGTGAATAGCCAATTAGCCATATGTCTTGAAAGCCTACCTGGCACAAATATTCTCATGTTTTATCAGAGTTCAGCCACCACACACACACACTGAAAAAGACCCTAAAGTATTTAAATGTGTTTCCTAGCACCTGCTTGCATATTTTTTTTTTTCCCACAGCATGTTATATGGAACATAAAAATAAAGTACAAACATATGCTTGCTACTTTTTGGCATTTGTCAAAGTCACCAGCAACTCACTTCCAGAGGGTTAGAATATACAAATAATCACTTTTATTTGTATTATGTTCCCTATATTTTAGGCTAAGTTTTGCTTGTTATAAACTATTTATTGGTTCTAGTAGGCATGATGGCAGAAATGCAGCAGTCAGAACACTCAGATCTGTGTAAACTGACATTAAGTCTGGACTACTACAAAATCCCCAAAATTTTTAGTTAAAAAAAAAATCACAGTCCCAGCTTTTTCTGACATTTATAGATATCAGTGTTTAACTTGAGCCTTCTCTCTGGGCTTAGGTAGCCTATGTTCCTCTCAGGATTTAGAATCATAAAATGGTTTGGGTTGGAAGGGACCTTTAAAGATCATCCTGTCCAATCTCCGTGCCATGGGCAGGGATGTCTTTCACTAGATCACTAGATCAGGTTGCTCAAAACCCTCTCCAACCTCACCTTCAACACTTCCTATGAGGAGGAATCCACAACTTCTTTGGGATTCTGTTTGAGTCTCTCACCACCCTCACTGTAAGGAATTTCTTCCTTAATTCCAATCTAAATCTACCATCTCAGTTTAAAACCATTGCCTTTTGTCCTGTCACTACATACCCTGGTAAAAAGTCTCTCTCCAGCTTCCTTATAAGCCCCTTTTATGTATTGAAATACCACAATAAGGTCTCCCCAGAGCCTTCTGTTCTCCAGGCTGAACAACCCAGCTCTCTCAGCCTTTCCTCACAAGAGATGTGTTCCAGCCCTCTGATCATCTTCATGGCCCTCCTCTGAACCCACTCCAACACGTCCATGTGGGTTTTGTGCTGGGGAACCCAGAGGTGGACACAATACTCCAGGTGGAGTCTCACAAGAGCAGAATAGAGGGAAAGAATCTCCTCCCTTGACCTACTGGCCACATTTCTCTTGAGGCAGCCAGGATACAGTTGGCTTTCTGGGCTGTGAGCACACATTGCTGGCTTGTAGTCAGTTTTTCATCCACCAATATCCCCAAGCCTCCTCAGGGATGTTGTTAATCCACTCTTTGCCCAACCTGTATTTGTGCTTGGGATTGGCTTGACCCATGTGCAGCACCTTGCATTTGGCCTTGTTGAATTTCATGAGGTTTGCGTGGGCCCACCTCTCAAGCCTGTCAAGGTCCCTCTGGATGGTATCTCTTCCCTCCAGCAATTTGACTGAGGGTTCACTCAATCCCACTGTCTCTTTCACTGATTAAGATGTTAAAAAGTACTGGTCCCAGTATGGACCCTTGAGGGACACCACTTACTGTTTTCCACATGGACATTGAGCCACTGACTATAACTTTTTAGAAACAGTCATCCAGACAATTATCCATTCCATTCACCAAACCCGTATTTCTCTAATTTAAAATGTTGTGTGGGACCATATCAAAGACCCTACAGAAGTTCAGATAGATGATATCTATAACTGTTACCTTGTCTAGTGATGTAGTCACTCCATCGTAGATGGCCACTAGTTTAGTCTGGCATGATCTGCCCTTGGTAAAGCCATGTTGTCTGTCTCTAATTACCTCCCTGTTTTCTATATGTTTCAACACATCTTCCAGGATGATCTGCTCCATGACCTTACTGGGCTTTGAGTTGAGGTTGACTAGTCAGTAGTTCCTAATGTTCTCCTTTTTACTGTTTTTAAAAGTTGATGTGGTGTTTCCCTTCTACAGTCACTGGGTACTTTGCCAGACTCCATGACTTTTCAAATATGATAGAGAGTGGCTTGGCAACCACTTTAGACAAGTCCCTCAGGACCCTGGAATGTATCTTGTTGGGTCCCACGGACTTGTGTATGTTGACATTCCTCAGGTGGTCTTGAAACTTGTCTTCTTCTACAATGGAAGGGAGTTTGTTCCCCTAGTCCTTGATGAGGTTCAGGGGTTTGAGATATTTTACAAGAGAGATTACCATCAAAAAAACGAGGCAAAACCATTGTTGACTACCTTAGTCTACTTCATGTCAGTTGTCACTAGTTTCTCAAAGACAGCTCTGTGCAGTCAATCCATTCTTTTACATAAAGGGCAACCTCCCTGGCTCACTTTCCTTGACTGTCCCTTCTGAACAGTTCTTAACCTGCAATCCGGTAATCTCTCATGTAAAAATCCATTTCCACTTTGCCATGGGTTACAGACTACATTCCTTGTTGCATATCAAGAATTTGGGTAAACTCCATTTGGGCAAACACATTAGTTAAATGTGATCTGTACAATCCCATTTTCAGGTGATCTGACTCATGAGACAAACCTTTGTCTCTCTAACCACAGTCCATATCAGAGTCACTTGATAATTCCTCTTCATGCACCTAAAAATCAAAGAGAGTCAAAGGAAAATCCTCCTTGAAAGGAGCTCATGGGATAATACATCTTTTCTTTAGCTCAAGGAAAAGCAACAATATTTAAGTTAGTCCTAACATATGCTTGCAATAAAACAAAATATTGCTAAGCAAATTCAATACTTAAGAGGCTTCATGCAGGCAGGTGTTACATCTCAGTGATTGTTTTCTATTTATTGCCTTAATAGAAAGGAGCCCCACTGTGTAATCTTCTGTTTTGATAACTGGGTTTGCAGTAGAAGCCAACTCTTTATTTCTCATGCACTGTTCAAACATGCCTTTTCAGAATAGTTTTGAATTTCACTCATTTCAAGATGTTTTGTTACGCAATCTAAAAAATATTCACTATTAAATTTGGATGAGTAGCATGTTTGATAGCATGCTGTTTCAGAAGTGATTTTGGTTGTTTGATTGTATATCCTCAGGATACTTGGTAGCAGAAAGTGGCTTCTCCATTGGAATAAAATTGAAAAATAAGATTTCTTTATTCCTGTATATATTCATGACTCAGAGCAGTGAATAAACTGCATTAGAAGTTAACATCTCTTAAGATATTGTTCTCTAAAGAAAATTAGACTCTGCTTTCTGACAGTAGTAATAGTCTATTTAAAACTTGTTCACTGACACCTGTTTTACTGTAGTACACAGTTTTTTCTCAGACAGAAGAGTGTGAGGACTTGATCACAACCTCCCTCCAAAATATTTTTGAGTTTTGTCAAACTGCTGTGCTTGGTGCAAGATGAGAAGACTGGCAGAAAAGACTTTCTGGAGGTGCACCTGTTTCCATCTTTTGACTGAGGACTGAATCTGGAGCCATTACAGAAAGTTATTTTTAGAGCTTCCAGCAAATAAAACAGTTTGAAACCATGGATGTTTTCTTTTGGCTTTCCACCATTCTTGTTCCCCATGGCTGTGGCAGTTCATCCAGGCCCTTCTGCAAAGGTTGCAACATGCTCTATCAGTTGGAGACAGCCTCTCAGAGCAGAAAATACGTCCCTGCTTTCATCAGTCTGCTGAAACGAATCTGAGACAAACTGACAGCATATGGCTGTGTTTGGGCACTTCAAAAATCTCAAGGTCCATTCGATCTTGGACCACCTGCTCTGTGGGGTGTGAAAGCTGGAGCTGGCGTGCAGCAGCAGACCTCACACTGCTGAACCAGTTCTTCAGCCCTCAGTTTGGAAGATATAAAGCCAGATGCCAGTGCTACCTGTAATAGCTGGGAGTTACCTGAAGCCAGGTGTCATCTTGCAGAGACAAGCCTGCTCCTTGGATTAAGCTAACCAAAGATAATTTCACCCAGAATCTTGCTGCTCTCAGGTACATGGTTGCAGGCTCCCAAAAGACTACCCTTTGTCTCTCACTTTGTTTGCATTCAGTCTCTTTTTGGAAATAAGAACATGGTTAAATGAGTTAAATTATTCTGGACTCACTTGAAAAATGAGACAAGCTTGAAAAAATAAAAATAACATGTTTATTCTTGCAAAGCAAAGTGGGAAATCTTAATTAACAGGTTATATACTCAACTGAAATTCTCAGCAGCTAAATATAATAAGCTCTAAAATTAAATTATACCTAAGAAGGTGGTTCCTAAATAGTAGTTTTACTGTCTCAGTCATGTAAGGGACATGTCCTCAGGTGTGAAATGATACTAATTATCTCTTACCTTCACCCTGGGGAGCTCATAACATTGAGATGCTTTCTAAGCATATTTCTTCCCTCTCTTTTGCTTGCCATATGATCTGTTTCTGCCCTTTTTTTAAAAAAAAACAAACCTTCCCTCTTGGTTATTTTAGCCAATACAGATTCAGTTTGTGGGGCAAGATCACATACAGCTGTAGTACTATTTCTTTTCTTTTCTTTTCTTTTCTTTTACTATTTCTTTTCTGTACCTTTTTTTTTATATATATATATGTATATATGAACAGTGAGATTGATTAGTTCCCTGGTGTTCCTTCAAAGTAAATACAGACCTGTGTACCTTAAACAGAACAGTCCCTTTCTTAAACAGAGCAGTCCCTCTAGCTGATAGAATTTCTTCACAGTTAAAGCATGTTCAGGCTGTTACAGCTCTTTATAGGGATACATAAGGAGTATCCTATATCATTGCTTTATATATCTCAAGAAACATTTCATATTATCAAATTCAGACATCCTCTCCATCTTACCTCCATCTTCTCAGGAAGAGTGCACATGCTAGGCTAAATAGTACAGTTGACAGACTGTTATGCCTTCCTCACCTCTCATACATTTTAGCATTCAGCATCAACTGATACAGATATAAAAACTGAATGTCTGATAATAAACCAATAAATAATGAAATAATATTATAAAATAAAAAACTAGTTTTAGAGGGGAAAAGGGGTAAAGCCAGGCTCACCAAAGATAAGCCTGGACGTGGCACACAAACATTTGAGGGACACTGCTACTGAGGTTCTTCAGTCTCCTCCACGATGTGTTAAGCGCATTGGTGAGCAAATCTGAATGCAAGTCAAATAATGGAAAAATGCACCAATAAGTTTAATTCATGCTTGTGGGATGTCCAATATCTTTGTCTGACTATGTTAGTTGTTCTTGAGGCCTTAGAAAATTACTTGTGAAAATATTAGCAAGACTACTTGTTTTCCAAAGCTCCCACTGTGTGACAAAACAAATACCATTGAATAGTTGGTGCCCAGTCAAATAATCCTGGTTAAAGAATTATTAAAGAAAGTATTGCAGGTATACAAGAGGCTATATGTGAGTAGTTATTAAATGCATAATTGGAGCAGTTTTACACTGAAGTCTGTTAGGCTTTTCCCAATATTTTTTTTTTCCAATAAATTATTCTAGATTTAATGTTATAAATCTCTTTGGTTTGTAACATTAAAAAAGGAAATAGAAATTTTACTTTCTAAGATGGAGAAAACTCAGAAACTAGATCTATCTGATAGTAATAAGTCACCTAAGTTCTTTACTTACTAAACTGGTTTTCTGTTGAGAAGTCAATCACATTCAGAACCTTTGAGTCTGACATCTGAAATCTTGTCATGGCACATGACCTTCTTGCAGTCACCCAAAGTTACAGCTAAACTCAGTGTGTTCTGTGGAGTCATCAATAGCTGAGGTCACTAACAAAAGACATTGTGTTTCTTTGTTCATATTAGAAATAATAACTGCTTGCAATTGAAGTGTGAACCTCTTCTGACTGTCATGATATTCAATAACCCAGTTGTAAAATTACTCCTTGTGCTTAGAAATGCAGAACAGATAGAAACAAAGACTGTTCTGTGTTAACTTTGATTTTGTAAGACTCTGATGCTAGTCTGATACTAAGGAAAAATTACAAGATGGCATAATTCTACTGATGTCAGTTAAACTCTGTCACTAGAATTTTTGGCCAATGAAGGAACAGACCATTTTTAACATAATTTTGAGTCCTATAATAGCAAAGTTGAAGGCTCACAAACAATCATTGCGCAGTTTCCAACAGCAGCTATGATTCATATTAAAGATGAGTAGAATGTAGCAGAGACTGAAATACAGGATAACAAGCCAGAAAAAAAAAAAAAAAATAAAAAAAAAGGAAAAAACCTTATAGACCAATCTAAATTAGATTTCATTGATTAATGACATGTTGTGAATCAAACGAGTTAGTGTAACATAGCAGACATTTATAAATACATCAGGATTAAGAGAGGGCAAATATAAGGAGACATAATAAATCTTTTAATCCTATGCTACACCTTTGGGCTGTAGTCTTATAAAACATACTCAGTGGGATATAAAAAAATCATAGCATGTCTCCTGTGTTCTATTTACAGAATACAATCCATACACTTGCAAACATTGCACACTTGTGTTTTAATTATCCTGCATTTACCTGGTGTTAACAGTGGGTCATATAAGGTTGACTCCCATGGGAAGGATATAAAATGATATGGAAAACAAGTGGCAAATTTAATCATGCCATGCTCACTGAAACATTCACTTGGTAATTGGTCTGACTGAGCTTGAAGATTACTTTGTAAAGATATACCAGTAGTCACCCCTGGCAAAGTCCCAGATCCTTTTAACTGTGTGCCTACCTAAATATTTTTTTTTAAGTACTCAGTCGGTCTTCAGTAAAAGACTACATTTAACCCCTCTTACACTGTAAGACAGACTGATTTGTTCATGAGAAAGGAGAGATGTCCAAACTAAGAATTTAATCAAGCACTTGTTTGTGCCAGGCCAGGACACAGTGCATGTACTGCATGCAGCTCTCACAGAATCCAGCCTGCTCTGCTGCCATCATCAGTCATGCAGGTAGAAGTTGCCTCCAATAGTCTGCACATCTTCAAATTAATTGTTTCTTGTCACATTTAAAAGATTTTTCTCAGTACATGTTTCCAGTGCATAGGGCAATCTAGATGTATTTGAGCTTTTTTGTGCACAAGAAACAGGAGAGGTATGATGGTGAGGTGTTCCCAGAGTTTATTTTACCAAGTTGATGCAACACGGACTTTCCCAGGGCCCCACAAAACCCAGATTTCCAGCAAGTTGCCCATGTGTCTGCCTGCCTGCTCTTGAAATGACAGGCAAAAAGCAGGATAAACAGTGAGGTCTGAGGCTTTAGGGTCTGAAACTTAGCCTGAGGAAAATTTTCAGAGTAAGTGTGTGTGGCAGGGACTCAGAAAGACCCAGTTTTCCAACAGTGCTCTGGGCAAGTTTCCACTGGAGCCCTCACTCCAGTTGACCTGCAGTGCCCCCTTTGCAGGTCATCATTCAAAAGGAAGGCTATTTCACAGAATATGCTGCTATTCTTCATCAGATAAATTGCCCTCATTTAGGTTTATTCATAATCTTTAATAATGCAGATGTTTCTCAGCAAGCATTTTTCATACTAACATATTAACCCTGACAATCAGACCAATGGATGAATTAGTCTTGCTTAGTACAGAGACATAAAGGAAATGTTTTTACAGGTCCTGAAAACTAATAATGCTCCTGTCAAAGGATTAATGATAGTGCAAAAAAAATGGGAGCAAGGAGACAGTGATAAGAAAAATTAAGAAGACATCTACATATAGAACTAGCTTTGACTGGGGTTTATAGTAACATAAATAAGTAATCATAAATTTGTATGCCTATTAAAATCTCTCTAAGGAAGTCAGAACTGCTTGTGTAGAATTTTCTATTTCTTAAATTTCAGAATCAAATAAAAAAGGAAAGGAAATGCAGCAATGAGCAGGACAGTGGTGGATAAACTTTAAAAATATTCTACAGGTAAACAGTATAATAAGTGAGATAAAAAACATCAAATTTGGTAAATTGTATAAATAATTTTAAAACAGTCTGGGATAATAAGCCACAGCTGCTGGTGTCATCCTGAGTCATATAACGGTTTATTACACAAGTTGCTAGGGCATAGCAGAATGGAGAAGATGTACTGGCAATCCTTGGTGTGCAGTACAAGAAGACCAGAAGAAAGCTCTGGCACAGAGCTGCACAGAAGCATTTTGACACGTAGGAGGGAGACTGAAAGTGCTTGAGAAGAGAAAATACCTTGGTACTTAGATGTGCTTTTCCCACAGAGCCTGAACTTAACTGTTGATATCCATGGGAGGTGCAGATAGAGCAGGCACTTATTTGCTGGTATCTAGTAGGTCCACGCACATGTCCTGCAAACCGGAGGTCTGGGGGGAATAGTAGTAAGTCAAGAGTGCATCACTTTGGTTAAAGCACTGCTAATGCTCATTAGGCAATGAGTGAGCTTCACCCACATGAGTTAAGAGATGCACTGTCTGCTCTCATTTCAGCCTTCCTCATCCATCCCCCACCCCCGATGCTGAGGATCTTGTGCTTGGGCAGCTGTTTGAGTCCAAGATATATTTGTGAACAGCCACACACCTGACAGATTTGTGGAAGCACACTCAGGCAGGCAGATAAGTCAACAAAAATCCTATGAATGGTGATTTACATTAATTAAAAAAAAACCAAAACAAAACAAAACCAAACCAAAAAACATTTCAGTAGAACCGTTTGATTTTCCCATGAGTTCTTCTCCAACATTGCTTTGCAGCAGAAAATAAGCCAAATCAGTTGTCAAAAGGCTATTTATTCCTACCTGCAAGTCATCTCTCAATCTATTAAAATATCACATAAGCCTCTGACCTTGTAAGCCTTGTCCTAGGCAGGAACGTAGGGCATTTGTACATAAATCATGAACTTCTGTCTCTGAAACCTCTTTCCCATTCTGAAAGATAATTATTAACGTCAGAAAGGTGGCATGGAAATATCTTATGATTTAGGTTTGGAGAAGTTATAGATGAGTATGAATGGTGGCTTCTGTTATGAAGCCTCAGCTGTTGGTAAGGATCAGTAATAACAAAAGGCACACCAGCTCTGCCTATGCTCCACTGCCAGCTGATTGCATTTCTATGTACAGCTTCCCTTTTCTTAGGCAATGTAAGTGTTCCAGGCAAAAGCTCCATTTCTTGTCTCAATAGAACTATAAGCAATAAAAAGCAAAAATAATAAATAACAAAACACTACTCTCTGTCTTCCTAAAGGTATGCTTCTGGAAAGGAAACAAGTGTTAGTAATTCTATGATCAGATTTACTGTATTTTTATTGTAAACCTTCTGCTAAAGGCTATGTTAAATTTTCTAACAGTCTACGTACAGGATGCATATAACGTTACAACCAGGACTTTCCATTTCTGAAGTTATATGAGGCTTGTCTACCTAGCATTTTTTATTTTTTTTTTTATTACTGCAGAGTAAATTAGAATGCAAATTTACAATATATTAATAACTCAGCATCAAGTCCCTGTGTGGACTGTTGCCTAATGATGTATGTAATATACATTAGCCTACTGTAAGAATTACATCCTTTTTCCTACCATGAAGTGAGAAACAAATTCCCCTAATGCCGAAGCAATGATGTTGTAAGCTGCTGCTGAACCTTAGGAACATTAGAATTGCAGCGAGTAATAATTATATAACAACTAGGAACTGGTTTGTTAAAATATTTCTATAAAGTATGCTTGTTGTGAAGATCTTATGTCTTTACTGACAGCGAAGGATACTGATTGTATTTGGACGTTTAACATTTATCAAAAATAGTAGAAAACGTATGTAAAGGATAAATGTAGCTGTCTTCTGTATATCTACTTGACTATTGCAGCTCCACAACTCACCAAAACCTTGTCTTTAGTTATGGTCTTAATTATAGAGAACAAACCAACTGGGCAAGTTGGTCTTTCAAACTTCTATTCCTGTCAGGGATAATAGCCAATAAGACACTCCAAGCACTGACCTTTTTGAGATGTTTTGCAAGATACCCTAATAATGTTGGTTTATAAGGCATGTTGCTCCCTTAGAGACAGGATAATGCTTCCCTGCACTTGATGTGCACTTATGGTCCACACAATGAATCAGCACCGAGCAGCTATGGATCTCTAAGTTAATACCAGAGCTTGTGCACTAAATTCTCCACATTGACAAACCCCAATATCCCAGGTGAGGTACACAGAACAACGGCAGCACAGCCATAAAATGCAGAGGGATCCTGTTAAGCTACCCAACCTCAGTGTTGTGATATGAGAGACATCTGCATGTAATGAAAAGGTGAAAATTTAGCTTGTTTATGTGTCAGATAAGCCTCTTTTGACTTCAGATGATTCATTCTCCGAGGGGAATATCCAGGAGATCACCACTTACAAGGGTAAGAATTCCTTATTGAAAATGTTTGCTCAAAGTATATGTTGTTAAAAGGTCTATCTATTATTTTCTTTACTGCCTTCCAGAGTGTTTTATTCATATGAAGTTCAATTATCTTTTCAGAACAAACCCCTTCAGAAAGTGGAAATAAGCTAGTTATGCAACAGGTTATTTTGCCTTTGTGTATCTGACAACACAAAGAGGATCCTCTGATGCTTAGACTGATTCTGTTTTAAAAAAAATAAATTATGTTTACCACCCACACACTTACTGGAATTAGGGAAGGGGGGAACATGACATGTAATAAAGAGAAGATGAAAGGTATTTACTGTAGAAGGTACCACATGCAGGAAAGTCTTGCAATGGAGAATGTTTGAGTACGCAGGATGTCAGAGAAGTATTGAAATTAATTCTGAACAAATTCAGCATTTCCATTGGAGAAATACAGATTTTTAAATTGTCAGTCATTTACTAACCTCTTCTATTGAAATACAAATCCATTTTATAGCTTTGTGATAAAGGGTCACTTCTTCAGTTCCCGATGTTAGAAGAGACATCATTCATTGCATATAAGTAAAAGTACAGTAAACCAAAAAATCATGTTACTCACACGACACAGTCATCAGCAAGGTCAGCTCAATGTCAACAACTCAGAATGAAAAAAAAACCCAAAACTGGTTAGATGAGGAGTTACAAGAAAATAATAGCAGAATAATTATTGTGCCAGTTACAAAAATTATGCATTGTCTCTTCAAAGATGATGGGATATGAGATCACATTTATCCCAAAGCCAAAGTTGTGGAAATTCCTGTGTCTTTTGCTTCCCTCCTCCCCAGTACTGTGGGGGGAAGGGGATAGTGAGCAGTGTCTTTGCTTATTTTCCCCTTCTCATCACCGGGGGACAAGTGGAGAGTGAGTGGCTGTGTGGTGCTCAGTTGCCTTCTGAGCTCAAGCCACAACACATGTATTTCCATCCTTCCTTTTTGAGGGGAAATGAGCAACCATGCAAAGACCCCCAGCATGCCTGAAGTTGCCATGTAGATAAGTATAAGTAGACGTTCAGCAAATAAAAGTTAAATACAACTTCTTAACTTTAAGAATCTGAAGTGAGACGTGTGGTATTTTGGCTGCCAGAATCAATGAAAGGATGATGGATTGAGTCATATAAATAAATGAGTCTAGGATTTGCGTAGTCAAAACAGCACAGACTGGCTTCATGCTGATGCTGTTGATGTCTGGTCTCTTTAGAAAAAAATATCTGAACTCCTGGTACGACTCAAAAGCACACATTGTTGGGGTTTTCTTTGGGTGGGAATTTTACCTATTCATGCCTGGAGAGTCCGTTGTGCTACACAGTCAATCTGGAAGAGTAACTTCATAGCAGGAGCTGAATTTATGCGATGACTTGGGAAGGAACTCCACTTCTGTGTGCTGAACATGTTCTGATCTCCTCTTCCTCCTGTATCAGATGGAGAGATCATGGGTATTTGTGAGGAGCAGTACCTTGCATGTCTGACCTCCAGCAAAGCAGGCAGCTTCCTGCGTCAACTCACCACTAGACCTTAACGGTAAGGCACTCAAGTCATAATAAACAAAGGTGAAGGGACGCTCATTTTCCCTGTTCATCCAGGAAGATGAATACATAGGTGTGCTACTACAGACCTGAGTAGAAGCAATGTGAAAATGCAGTTAAAAGGAAAGACGGAAAGTAGGAGTGCCATTGCAGCCAGTAAGCCTTCTGTGGTGGGTAAGAGCAAACAGTGGCAGGTCACGTGGTACCCATCATGGAAATGCAGGGTTCATCTGATGTGGATAAAGAGCGTTCCTGTCTATACCTGTACTGTTGTACCCTGGACCCAGAGACAGCCAGTTTTCAGAGATTCAAATCCACATTGTTGCAATGATGTTTACAGCTGGTAGGACAGGAAAACATGCAGGTGGTCTTGCTGCTTTCTTTGCCTCCCAGGTAGTAGCTATGTTCTGTGTACAAGCACAGAAGGACATTTCTATATTAAAAGGAATTTGTGAGTGTGTTAAGAGAGTTCAAGTAGCTCTGAGATATTTTCTGTGGATGGGATACCAGAGATTGGTGCAGTTATAGTGTGGATGGAGAAGTTGCTTTGTGGTGCTGCTCCTTTATCAAGCAATAGCGAACCTCTCGAGAGGCAATGCTAACGAAGAGATAGCAATCCCCTTAATCAACAGACACCTATTAGGTCTCCATAGCTTGACAAAGTTAGAACTAAATGTATCTTATTCTGGGAGTGGGGAGAATTTATGACAATATGTCAAAATATCAGTGGTGATATCTGTATTAGTTGGAGCTTTTGGAGTAAGTTTCTTTAATCATAAAACTGTGGAGGGTGCTGAGGAACTTGTCTGAGGTTTTAGGGCAGGCAGCAAAGCTAAATGCTGATATATACTGTGGCAATGCAGTTATCATATATTTTGTTCTCAAAACTGCAACAGAAATAATACTGTGCATAATTTCAAATATTCTTGAGACCTTGCTAAATATTTATGAACAGTTTCACATAGCAGTTTGGTTTAAATTTTCTGGAAAAGGTTGGATCGCATCACAACAAATTCTATATTTTATTGCACCCAATAGCAAAAAGACCTGGAAATTTTTATGGAACTGATACATTTCAAAAATTTATATATAAAATACATATACATATATGTATGTATAAAAGAGTATGACATTAAATCTGTAAACAGCCTATAAAAGGAGATAAATATTTAGGCATTACTCATACTAGACTATTCTTGCCAAGCATATACTTTTTATAACTCCATAGACAGTTACTACTAACTGAACCTTCAAAGGACATTGGATATTCCATGAAAAAAAAAAAAAAATCTTGTTTGGCAAATGCAGAAAGAAGTATGATGCATAAAAGATACTTTTTTTGGGAAAAAACCTGCAGCATTCCATTCCATGTCTTTTCATCATGAAGATATGTACAATAAGACCAAAAATAGTGTGAAATATGCAACTACATCCCTAAATTGTTTTATATTTACATTGCCTAAATAATGCTGTAACAAACTATTATGAAGTGGAGATGCTCATAGGAAAATGATCTATGCTGTAGAAAGGATGAGAAGCAGCTTGTTTTTCCTTTGAAATAGAAAATGTGTTTATTCAAATTAATTCATCATCAGAGTCAGCAGCAGAAATGAAACAACACTTAAACAATTCAACTGCAGCAAAAGCAAGCACCACTCAAAACCACCTCTCATTTCTAAAGATCAGGTGGATTACAGCACTTCCTTGCTGTTGGATATATTTCTTCATTACCTAACTATCCCTGCTGTCAAGACACATTGGCATTTGATCAATCTCTTGGTTAAAACAAATGTTACTAGGAACCACAGATAACACATTAGCTGCAGCTCACATGGATGACCCTCTGGCTTTTTATGCTTTGGCTTTCTAACCTACACTTTGGCTGCTGGAACTCTTTGTCTTGTGGGAGAGCTGAGCACGCACAGGACCAATGTGATCAAGCAATGCCCATTTATTACAACTAAGAAAGCCCTTTTATAATGTTCTCCCGCACACGGGAGTAACATGCAGTACAAGTCCTCAAGACTGGACAGTTAACTTAGCCCGCGCTTTAAACCTTCTTATGATTGGATAAAAAGTGCCACATCAGCCTTGCCAGGCTTCCTGCCTTGTGGAACTTCCTCTTCCTTCCCAACCCCTTCTGGGGGCTGTTTGTCTCGTCGAGTTTCTCCCCCATCATTCAGGGTCACATCCTTATCGCATTCTTGCTCGGCTGAGGCTCTTATCAGTCTTGTTCTCACGCAGGATTGCTCACGTGGCCATTCTCTCGCAGAAAGCCCTCTTGAATCCCAACATTGTCTAACTACATGTTAATTATCCTTTATTTCTCAGTTCAGGGTTTCTGTTCTGGCACAGGCTGACTTGCTGCGTGGGAAGTGTCTTCCATGTTGCTGTTCTCTCAGGGGAACAGGGGACTCCGAGGCCATGCCCCCTCTGCCGAGGGGAGCAGGCTGGGAACTCCCCAAGACCAGTGCCATGGAGCTGTGTTGCCAGTTTGCAGCCCACCTTCTGTCCCGGAGAGCCCTGAGGGTGCCTGCACTGGGAAGGGCCTGGCTGGCTCAGCCCAGCGAGGGTCAGAGGACAAGCAAAGTGTAGTACAGCAAAGCCTCAGCTGGTCACCTCTGTGGTGGTGGAGAAGGGCTTTGGTGTATGCTTAATGAGTAACAGGGACAATGACTTTTCCCATGTTGTGCTACAGTTCCAATTCAAGACTGAGGCCCCTTTCAAGTGTTTAATTTGAATAAGATGTGTATTTGGGATAACACTGACCAACTTTCAGAGGATCTTTTGACCAGTATGACCAGTTTCCTGTCAGCTGTAACATCCTGCTTATATAATATTTTTCATAAACACATCAGCTTCATTCTAACACTACTTGGTTATCTTCCGAATGCTGCTTCAGGAACTTAACCCTCTGGTACATGGAAACTCTCTTCACATATCCAGGTTTTGGGTTTCTTCCCATGACTTAACTGTGTAGCATTGTTGTCAGCTTTTTCCTTTGACTTAAATATGTCTCCATCCTCCATGAGATATCATATTCACTACCCAGTTCACAGGTATACATGTCCCCATCAATACCAGAATTCTGTCCCCGCTTTCCCTCCTCCTTCCTTCATCCATTTTTATATCCCTTTCCACAAAATTTTCCTCTTCGTGTACTCCTATTCTCCAATAATTTACTGATTAATTACTTCCACTTAAAAGTCCTCTTCCCCTGAAACATTTCCCTTGGAGAAACACACCCCAACCCCCGTGCCATAAGTCTTTGAAATGGAAAGTTTGGGGCCAGGGACGTGGGTGATGTGAGTGTGAGGGTGTCTGTGTAAAGGCAGGCTCCCCCCTCTGTAGACTGCAGCAACACAACAGGCTGGTGTCCAGCTACAAGTCAAGAGAACAAGGGTCATTCAACCTGCAAAATGCAGCCCCACAGAAGGAGGGCACAGTGGCAAGTGCAGGACAGCACC
The DNA here is from genome assembly GCF_003259725.1 of Athene cunicularia. Classification (NCBI taxonomy): domain Eukaryota; kingdom Metazoa; phylum Chordata; class Aves; order Strigiformes; family Strigidae; genus Athene; species Athene cunicularia. The sequence goes on along the minus strand of NW_020799091.1, from coordinate 72,980,325 downwards.
AGGTGCACAGGCAGCAGAGCACAGGCTTTTCACCATTGGGTCATTCTGGTGCCCTTAGCCATCTGCTTCTATGGCGACCACCTACTCTGCTTAAAACATATCCTGACTACAGGCAGAAACTTCAGAAAAAAAACTCTGACCCCCAGTGAACAAGGACTGATGTCTTCTCATCAAGGACTAATTGTTTAGGACTTTCCTATTCTCTGCTCTCTGTTTACTGACCCTTCTGGTCACTGTATTGTCTTTTTAATATCCATAATAACTATAAAATCATACCCCTGGATCTTCCCATGATGTCTAGCGCCACTTGCAAATCCCACAAAAGAACTGTGCCACAGATTTAACTTCAAGCTTGTAGCTGCTGCCGTGTATAAATCATACCTGATACTGGCAACACAGTTTTCCTTTCTCCTCATAGCAGTATAATATTTTTATTAGCAAATGTAAATCTAGATGACATGGGGCCTTGATCTCCCATCCTACTGGTGTTCTTATACCATTAATGCTCTTACTTTTATTGGATATGTCAGAGTTCTCTTTTAGTGTTTTTTTTATTGAGGCTGATTCAGTATTCACTGGGCAAGAAACAGCCTGATTTTACAACATATTCCCAGGGCAGCCAGACCTTTTGAACCCATGCCATGTACTCAAATCCTCACCTAGCAGACAACTATATAGTCATCTCCTGTCCTGCTTTTCTTCATCTTCCCAAATAAATATACCAATCACTCTGCTCTCAGATTTTGATTATTTGCCACTTCCTCAAAATTCTGGGATTTCCTATTTCCAAATTTTCACTTGCACCTTTACAAGGAAGCACAGACATTGCTGACAAGTGAGTTCTTGTAGCTAACCATGCATCTAAGCTGACCCCCACAAAATAAAACTCAAACATTTTAATTGGCACACAGTAGCTCCCTACCACCTGCAAAAGCCTCTTGCAGTCCCTCATGCTTGCCCACTTATTTGCATACATGTGGATTTTGAAGCTGTGGCCATCCTCAGTTTGAGGCATTAATACTGAAATCTGTGCACTCCAGAACAAAATACAGTGTTGATAAGAGGACAGTATAAACCATTTCTTTGCTTAAAAAAAAAAAAAAAAAAAAAGGAAAAAAAAAAAAAAAAAAAAAAGGTAACAAACCAAAAACTCAACCCTTCTTGCATTTGTTTAATTTCTACTTACCAGGATGCATAGCTATGCTGCAATACCACTGCTGTGACTGTGAAAATATAAAGCTGTCACCCAGCTCTACATTTAGCAAGAGATCTTATAGCATTCCCACAACATAAGCAGCAACTTAGCACCTGCCAAGTCACAGCATCAGCCTCGGTGTGATGAGCATCACCTGTTTTAAATAGTCAATAGGGGGCCCCATATAATTTTGCAAGCAATTTTCTGCTGAATTACTCTAAAGCAAAGCTCCAAGGAATGGTGAGAGCACATGTGAAAATGTGTTTCCATTGGGTTTGGGGTGGCAAAGATCCTTCTCCCAAACTTCTCTTCTGAAATCTGTGTTTAAATCAAACTTCCTGGTGAGCTATGTGTGATTTTGTTGCACACCATGGCAACCCAAGCAACCTCAGCAGATGATAAAGGTCATTCTGGAGGGCACTGTGACAGTCCAAACGTCAGGGCTATTGGAAGGACAGCGCCCTAGTTCTGTTGGATATATCGCTATTTCTTGCTATTCTCTGGATAGAGTCTTTCCTTCATTGCTGCAAAAGGAAGACATACTTTCCAATTCATTGATAAGCAGTCAGTTCACCGAACTTCTTAAGCCAAAGGACAGTTTCATCTCCTCTGCAGAGACTTAAGTTCCCCCTGACACACAGAAAGATAAGACTTTTTCAAGATAGTGGAGAGCATACACTACTTCTTGGGGGTCTCCTTTCACTGCAGGCTTTTAGTGACAGGCTGAGGCCACCACACAGGGAAGGAATAAAGAAGACAGTCTGCTATAGCTGGTCTGGCACTCCATGACCCAGGAGGTTAAACTAGTATTTTGCCCAGAATTAAAAGTGTTTGGCAGAAATATGTAGAACTGCTGAAACCTAGACTTTGATATTTTCATTGTTGCAAGGAAATTCTGATTTTGTAAGCCTCCACTGTCCAATAGACCTCTTAATAGACAGTATTTTTAAATTAAGGGCAAGAGTCTAGGATAAGTCAATATTCAGAATAAACAGCAAGCTAGAAATGGTATTCAACTATGTTTATTTTCTCACCAAAAGGAAAAAATTAGTGCCTGCCACATATTTATGTTACCTGCTAACTATGCAGTTACTGGGACTGGGTTAAACTTGGCTTTGTTTCTGTTTCCAAGGGGAAATGGATGTCTAAATCTTAGATGCTTTTCTTGCCTTATGCATTCTGAATGTTTCATAAGGTGCCCAGTTCTATGTCTATCTAACAAAATTCGTTCTGCTTCTGATTTATCATGATTTGCCTTTTAGTTGGAGAAGTTGCCAAAGTCAATTATTACTTGTAGGATATTTGAAATAATTGACCCAGGTTTGTAACAAGTAGGAAAATGTCACCTGAATGTAAAACAAGACACATGCCTGAATTGCTGAATTTCCCTTCAGAACTATTCAACACTTCAAGGGTGACTAAACGTAATGGGCATTCTTGTCTAATTTTCCAAATTTGTTAAGATATAAAAACTGTGGTTTAAATGTAATAGTTTTTAATAATGAAAGCAATTAAAAAAAAAAAAAAACACAAACCACACACACCATAAATCTGAGCCCAAATTTACACAAACATAAATTAACACAGCCTGTTCCTATTAAAACAATTATTTTTTTTCAAGTGAACTGTCTGCATCTGTATTTGCAGAATGAATATGAAATTCTGTATCATTCGTCAATGTATAGTCTACACCAAGCCTCTTTTGAAGAATAAATCTTATGTGGTTGGGTTAAAACAGTATGCTTTTTCTTAATCATGGTCATAATTTCTCAAATATATTCACATTGATTAAACAGCTATATTTAAAAGTCCAGTTCTGTTTGGTGGATTTTTTTCAGGCTTACAAATAGAAAAATTTGTTTCCTTCAGGTCAAGATATGAAATGGCTTTTTGCGTGTCACATTCATTCCCAGAATATAATGTAAAGACCAGGAATTCTATTTAAAAAAAACAACCTATAAATAGGTCATCAAGAAAAGATAGGTCTTGCTTTGCCTTATTTCCTCATGATATTGGTTACGAGACAGAAGTTGTTTTGTGAGCTTTATGGAAGGTTTTGTTTGTTTACATTTTTGTTTCTTGACCAATGGTGATTGTTCATTACTCAGGTTGGTGGGATTTCAGAAATTTCTCAGGAAGATACTAATTTTAAATACTCATTTTAAAATGAAAATTCAGAACCTTTGCCTTCTCACTTCCAACCTGTATGCAGGAAGTGTATTTCACTTCCCCATGAAGATTTGGTTCCCTGAGTGCTTGGGGATGCTGCTTACCAGTGGGGAAGGTGCTGTCAAGGCACTTTGGAAAGCAGCAGACTCTGCCTCCTGCAATGTGCAGAATATACTAAGATCAGGAAGGCAGGAGTCTTCTGAGGAGCAATGAGCTTACTTGATATTTAAGATTTAATGAAGTAAAGAGAGATACAAGCATTAAAAATCCCAGTGGAAAAACCATAATTTTCAGTCTTTTTCTTCTCACTGTCCCTTCAGTATCAAAAGTTTCAAATCAAAATTGTCATGCATTATTTTAATAGCTCTTCTTTACTGCTTGAAGGTTCTTCCTATCTTGTCAAGATTCTAGTTTTCAAATTCTTCCTGTTTCGGATATCAAATCTTTCTATCTAGATATTTCTCAATTTTTGTGAGTTAATACCCTATATATTTTAAAATATTCTTAAAATCTTTGCCATTGGACATGTTCTCAAAGCTTGTTTTTTTCCTGATGTTTAATATGACTATGATTTTCTCTCCATGACAACTGCAATGTCTCTGTGCCCAGCCATATTAAATGCGTAAGAGGTGACTGATAGCTTTGCCTCCCTATAGTTTTGTAAAGGATTCAAGGAAGGAGGTGATATGATAATTAAAATACTCAATTTCGAGTTTCTTATTACTCTTTGTGGAATAATATATCTTGAATGATGGACAAAGCTGGAAGGATGCAGCTGGTAATGATTTATGCTCTTCAGCATTAAGGAAGGGAGTTTTAATACCTCACTGCTGACAAATCTGTGGTTCCCAGAAGTTAGTTGCCTTGAGGACTTTAAAAAAATCAGGTTGGAAAAGCCATAGTTAGTCAGCCCTGCTGGAAAAAAAATAGAAAACCCAGAAAATTCATATATTCATAATTTTATATGATTTTGTGGTATACATTCATAAATTGAATCACTAGGATTAGTACCATCACAGAATTGTTGAGGGATCTATGAGCAGGGGAAAGTGAAGTTTCTAAATACAGGACAGAAACCTTCTTCTGTTATTGCTTTGGGGATGAAATATCAATCCTTTTGCAATTAGCACAAAGAAAATACTCCACTGACTGCAGCAGAAGAAAGAATTCACATCCAGCTCTGCAGATATTCTAAAAACAATAATTAAGACTCACCCCTGTGAAATAAATGAGTGCTATCACTCTCATTTACAGATGGGAAAACTAAGCCACAGAGAAGCTGTAGGATTTGCTTAGTGTTGCATGCAAAGTTGAGTATAAACCAGGCACTTGCTTCATAATCTCTGTCCTTAATAACTGGACCACACATCCTTCCTAAATAGAGTTGAATGAAAAGTGCTGTATATAATATTTGCAGAGATATATGTGCCCAGCAAGTCATACATATGCTGGTGAAAATTCCTCTGTGGCATACAGAGCTTCAAACACTTCTGAAGTCATGATAGGGTTTATAATATAGGGGGTTTTTATCCACAGAATTTTTAGGTTTTAAGGAAAGAATTTTTGCTTTAATAAGTGAAAGTCAGATGTGAACAATGGATAGGATGGAGGGAAAGGTGTGTGCCACTGGGAGCTCAGAGAGGTACATATAAACACAGTGTTTGAGTTAAAAATTTGCTGCCTTCCATTGCCAGACAAAACAACATCAAGCGTGGCATTGCCAGTTGTTAGATGCCATTTCCCTGTTTGCTTTACACACCAAAGGTTACAATTCACAGCCCACAGCCAGTAGTGTCCACTCTAGAATTCAGCATCTATAAAATTGGCTATGAACTGACTGAAGATTTGCTTTGAGCCATGCTGCAGTTTGGCCCATTGAACACAGGTCCCCCTGCTAACTCTAACCTCTTAAGCAATTTCCAGGCCTGTAATTTGTACTTCCTGAGCATGGCTATTGGGGTGAGATCAACCTGGCCACACTGTCAGCTGGTAATGCCTGATCCTCCTTGTTTGGATGAAGAATATTTTCTGCAAATTCATAACCAACCGAGGAAAGTAGAAACTTCTAGTTTGCAAGAAATCTTATCCTAAAGGCAATTAAAAACAATTATCCTAAGTCAATTAAAATAGGTCAAATGAATCATACAATAGGATGCTACTACTTCTCTCTGTACACAATTGAGGAAGATGAGTGTGCATGGCTCAGTTTTTTTCAGGTGTCGGAAATCCCAGCTCTTGCAGCTTTGATGAACTATGGCCATCCTTCTTTACAGGAATTAGGTTTCCAACATGTTTTTTTATTCCTGACAAATATCATAAAGTCCTGACAAGCAGCTGCTCCTTTCCCTTTCCTATGTGCAGTACTGCCAGACTAGCTCTTGGAAATCTGTAACTCTTTCCTGTACCAACCACTAATGGCAGTCACTACCCCTGTGACAATTCCTGAATGCATATTCTTTTTATCCTCTCCCAGCAGGACAATTTCTTTGCAGTTCCATCTGAAGAAAAGTGAGATAAGAAATGAGTCAGAAAGATGAGGACATATAGAAAAAAGGAGTGATAGATGATAGAATAGATAGATAGATAAATAGATAGATAGATAGATAGATAGATAGATAGATAGATAGATAGTCACCTTGCAAGTACTGAACTTTAGCAACGCTGGTACAACTTTAGTAGGATGCATTTTGAGGAACTTACTAGCAGTCATGTCAGTGTGTGGCACACAACATCCAGGCAAAGACAACCTCTAATTGTGCCTTCCTCCTTTGTCATATTGCAAGGACACATCTCTGCTGATGACCTAGCTGAAAAAGTTGACACATCTTTCATTTCCAAGATAGTCTCATTTCAGTCATCCTGGTGACTCTAATCAAAGATGGCTTGCCAGATTGCAACATCTAATTTTTCTAAGTTTAGGACAAGTATTGTTTCCAACTTGACCCATTTCAGGTACCTTTCTGATTAGAGCTAGCAGGAAAGCAAAATTGTCAATCTGCAGGGTGCTGTTTTAAAAAGGCATATAAGAGGTTTTGGACTCAATCAAAATCCTTATCTTTTTGTACTGTTTCTTACAAAAACAGAAATTCTGAGAAAGTGTGATTTGAGAATCACTGAAACTGTGATGTTACCTAAAAGAGAGATGGTCCCTGTACACTTGCACTTTCTAGCACTGGAGCCACCTTGGCAGATCTGCCTGGTCCGGGACCACTGATCTCTGGAGCCTGTCACAGATCTTCTGGGCTTGCGTTTTTTGCTCTGCAATAGGCCATAGCAAGATCTGACAGCTGGACTGTTTGGACTGTTCAGAAGAGACCAGACAATGTTACTGCTGAATGACCCTTAAATGTGCTTAAGTAGCAGCTTAATAAGCTGCGGCTAGGGAAGTCGTTTTAATGATATATCTGTTTTGCTCAAAAAAGTCTGCAGCACCTCTGGTACCTGGTACTATTGCAGGGTAAATGAAGAAATCAGAAAGAAATAGTAGTGCTTTGTACTTTTGGTCCAGTTTCCCTCTCTGCAATCAACATGAGGCTTGCCATGACTTCAAAGGGAGCAGAAACAGGCCCTCTGTTTGAAGTTCAGTTTGCAAGCTTCTGAAGCATGCTACAATGGCTCAAATGCAAGATGAAAATTGAAGGGTAGAAACCTTTAATTAAAAAGAAAATCAACCACCAAAAAATCCCAACTTTAAAGCCATAAAGAAAAGCTTCAGCTCTAAAGAATATGATCTGAAAATGCTTCAGGGATAAATTACTGTAATTGTTAGCCTTGCACCAATGAGCAGTCACTTCCATTGGAGAGAAAAATGGAAAGTAAAACAAAAGGAAGGAATTTTCAGCTTGACTGTGTTGATTCATCATCACTTAACAATGAAAATAGAGAGGAAGGAAAGTAAAAAAAAGAAACTTCCTAGCTGCTATAATGCAGATCTACTGCTGGCTTCATCTTCTTTAGATCAGTGCAAAGAAAGAAGAGACTTTTTTGAAGTATGCTGGTGAGGGTTTCTCTGCAATAAGCAAGTGTCCCTGCGGGGAAAGAGAATTTATTGCCTTACATTATCACAATTCCTTCAAAAAGGAAAATGAGAGGAAGGGAGCTGGTGTTCTGGCATGCTCTTGTATGTTCCTCTGGCCCTCAGCATTTTCCACGCTGGATCGCTCTGATGGTATGGGGTCTCCTGCTCTCTGCCTGGGTTGGAGTCATGGTTAAGGAAGCACTGCCTGACTCCTTCAAGATTTTCCTTCTCAGCTGTACCCAGTAGGAAAAGGATTCAGCAGAAAAGAGTGGCCTAAGCAAGGGATCTGACATCTAACAAGTGCTGGAAAGATTTAAATACATTTGCACTGTCATTGTCTTCTCAGAGGTTAGTGTATGGGTTTTACATAGGGAAAGACATAAAAATTTGACTAGGATAAATGGCTGATTTTACTGGGGTACTTGCAGGCACTGGTTTTCACATCTTATAGAATGTGTCTCATCTGAAGGATAAATCTGTTCATAATAACTACAAGAGAGATGATAAATAGAAACCAAGGTGATAAAACAATAATTATAATTGTTTCCATATCCTTTGTGTTTATTTAAAGGCATATTTAATCATTTTGTAAACTACTGGTGTGTCTGAGATAATAAATATTATATGGAGACAGATAAAGGGAAAATGATGATGCATATGTCAACCTACAAAACATACAGCAGTCAGTGTATATGTTAATTGATGAAAACACTCCTATGATGAATCTGAAAATACGCTCTTACAAATAATTTTTCACCATTCTTGAGAAATGTGTTATAGCTTCCAACATTCCAACTTGTTAAGACATGACAGATGAAGTGTCACAGCATGATTAGTAATAGGAGAGGGCAATGGTTAAGTTAAATAAAGTCTGAACCACCATTCCTGACGCAAGCCCAATTACTGAGTGTCTGAGAAAGACCGAGGACATATGAGACACCCATCTCCTGTCATTCCCTGTCACATCATCCTTCAAGAAGCCAATCTTCACCTACTCTCCACACGTTCATCATCTGCTTTTAGAGCTGATTCTCCTGAACTTCCCTTTCCTTTTGGTGGCGGTCATGATTTTACTAAGAAAAACCTCTTCTGGGTGCTGGCCTCCATCAGTTTGGAGTAGATGTCCTGCAGGAGGCTGAAACAATATTATCCTAATACTGCAGGACCCGGCTGCACTGGGATTACGCTTGTGTTGGCAGAAGAAGAGGTAGAGTGGCTGTTCCTGCACGTCCTGGAGTGCGTGTACTCTCTGCAACCACAGCTTTCCAAGCCTGTAAATCTGTGTTTACCCTCAGGACGTGCTAAGCAGCCCAGTGTGGAGGTTTTCAGAGGCATTTGCTGAGAAGCTGTGGAGAAGAGAAAGGGAGATATATAATGAATTTGCTGTTGAAGATCAACAAGCACACCTGCTGAACAACTAGCTTACCAGTAATAGATACATTAGGCAGACCTGAGACAAGGGAAAACTTGAGATTTTAATGACAAGAAGTAAGGGTGGAAGCATATCTGCTTGCATTTATTTTTTCCTGGTGCATATATATAGCATGGCCAAGAAAACAGTTCAACCAAAGCCACCATCCTTAGTACTATGATGTTAATACAAAATTAAAATTGATGTGCTTTTTACTACCCTTCTTCTGAAAAGATCTTTCTCTTCCTTTCACATCATTAAGAAAAAATTTCCAGCTTTCAAAGACTTCATTACCAGACTAATTTTTAATGAATTATTTCAATTTCTTATTCACTACCATCTTGTTAACAAAGAAATGAACATGTAGAAAACCTAAAATTGCGTAAGTTTCTTGCTTCTCTTCCCTCTAAATTTGATGAACATTTTCAAATACTGTGGAGCTACTCCCAGTTCTTGAAGTAGTTCCCAGCATACGAACACATTTTAAATAGTATCTGAGAAAGAGATCATACCCCATGTGATTAAGGCCATCTGCATCTGGCCTTAAGGACTTGTCATAATGAGAGTGGGTTTAAAGTGGTGTCTTGTCTCATCAGTGCTAGTATTTGGAGTTACATAAATAAGCAAACTGCAGCACCTCATGTGCAGGACAGTTATCTGAAGTGTTGGGAGAACACTGTATTGACTTAACCATTTGCTTTGAACCCACTCTGTCAAAATTTTGATCAGTAAATCTAATCCCTTTTTTTTCTAGATCACTTTATCTGTCTCTGGGTCAGACTAATAAATTTCTAACTACTTCTGCCCTGTAGTCAGACTGGTAAATTTATAATTGCTTTTATGGTGCTCCACTATAGCTATCTCCTGAGACCATCCTGGTTTCTGCTGGTTTCATAAGCTTCTTTGACTTACTGCTATAAAACATATGGCTTTTCTGGCAATCAGTACATAGTTCTCCCTTTTCAGAGTAATGTAACCACAGAAATAAAGTTATTGTCATGGTATAATTAGTATTATATGACCCTTTTTTTCATCTGTAAAGAAGACAAACAGTTATTGGCAGAAATATTTAATGTTTTCAGGTATCTGGATGCCTGTCTGGCAAAATAAACACTTAAGCACATTTTGATGCATCAAAATTAATCATATTAATAATGACTGTCACAAATGGTGACATGATTAGGGCAATGGCTGGAAAGAATTTCCCAAATTAAAAACCTTGTGTTGTTAATTGTTGTCATTACAGTGGTCTCTTATATAGCGGAATTTTTGTCTGCCAGGGCTGGATCCTTTCTATAATACACATAAGTCTTCAATCTTATGACTTTTTTTCTGACAGAATGATAATATCTGTTTTTGATGTCAACCTAACTTTTAACCATTTTCACAAACATTCAAGTTACTGCCTCCAAACACTGCTGTTCCCTACCTGAGGTTGCACAAGGCAGTAGAATCTGATGGGTCTGGTCCGATATAGCTCATATGAAGGGATCGTGCCTTCATACCCCACCCAGTAACACAAAAGTCAAACTGCCTGGTTTTGATCCTTTGATCCTTTGATTATATTCTCATTCATTCCTTTGTGGGGTTTTTTTTTTGTTTTTTGTTTTTCTTGAGTGCTTCTTCCATTTCTGCACAGTCTTATGTACTCTTTACTCTCTCCACCATGAACAGGCCATCAGCCAATTTTATCTTTCCTAGATTTAGGATAACTTCTAGATTATATTATACCTCTTAATTTGTTGTAACAAGCAAATTATATATAGCATCATGTCAATGAATCCTTTCTGTTGTTTCAGAGTTGTAGGCAGTTCATTCTTACATTAATTTGGTTCTACCTTTTTGTCAGTTAAAATTAATGAAGCAGACACTGCTTTCTGCCCTGTTAAAACATTTCATTTTATTTCTTTTCATCTTGTGGCCCTTCAAGACAATAGATCTCACAATATCTTGGGTCTTATTTGAAAACAAGATGGCGTTCATCATGCACAGCAGTCTGACAGTAATAGAGATATTCAGTTTTTGTTTCTTACAACGCATTCAAATGAGTAATTTCAGACAATGGCATGCAACCTCACTGCAAAGCAAAGTCAGGACAGGTGAGCATCCTATTTTTATTATGTAGCTTTTTACTGTTTCTGAAGGTGGTTGATTTTTTTCCAATAAACATTCATTTAAGATGTCCTTATATTAAAGTAAAACTTTTTTTTTTTTTTTTAATTTCCCATTTTTCCAAGAAAAAACATACAAATTGAATTTGTCATCTGTCTCTTGCATCATATTTTTTCAGTGAACTACTAGAGAAACAGGCAAGCAAGGAGGAGGGAAGAAGCAGGTGTGGAAAACAAACAGCTTCTGTAAAATTACAGCTGAAAACTTTTGGCTCTATAAGCAGCTATTTTCCAGACCAGTGGAATAAAGGAGCTGAATATTCACAACCATTTTCCTCTGTTTTTTTACTAGATCTAAGAGCTTTCTCTGGACCTTAGGCAATAAAGAGGCATGCTTTGTAATCCACTACATTAGTTAATTCTCATTTGTATATAAACAGTTTCATTTATAATAATGTGTATTCCTCAGCCTTTCTAAATGCAAATCATATTTGTTATATAAGAAAAACCCATGCTGCAGTCAAAATGGCCTGAAAGACAGGCCAAGTATTATTATAAAATTATTCCATTTTAAGTGGAAATTATTATGCCTGGAAAGTCAAAAATAGGTTTTGTCAAGAAAATCAGCCCATTCCTAGGTCTGTGACAGAGATATATATTTCCCCTTTTAAAAAACTTTTTTGACTAAATGGCATGTGACGTTGGTGAGAGATTTAGAAGAAAGACATGGTAAAGTCAAACCAAACTGGCAACTGCAGAGCACTCTTATGCCCTGAAAAGTGAGGAAGGGCACTGAGTTCCCCAAGTCAGCTGCTGGCCTGGAAGGAGTATAATGCTGTCCGTGGGAAGCGTTGCCTAAACCAAATAGCTGTCCTGAGAAGTAGGGCAAATTAGCCCATGGTCAGCACTGTGCTAACTCCCTCTACCCTTGATGCTGGTGCTGGCACCTGCAGAGTGTTTTCTTGCAGAGTGTAGATGCACTATTTACCTTGCAGCTGTCTTAGAAACACTAACACTATGCTTTTCTGGACTGAATAGGTATGTGCCAACTTACATGTAGGGATGTACATCTTTTGAAATATGTATAATCAGTCATCTCACTGGAATACCAGAACCTTGATGTGATACCACAACTCTGGTAAGTCCTAGTTCACTTGAAATTATATGTATATTCTAGATTCTTAACATCACCTTCAGCAAAAGTATCACTTAAAAAATGAATGTTGAACCAGAAAGACACAGGCCAAAAATGCAGATTTTGTAGCTCAGTGAAAATATTTCAACCAACTCTGTGTTCCTCCTGATAAATATACATGTCTTGGCAATATTCATACCTTTTCTTAAATTTCATGTTTTGGCTAAGAAGGAGAATGTTGTAGCATTTGCATTTGGAAATCTGAGAATATATCTGACACAGGGAGCAGCAGTTCCAGCCCACCCAGGTGCTCCTTACTCTTCTTAAGGATGTAGTCTCCTTTCCTTAACACAACCATGACAGGACCAAACAAACAAAATAAATATATATAAAGACATGATAACAGCACTGTCTACCAGCTACTGCATCTGCAGCTTCTAGAAATAACTTCATCTCAATAAGCAATGTGAAACTCCGCAACTACAGAAATGTGACAGCAGTTGTAATACGTGGAAACGGAGGTATTCTGCCATGTTCCTTGCAAGGTTTCACGTTGGCCAGGCTGCTCTGCAAGTGTTCTTAGTCAGGAGGACATTGCCCACTGTTGCATGTAGGCTGTCAATAGGTGTCAAGTCTCCCTTGGCTTATTTACAGACTGATAAGTGACAGACTGAGGATGCACAAGCAATTTCTTTTCTGCCGTCTCCTTCACAAGCCAGAAGGACTGTAAGGAGCTTCTGGGGTAACAGTTAACTGCCACTGAGGGTACCTTTCATTTTTCTTTCAGTGAATCTATAGCGCTCTTACATACCAATTCAGTTTTCCAGGCTCTGTGTAAAGCCTCTTCCAAAGAACGAATGAGTCTAGAGTGTTTTTCCCATCTACTTTTTTTACTTGCTAGGTTATAGCAGCTCCTTATCCTGCAGGTTGACATAATTGTGTGTGATCCTGGTCTCATCCCTTGACACTTACAAATCTAGCTTTTGCTTTTGTCCTGCTGTTTTCCTCAAGGCACAAAGACCCATTGACTTTATTCATGTGTCTGGATTGATTCCACCTTCCAAAGGAAAAAAAAAAAAAAAAGGCCTGTAAATCAAAACAGTGTTGGGAAGTTCTTGGCAAGAAGCAGAGTGGATGAGAAAGTGACAGCTGTCCAGGGAAGTCCATGCAAAAGGGTCCAATGTAATGGCACAAAGAGAAAACATTCTATGCTTTCTCTTTTCTCCCTTGTCACCTGCATGTTTTTCATGTAACTAAAGTGCTTTGTGCCCCCTCCCACTAGCATGGCATAAAATAGAGTACAGGTCTGAGAGATGGAGTTATTTAAAACCTCTGAGCCTGAAAGTTCAGTTCATTCTTTTCTGTTTTGGAAAACATATTTTTCAGGAAAGACAGAGAATGTTCCATTCTTACGATAAAAGCAGGAGTCAAGAAGAATATCTGCTTCATTCCTGTGAGCTTTCCTTGTCTGATGAGGAAGGATGAGCCACAGAGTGTATGAACAAATTCAGAAAGATAAACTATTCTCCACTCTATTTTTTATAATAGACTATCCTCTGGCTTTAGCATATGGACAGGATATCACACAGAACAACAGTTTCTTATTATAGATTAGAAACAGCACTGAGCCAACTGCAGTTTCAAATCCATCTGCCTATACAAAAATAGTTTCTCACTGGGATCTTCCTTCTAATGCTGAATTATTTCTGCCCACAAAGCCCTTCTTCCCAAATGACTTAGGAAACAATGCACTTTTTAAACTAATAGAAGAAACAGAGAGCTCCCCCTATCTGGTGTCCTTACAGTGGCCTGGCATTAAGCACAAAGCCCACAGTCCTTCCAGATCCTGTTGGGATAACTTTATAAACCATATCGCCATTGTGTTGATTCAGTATTCTGTGACTATCCATATGCAGTATTTCTCCTGCAATCAGATTTGCCAGAGCAGACTGTAGTATCTATGGAGAGCCCCTCTGTAGTCTACGTGTTCGACACCATTGCAAAGATCCATGGCCTTCCCTGGATCTGCATCCACCGGGCCATTTCCTAGTTTTCCATTGTTCCTTATCCAAGACTTCTTTTTCTAAGGAAAAAAATAACTTTTTGCTAGTTGGTTTTCTGGTGTTGTTTTTTTTTTTTCCCCCCAATCTGACTCCCTATTATTTTTCCCAGCTTCCCTGTTATTCTTCCCAGTCAGCTGGTTTTCCTACTCAGTATTCTTTTTTGCATAATAAAAATATAAATCCACCATTCTTTCAATCTTGTTTAATTCACATCAGCTCAAAACTAACTATATTTTCTTCCAACAGAAAGAGGACTTCTTCTGAAATTTGTGCTCAGTTGAAATGTTCCTTCCCCCAATTGCCTGATGAAAATATTACCCTTAGTTGAAAAAGGGGATGAGGTGTGACATTAGGTAGTTTAACATGAGTGCTTTCTCTGTTGCCATTTGAATTCAACACTGTGGCTCAGGCATTGTGTCACAGCACTCACAGGAGCCCAGCTCTCATCTTCCTGTTTTAGCTGTGTATTGGTTTAACTCCATGCAAGTCTATGAGGTTACATCAATAAAAAATTGGGATGACAGATTGGAGAATCAGCTCTATATTAATTTTATTTTTGCAAAGACAAATATTTTTCTAACTCAGTTCATAGCATTCAGAATTGTTTCTAGCTATTCTCCCAAACTATTCTCTTCAGTTTAGAGCTGGTCACTGAAGTACCAGAATCAGGGTACCTTGTATACAGCTCAGCCACTTCTGTGCTCCTGCAGCATTTTAGTTAAATGTCAGTGGTACATCACTTCCAGAATGGCAAAAAGCCTTTTAGACAGGCAGAAATGAAGCCGTATGAATTGAAGTGACTGTATGAAGTTTCTTACTCATAGGCAAGGAACTAGTGGGAAATTGAGATGGAAACCAAATACTCCATTAACAGGTTAACAGCCTATGTAAATCATAGCTGATCATCACCTACTTACTTGAGAGCATCTATTAAAATATACTCAGAGTTTTAAAAAAAAAGTTAGAGATGAATGAGATACTCAGAGTGCTGTTTGGTAATTAAATTGCTGTCTAGATACACATTACAGATACATCAAAGAAGGACGTGATTCATGTTTTCCATTAGCTGTTGAAACGGCTCTTGGTCACTGACAGGAAAACTTGTGAGTAAATAAAGGTAAATTGCTGAAGACTGTATCTCACTTTAGTCTTTGCTGGGTAAAAAACTGTCTGGATGGCCAAGCCTAAAGAGTTGTGGTGAATGGAGTTAAATCCAGTTGGTGGCCAGCCACAAGTGGTGTTCCCCAGGGCTCAGTATCAAGGCCAGTGCTGTTTAGTATCTTTATTAATGATCTGGATGAGGGATCAAGTGCACTCTAAGTTAAGTTTGCAGACAACACCAAGGTGGGCAGGAGTGTTGATCTGCTTGAGAGTAGAAAGGCTCTACAGAGGGATCTGAACAAGCTGCATCAATGGGCCAAGGCCAATTGCATGAGATTCAACAAGGGTCAGTGCTGGGTCCTGCACTTGGGTTGCAACAACCCCATGTAGCACTACAGGCTTAGGGAAGAGTAGCTGGAAAGCTGCCTGGTGGAGAAAGAGCTGTGTGTGTTGGTCAACAACTGGCTCAATATGAGCCATCAGTGTGCCCAGGTGGCCCAGAAGGCCCATAGCATCCTGGCTTGTATCAGAAATAGTATGGCCAGCAGGACTTAGGGAAGTGATTGTCCCCCTGTACTCAATACCGGTGATGCTGCACCTCAAATACTGTGTTCATTTTTGGGCCACTCACTACAAGAAAGACATTGAGGTGCTGGAGCTTGTCCAAAGAAGGGCAACAAGGATGTGGTGAGGGGTCTAGAGAGCAAGTCTCATGAGGAGCAGTTGAGGAAAATGGGGTTGTTTAGCCTGGAGAAAAGGAGGTTCAGAGGAGATCTTATCACTCTCTACAACTACCTGAAAGGAAGTTGTAGAGAGGTAGGTATCGGTCTTGTTTCCCAAGTAAAAGTAAAGGAACAAGAAGAAATATCCTCAAGTTACACCAGGAGAGGTTTAGTTTGGATATTAGAAAAAAAAAAATTCACTAGAAGGGTTGCGAACAGGCTGTCTAGGGAAGTGATTGAGTCACCAACCCTGGGAGTATTTAAAAAAACCTGTAGATGTGGTGCTTAGGGTCATGGTTTAGTTGTGGACATGCCAGTGCTAGTTTAAGTGTTGGACTTGATGACCTTAAAGGCCTATTCCAACCTAAACAGTTCCATGATTCTATGATTATACTTGAGTGCAATAGTGATTTACTTAAGGTTAAAATATGCTGTTGTGGCAGGAGCCATAAGAAAGCCTCAGAGCTGATCACGGTGACATTCCTTCAGGTAGAAAAGTGGTAGTGCACATGACCTATGTTGGTCGTCTCAAGAAAGATGAAAGCAGTACGTGGCTTTAGGAAGAAACCTGGAACATGAAGACCTTGATCTATGTTCTTCCCTACAGAATATACTCAGGCCTTTATGACTGCAGCCACCTTCAGCAAGGTCTACAGTCTTTTTCAGCTGTGATAATTTCACTAATCCAAAACCAGTCAACTTTGGTATAGCAAATGTAAGTCCATTAGAAACTTCTGGCTTTTCCTCTTATTTTGTTTCTTTGTTTGGTTGGTTTTTGGTTTGGGTTTTGTTGTGGGATGTGGTGGTGGGTTTGTTTGTTTGTTTGTTTGTTTTTTTAATCTAGGGCTCTTAACTAATAACAAGCTTTGAAAATGACATTTTCCTAAAAGAATTTTTAAGTTTTCTCCATGTGGGGAACATGTTCTGAGACATTCGATAAGACATCATGCTAAACGCAAGACAATGAATGCTGTAGAGGAGTTTCCATCTTCTCTGGGATGGTTCTCCATTTAGATTTAATGTGTTGGTCTCAGCCTTTGTGGCATTGGCCTAAGTAATTAACAGACATGGCTCCTCTGAGATTGGGAGACATTTCCCTCTGGCTCCTCTCCATAAAAACAGAAATGTAGAGGGTTCATGGTGATTACCCAGATTTAAACTGCACTCAAAAAAAAAAAAAAAGGTAAAAACCAAAAATGTCCCAGGCTTCCCAATTTCCCATCAAAACAGATGAAAACAACATCACTGTAGCCTCACTTCCTAAGGAAATGAGGATAAACAATCATAAGGCTGTGTGATGCATGTCAGACCATCCTTCCCCTAGTAACTACTGACTGCAGTTACCTATGTTAAAGAAAACTGATTTAGGGGAAAAGGCCACAGAGATATTTTATTCCTAAAAACATGAGAAAACAAGCAGTCCATAGGTTGATGTGGGTGATGTTCAGTGCATCACTATTGAGGCATATATTACTTAATTTATTTACTGTGAGGTTTTATATTACATAAAGAGTGGATTGAAGAAATTTGTCATTGAGAACCTTCCACAGTAAAACAATCTGGAAATATACTTAGATATGTACGTGCATGGCAAACACCAGACTTAACTCAAGAACAAAGGTAGGTTCCGAGTTGGATGGATGCAGCAGGGAAGAGATCTGGTTCCCCAGCATGAAGGTGGTTAGATATATTGCCATCTGGGAGCTGGAACCAGCTTTCGGGAGGCTTTGGTCCCATGATTTATGGAGTGTTGGTCTCCTGGGCTGCACTCAGTGAGTTTTAAAGCAGAAGTCGGGGTGGCATATACTTAGGAAAAACAGGAAAGAACAAAGAGAGAATAGGTAAATGTTCTCACTTCAACACTTGTTGACATGGAGCCTCTTATATTTCACGGAATCACTGAACAGTTGAGGTAGGAAGGAAGGTCATCTGGTCCAATTCCTCTGCTCAAGCAAAGCCACCTAGAGCAGGCTGCCCAGGACCACGTCCAGACAGGTTTTGAGTACCTGCAAGGATGGAGACTTCACAACCTCTCTGGACAACCTGTTCTGGTGTGTGAACTAGAGTTACTTCTTTGCTTATATATAGTTTTAGAAAAGCATATCCAAGTTTTCTCCACAAGGATGGTATAAGGAGGTTGTGGCTTCTTTATCAATAAATCAGAGTACACAGAACCATACTCTACAAATACTGTTTACCCTGTCTGGCAATATTATGAGAATTTTGACCGGCTTGTCAGTGTTTTCTATAAAATTCACTCAATTATACTCCTTTTGCCACATATCTAGCCAACTAATAATTTTTTAGATACTCATCTTTCTCCTTTGTGATTAAATCCAGTCATTAATGAAAGATTTGCCAGAATAAGAAGTGAACAATTACTGATCCGGACAAAAGCTAACAAGAACATTTCTTACAGAGCTAGAATAAAGCACAGGAGAACTGTAAATGTCAGTCTTCTGCAAAATAAAGATAATTACATCCAGCAAGCTATGTACTCTTGCCCATTTGCTTTAATAGGAGGCCTGAAAGAGCAATACAAAGCATATGCTTTTCATCTATGCTCTGTATGCTTTCTTTCCTTTATTTTCCTTCTTTTGGTGGACCTTCTCAGCACAAGGCAGCTCACGCTCTGCCCCACCAGCTGCAGTGCTGGCTTTTCATGAGGGGAGCCCTCCACTCCAGCATTTTCCCAGCCCGACTCCAGCTCTGTTTTATCTTTCTCTTCCTCTTTGTGTCTCCAAACATTCATAATACCTCTTACTCCTGGGGCTATCTACATGTTCTGGTTGCTTGGAAACCATTTTTGAATGGCTACATGGGATTTAGGAAAACTTGTCTTCGATAATTCTGCCACCTCATTTCTCATAGTAGAGCACTGTTTTAAGTACTGCAAGTAATTCTTTTAACTTTCATTCTTGTTATCTTTAATGTGGTTCTTACATTGTTCTCTGTTCTTACAAATACCACACTTGCATTTTTTCTTTCTTTCCTTTTCTTTCATCTTTATTCTCCTATGTAACTTTCAGTGCCACAATTCTGTAATGTCCTTCTAGCACAATGCAACTGAAAAAGTCATCACAGCCAGAGTCCTGGAAGCAGGCTTTGTCTGGAGGTACAATGCAAGATCACAAAGAGGCTCTACTCCTGAAAATGTCATGAGAGCATAAATAAGACATGCTCCCTTCATCCATGCTAACTTGATGCTACTGTTGAATGAGGAGGAACTGCAGGGCCCTCCCTGTCTCTCCTGCAACTGGGAATCAAGAATCATGATCAGGTCTTACCTGATTAACACCTGTCTGTAGATTAAAAGTTAAAATAGGTAGTAGACCCACTGTGAGATCCAAAATGAGGGCATAAAAGAGGCTCTTTGTCCCCCCAGTGACTTAACTGGCCAAAGTATAATTCACTAATAACTTCCTAGCTACACTTTTATTTTTATGAACACCAGATGTTTTCTGTGTATTGATAATCAGTATCCTGATATGGAATAACTATATATCCTGCATGGGATCTTGTAATATACCTTATTAAATCCATGGACAGAGTTAATATTTTCAAAAGCACAACATGCTTATTTCACTCTCTGGGTCTCTTTGGGACTCTTGAATCTGTACCCACATTTCCTATAATTCTCTAGGTCGAATATAAAATTCTTAATACTTTGTACTTTACTAGTAGGTTTCTGAGTCTTAGGGATATTCTAGTTGATTGTCTAAAACTTTTTGAAAAAGAATGAAATAATTCACTATGGGTATTTCCATTAACCTAACATGTCTTATGTAACATATCACAAATAAACTAATTTATAGCTGAGCAGGTAACTGCCCATTTAAAATGGCTATGAAAATGTTTCTGGTTAAGACCAAGAATAGTGACTATCACTGACTCTGCTGAAGGAATTCTATATTCATTTGTCACTTGTGCTCCTTCTTTATCATCCTAGCCCAGAGTTTGACCTTTCCCTGAATCCTGGCACTGGTCATTCCCTGACACTCCATAGTTACAAGTGCCGAAGGGTCTGCAGACCAACAGACCTGTGTGAAGGTGCATGAAAACATCTGGTTGTGCTGTGTGTTAGTGCAAGTCAGGGTTAGAACTCCCTCTCTTTAATGAACACTGAATTAGAGCAATATAGTTGATTATTTTTCTTACAGTTATTCTGTAATACTCCATAAACAAAACTGTTGTGTCAGCTGAAGATTCAAGATGCACAGAACTCAGCTTTAGATCACTTAAAAAATTTAGTTTGAAAAATGAAACTGTTTGTTAGTGATAAAACCAGAAGTGTTTTTGAATTCACTCAGTATGACTACAGAGACCATATCCCTGCTGGATGCAGCTACGGCTTCAGGTGAAGACACAGCACAATGAATAGTCACAGAAGGTCTCCCAGACATCATTTATGCCTCTGCATTTTCCATCCTGAAAGCTTTACTTCCATAGCCTACAAGAAAATCAGAGAAAATGTCACTCTTCTGTCCTTCCCCTGGGAAGCCATATATGTCTTGCACTGAAGCAGAAGAGCAGGGAACAGACTAGCCCTTGATACAGGAGGAATGTCCTTCACCCTAACATCTGAACATGTAAAATGTAGAAGCTCTGAAGAGTCCTCATTTCTATCACCCTTCAGCTGATTTTATTGTTGTATTATACCCCTATCTTGAAAGTGATGCTTTTGATGTTAGATATATAATACAAAGTTTGCTAAGAGGCATAAATTCAGGGTTTTTTAAATTTGTACATGGGCACCAGTCTAGAAGTGGTGAGTTCTTCAATAGATCTGAGAAGTTCAATGGTCACTGTGTTATTCTGACCTAGTCCTGTGATCCTCTTGCTTTTCTTACTTCATCTGCTAACACTTCAAAAAGCAGCTGAATGCTTACATCTCAGTGTCCCATATGCTGGGGAAGGAGGGAGAGGGAGGCAGAACCTTTGGTTTTTTGCTGCCTTTATTCCCATGAGAACGACTAATCACGTGGGAGTAGAACAACAAGTTCTGCTAGGCACACAGAATCTGCTTATGAGACATCTCTGCATACTCTCGAGGTTTCATTAGATTTAAGTGGATTTTTTCCACTCCTCCAGATCATTGTTATTTCAAACCCAAATTTATTCAAACTAGGGGAAGACACATCTCCTCAAGTATGCCAACTTCTAACTCAAGCACAAAATGTACTGTATGTATTTTTTAAAAACAGTTCAATGATCAAAATATGCACCAATTCAAGAATGGGTTTATGGTAAAATCTTTATTTTTCACACTGTAAGGAATGCAAATAATTAGTATGATTTCTGTCATCTTTCTAAGACACTACTGAACCTGAAATTATTATGGAAATATTATTTTTCTATACTGGCTGTCTTGCAAAAATAACCAGTTCTGTGTTTGCTATAGGATCATCTAGGGAGAGAGTAACACAATAGCTACACCCAATGGCAACTTCATTAACTGCTATTTTTCTAAAGAAAACTGCTAGGACTTTTTTACCAGGGACTTAACAATCAAGGTCAAACGTAAATACTTAGGACAGTTTTAACAGTTGCTTTTTCATGAAGTTAAATTTATTTTTTAATGATTTCTCCTTGCATATTTTTTTGCTTTAATAATTCAAATTTTCATCTAAATTTATCTTTTAATGCCCAGCAGTGTTATTTTTTTGACTATTATCTTCTTAAAGTAGTGTACTTGGACTAGCATGAAGAATTGAGCCACATATTCTTCTGCTTACTGAATTCTCGTGTTTGATATTTCTACTTCATTGTGGTGACAAAAGTAACTTTCAGATTGTGAGCTGCAGAAGTTGCTGCTATATTGCATTCTGTGTTTGCAAAGAAAACTGAAACTGATGCTCTCATATGTATAAAAGTTGACTCCAGTATTGTGAAAAGTCATGTTAGCCTCTGGGGCTATAGGTGCCAATAAACAAGAAGGGGGGGGGGAAATATTTTACCCAGTTTTTGGCTTCTGAATTTTAGTAGAAAAGCAATTTGTCTGCTTAAGAAGTTAGAAAATTTTTGTGGAAGTTTAAAATTTCAATTTTGCTTTAAGAAGAATGAAAAAATGTCTTACGTTCTCGCTCCTTTGTTACAGGATTATACCTTGAATTTGGGAC
Organism: Athene cunicularia; assembly: GCF_003259725.1. Classification (NCBI taxonomy): domain Eukaryota; kingdom Metazoa; phylum Chordata; class Aves; order Strigiformes; family Strigidae; genus Athene; species Athene cunicularia. The sequence goes on along the minus strand of NW_020799091.1, from coordinate 72,958,281 downwards.
ATTTGGGACATTTGGAAGCTTTGTACTAATTGAACCAGGCTAAGTAAAAATAAATAAAGGGAAGAAAATGAAAATCATATTCTGAAGTTTTAGAGTCTACAGTGCATGGGAAATAATTATAACATCATAAATTGAATGTTAAAGCAAGAACTGAGAAATAGGAAGAAATATAGCAATGGACGGGCAACCAAGGCTTCTAGTGGAAAGTGGAGGCCTTTGTTCTATGGCTTTTTTTGGTTTATGTTTCCATCGTGGCTGATTTAAGTTTGATGGATTCATTTTTGCCTTAGAAAAAGTGGCAAAATCTCAATTTTCAGTTGTTATTACTGGAATTTTAGTGAAAGTTCTATAAAATTAATAAATGATAGGTAAGAATTTACAGATTTATTTATGATACTTGAACTTGGATTTTTATAGTGTATAGATGTATTTTCCAGTCACATTCCCCACTGCTGTAAAGTGATTCATGGGCTGCAGCAGGCTTTCAAAATTACAATGTATCATGAACCTCAATGGGTAACTGCCTTCAGTCCCCTGTTGCTCTGACCTGTTGCATGACATGTTGCTTATACATTCACAAAAAACAACTGTGATATTCCTTCTAGACACATAAGAAAAGCTGATCCTTCTCTGGAGGAGCACAGACTCCAAGGTTTGAAAAAATACAAAGGCAGAGAAGTGGTGCAAGGGGTTCTCTGTTATGAGGTCAGTGATGAGAGAGGAGGGAAGACCCCTGTCCATAAAAGCCACCTGCATTCATTGGAGCAGACTTCCATCCCCAGCACAAGGTCCAAATTTGGATACTGACTTCACTGTACTGCCTTCATCCCAAACTCACAAATCACTGTCCTACCACTTTTCAACATTAGCAGGAGGGAAAAAACCTACAAAAGCCAATTTGCTTCTCCCATTCCACTGCTCTAGGAAGAACCCAGTCAGATGACAAGGAAACCAAAATGACACAGAATGAATGGGCATCACTCAAATCCACCAACATGTTTCATCAGCTTCACCTGGATAGGCTTAAAGGAGCAGCAAAGCTGCTGTTAAACTCATGTGGAATTTTTTCGTCTGAGTGTCTGGCCTCCATCATTGCCTATGGAAACAGGACACCCTCACTGATACAGGGCACTGACTCAAGTCTGTCTTGTAGAGGATCTTTACACACTCAGCCTCCTATTTTTGTTCAAAAACTGGCACTGCTCTTCAGAGTCACAGCTGGAAGTTCAACACAGCTGAAAGTTCACCAGGTGGAAAACTGCAGAAGAGCTGAGCACGCACACGACCAATGTGATCAAGCAATGCCCGTTTATTACAACTAAGAAAGCCCTTTTATAATGTTCTCCCGCACACGGGAGTAACATGCAGTACAAGTCCTCAAGACTGGACAGTTAACTTAGCCCGCGCTTTAAACCTTCTTATGATTGGATGAAAAGTGCCACATCAGCCTTGCCAGGCTTCCTGCCTTGTGGAACTTCCTCTTCTGTCCCAACCCCTTCTGGGGGCTGTTTGTATCATCGAGTTTCTCCCCCCTCATTCAGGGTTACGTCCTTATCACATTCTTGTTCGGCTGAGGTTCTTATCAGTCTTGTTCTCACACAGGATTGCTCACATGGTCATTCTCTCGCAGAAAGTCCTCTTGAATCCCAACAGAAAACTAAAGTCCAAAGTCAATTGTTTATTAGTAAAAATGCTTTTAGTGAGAACCTTGTAGATTGTATTATCCAACCATGTGTAAGAGTCTCCCAGATCACATTTCTCAATCAAAGTTCTGCTAAAACTGGTTATGCTGATTGCAGTTTGCTTCAAGGATGGTTGAAGGTTGGTGGGAGGATGCCAGCATATCTATTGCTGGAATATATGCATTAAAACATCCAATGACAGGCAAAAATGCAGCTGAAAGACCCGAAATATAAAAAGGTGTCATCAGAAATCCTGGTTGGGGCATGGGAACCATAGAGCAAAAGAGGTTTTAATTTGCCTGCATACAGCAAAGTACTTGTTACACAGAAAAATCCTTGTAAAGGCAGATTTTTCCTTGAGATTTTATCACCAGGGTTAGCAGAAACCTTGCCAAGGGTGGCTGCTCCTCATAAGCAAAAGAAGCAACTTGATTCTGCCAAGCACGTGTGTGTTCCTCATGTGGGAAACAGGTCTTCTCCACAGTGTTTGTCATTGATCAAGAAAAAAAGGAAGAGGTTCTAATGAGACTGATGATGCCTCTATGCCTCTGTCTTAAATTGAGACTAGTCAGGGGTTACCACCACTGACCTGACAAGCACAGCTTGGCTTCAGGCTCTTTTAGATCCTCAATGCTGGGACTCATGAGGGAAATAAATAAATAAATAAGTCTAGACCCTATCTTTTTAAAGGGGAGGTGGCAGAGTTTTCTTTTAAGGTCATCTGCACAAGCTGATACTTATCTTCCCAATAAAGATGCAAATGCCTAAATGGCAAAGTGACTTCAACATCCAAAAGAACAGAAAGGACTCTGAGCTCATCCCATAAAGGATTTTCGGCAAAGACATGATAGTGATACGTCCATGTCATTGGCCTTTTCCTTCTGTAATGAATTAACACACAGCTACTGCATTTAGGGAATTAGGTCTGAGAAATCAAAATGTCCTATTCTTGCACTTACTGAAGCCACATATTCTTCTGCTTACTGAATTCTCGTGTTTGATATTTCTACTTCATTGTGGTGACAAAAGTAACTTTTGTTACCACAATGGCAGGTAAAGGGCAGAATTACCACTGATTCTGAGACAAGATTTCTCTGACTCATCAAGATTAAATATCAGTTTATATAATGCAGCTGTAGTGTAATGACTGTGACTAGCCTATCTGCTGACTCAGGGAACAAATCAGCAACATGAGCAAATGGCAGTCCATGGGCATGCCCTGGTTTTATCTTTTTCTGCCTTTACTTCCTTGCTCACCTTCAGGTTCATCCTAGAAATCAAAGGCACCTTGTTTCATTTTTTTAAAGCCTTCCTACTTACACTGTAAAGATCTTCAGGACTTAGACTGTGCCTTTTCACTGACACCTGCCCAACATATTTGAAGAGTTACTAAACTAGGCCATTGTGCCTACATAAGGAATCACAGAATTTAGGGCACACCACATGTGCCCTACACACAATGGCTAGCCACATCCTGAGACCAAACACTTTCTCTTGAGTCACAGCAATCCATGGACATGTAGAGTGCTTTACAAACACATGAAGTGACAGCTCCATACCGTCATTATCTGACAATTTACAGTTTACTTTACACAGTGAGGATCACAACAGACAGTGGCAGAGTTGGAAAGAATGTAAGAGGACAGAAACTGCAAGTGTGGAAGATAGTGAGATGGACTTGAAGTTGTGTTCACTGTGGGAAAGAAGTGTTTGGGAGAGCTTGCAGGCACATATGTACGAGATTTTTTTTTTTTTTCCCAGCATATAACATAGGTTGATTTTGCAGTGCTCCTCATTAAAGAGTAAAATAACATTTCCTTGGTAAAAGCTGTAGAGGGTTCACATTTAGCCACTTAATTCATTGACTTAAAAGGGTAATTAATTCACAGATACCACCACTTCCTTCAGGCTACTTTTTAGCATGAAACTAGTATTGCTGGCACAGTCAAATAAGTAAAATAATTTCTCTGAACTGTTTTATTTTTAAGGTGCTGGTGAGGAAATCGACAAAGACCTGAGTCAGCCCCACACATCCCTGCTGGCTGTTTGGTCAGCCTCATTTCATTATTTGTGTTCGTGCCTGGCTCCTGCAGGATGTAACACATTGCTTTGTCTGGAAAGCAAGCAAGCATTCAGAACACATTACTCACAGGCTGCAGCTCCTGGTAAAGTCACCTTCATGCCAAATAACTCGCAGGTAGGGAACACTGTGACTGCAGAACTCTCCAAAACCACTTGCCCCAACTTCAGAAATATCCCGTTGATATCTACAAGGCAAGATCCTACTTGGGTATAAATGGCTCATCAACTGTGTCCTGTTGCTTTGAAGGATGACAAGGGCCATTAGGGCCTTGTGATTTGATTTTGCACCTATCACAGAATGTGACAAAAAGCTAACTCTTCCTTACTGAGGGTACTTTCTACCTATGCTCCTCCCACAATCAAGGGAGAGAGAGGGAGGCTCCTGTAGATGGCTTTAAGGACAGACTCCAGTACCTGATTCATTCAGTCTCCTCTAATTATAACGAAAGCCCAGTGAGATTAGCCCCACAAAGCTAATAGCCTTTACAAAGACCTCTTATGCATGTTTTGATGCCTATTACTGAGCTCAACAACTCACTGAACTGAACATTCATTTCAGAAAGGCATCTGGTTCTTGAATTAAAGGCTCTACAGATAAGATCATCTGATGTCTCTGCCTCAGCCAGTCACCCTCTGATTTCTAGTCCCTGTAGGAGAAGAGCAAATGCAAAATGCTTTGGAAAAATATACCCTGGAGTTCCTGGAACCTAAGGGACCACTTTCAGAGGTTCAGATGACATGAGTCTGCCTCAAACAATGCTGAATATACCACCGCTTCTCTATTTTCATTATCCCTTAAATTTTATTTTATTTTTTACCTGGTAGGAGATTTTTCCTTATAGCCAGAGAATCACAAGCAAGTGAAATCTCATCTTTCATTAAAAGAGAGAGACAGAAAAGCTTCTAGCATGCGTATCCATGCAGAGATGCTCATAAACATGAAAAAGATGTCCTAGAGTCCCATAAATGTGAATGCAAGTTGAAAATGTTGATACACTTCTAAAATAAATCTCATGATTTGCAGGCCTTTCTAATCTTTGAGCACTTAAGGTTGAGAACACTGTAAATAACAGTTTCTGGCCCAAAATGAAAGACAAATTTTATCTTTTAATGCACAATGACACAAAAGCTAATTAAAGATGATCTGAAACCTCTGTCAAAAAGTTCATAAACAAGACAAGTCATTTAGAAGAAAGGTGTCACATTTGAAATATCTGCTTACACCATAAACAAATCTGTCAGATCAAGTATGCAAGGCAGATTAGGAAAGAGTAGTAAAACGTTTCCACCATCTGCCCTGGTGGAAGGAAAGGAGAAATATAATACTTCATCAACATACCCAGAAACAACTCCAACCTTGCAGTCTGCATATCAGCTGCAAGACAAGAATTTAAGTTTGGACTGAGCCTTCAACAAAGTCATCAAGCCATAATCTAGATCAAAAACCTCTTGCAGGCAAGTTCTTTATCTAGAAAATCGTTCATGTTGATAGCCCATTTCCAGACCCACTCCACCTGGAGGTCTAGGCATTCTTTCTTGCAACCCAAACCCTAACACTAACCCAAACCCTAAATGAACCACATAGACTGGCCTCTTTCAAACCCATACTTCCACCCTCTATCTCATTTTCACTCTGCCATTTTTATGTGGATAGGATGTAATACTTCCGTGAAGGACCAGGGAAAGCAAACGGCATCATATCCATGCTCAGCTCCATATTCCAATTGCCCCATGATAGTCACTTGTCATACAGCTGACATTGTCCTCCTCCTCAACACTTATACAGCCACCTTCAGTATATTTTACTGTCTCCTTCAGTGAGCTTATCCTCCAAGGTTCAAGCTCCAGGTGTGTAGGACCAGTTCTAGAAGGTTCCTGCTGTGCATTAAGGTGCTCAGAGCTAGGTGTTTTAGTCAAGGCTTTATGACACTGGGACTAGCTTAAAAGTGGATTTACATAAATATAAATATCTCATCCTGAGAAGGCAGGTGCAAAGGAAGTGTTTTCAAACCCACACTTTGAAAGTCATTGACAGATTTACCAAAAGTCTTGCTTTATAAGAATTTTTTTTTTTCTATTTCATATAGCATTGGTTTGTTATTCATTAGCATGCACCTAAACTGTGTTTTCAGGACTTTTTCCTTGAGTATGGGGATTAAAATGTATTTTGAAATTAAGAAAGGTATTCTTAGACACTCACATCACTCTAGGAGCCTGATATTTTACATGGATATCATATACTCAGAATAAAATCATAACTTCCCATAAGTGCATTCTCCTACCACCCACAATGATGGATCAGCAATGAAAGAAAGTAGAGAAGGCATTTCCTTCTCAGATGTAAAGCAGTGATCTTTCAGAAGTTTACTTTAGTTGGCAATACTAAATCATGACCCTGAATCTCAGCGGAATTTTCTTTTAAATTGGTGTTCTGGGTGTGCTGGTTTAAGCCTTGCGGGATCTGAGACCATGTTGCCATTGTCCCTCCCCCACCTGCAGCCGGTCGGGCTGGAAGTTAGACACAGACCCCGGCTAAAATAACAAGAAATTTAATACAACAGAGTGATAGGACAATCTGAACAACAACAGTAGCAATTATAACAACAATAAACAGCAATAACTGTGAACAAGACAAATGATATACAGAGAAATACCGCTAAATGGTCAAGGAGCAAACCTGCCCCGTGTATGCCAAAACCCAAAACCAGAAGCAAAAGTAAAAGGGCTCCACCCCTGGACCTGATGTCAGCATGGTATGAATAACCCGGCTGGAGATCCCTTCCCCCTCTCTCTCTGCTGGGGAAAAGCTTGACTCTATCCTAACTGAACCAGGACACTGGGTCTGTCTGGGATGGGGTTAATTTTCTTTGTAGCAGCCCATATGGTGTTGTATTTTGGTTTGGGGACTAAAACAGTGTTGGGAACACACCAGGGTTTTAGCTGTTTCCGAGCAGTATTTGTACAGCCTCAAGGCCTTCTCTATTTCCCATTTTTCTCCCCCAGTGAGTAGGCTGGACAGTGGACTCAGGTTGACCAAAGAGATATTGCATGCTCAGCAATAAAAACTGAGGGATGGGTGGTTTCAGGAAGCGAGTCATTGCTTGGAGACTGGCTCGGAATCAATCTACTTGTGGGGGGTGGTGAGTGACTGCCTTTGAATGACTTGTTCGCTTTTTTCTTCCTCTTTCCTTAGCTTATTAAACTGTCTTTATCTCAACTCATGATTCTTCTCACTTTTTTCTTCATATTCCCTCCTCTGTCCTGCTCTGGGGGCAAAAGAGCAATCAGCTGGATGGTGCTTACCTGTTGGACAAGGTCAAACCACCACAACTGGGATTTATCTTAATCAGAGAAAAACATATTTCCTTCACAATCTGCACCTCCAATGTTGGTTTTCGCCTTCAAAAGACCTCAGAAATGGTCCAAAAGTCAAAAAGTTCTGGTTTGCATATGTTCACATGCTGCTGTTGAATGCAGGAATGTGACCTCGACTACTGTGGAAGACAAAATCTAACACACAGAGTGTCAATGTGTGCAGAACGTGAATCCAAAGACATGAGCAAATGGTGTGTGCCGTCTGCTTATCAGAGGCAAATGTGGGTACAAAAAACTGAAGAAATAAAAGATTCTGGCTGCATCACATGGACCACTGCCTCCACTAAATGAGTTGATGCTACAGTAGGGGAACTCTCATATGACCAGATCCACGGAAAAATTTGTTCAGTACTGTGGCTAGACCATGACAATGACATGTACTAGTGGAGTCCCTATAGTGTCTTTGTGGGGGTCAGTCCTACTCTTGGCTTCACCCTGGACTTTGTGATGAATCCAAGCAGATCACATTACCTGTCTTTGCTGCTTACAGCCATAAACCATGGGCAGGGGTCATAGCTACCATTGCACACTTCTTTGGTGCCTTTGCTGAATGCCCTGGGCACCAGTAACCTATCTAGGAACAACTGTCATGTGTTTATGGCAGACGATGGGGATCTGGCTGGACATGTTGTTGGGCAGGCAGACTGAGAAACTGCCAGAGTGGTGGCTGCAGCCACAGGGTGGCTGGTGAGGGAGGCCAGACCCCACGGAGGAGACGGGGCAGCAGGGCCTGGCAAGGCAACCCCATCAGAGGCCCGAAGATCTCAGAAATGGGGTTGGAGTCACCATCCCCTGCAGGGAGGTGGCAAAGGCAGGTCCTTTATGGGGGATACAGAGGTGAGAGCCACAAGGCCTGTGAGGGCTTCAGGCAAACAGTTCACAGAATCACAGAATCAACTAGGTTGGAAAGGGCCTTGAAGATCATCCAGTCCAACCATTAACCTCACACTGACAGTTCCCAACTACACCAGCACTAAGTCGACCTGACTCTTAAACACCTCCAGGGATGGGGACTCCACCACCTCCCTGGGCAGCCCATTACAATGCCTAACAACCCATTCTGTGAAGAAATGCTTCCTAATATCCAGTCTAAACCTTCCCTGGTACAACTTGAGGCCATTACCTCTTGTCCTGTCACTTATTACTTGGTTAAAGAGACTCATCCCCAGCTCTCTGCAACCTCCTGTCAGGGAGCTGTAGAGGGCGATGAGGTCTCCCCTCAGCCTCCTCTTCTCCAGACTAAACACCCCCAGTTCCCTCAGCCGCTCCCTGTACGACCTGTGCTCCAGAGCCTGCACCAGCTTCGTTGCCCTTCTCTGGACACGCTCGAGTCATTCAATGTCCTTTTTGTAGTGAGGGGCCCAAAACTGAACACAGGAATCGAGGGGCGGCCTCACCAGTGCCGAGTACAGGGGTCAGATCCCTTCCCTGTCCCTGCTGGCCACGCTAGTGCTGACACAAGCCAGGATGCCATTGGCCTTTTTGGCCACCTGGGCACACTGCTGGCTCCTGTTCAGACGGCTGTCAATCAACACCCCCAGGTCCCTCTCTGACCGGCAGCTCTCCAGCCACTCCTCCCCAAGCCTGTAGCGCTGCTGGGGGTTGTTGTGGCCCAAGGGCAGCCCCCGGCATTTGGCCATATGGAAACTCCTCCAGTTGGCCTCAGCCCATGGCTCCAGCCTGTCCAGGTCTCTCTGCAGAGCCTCCCTACCCTCAAGCACATCAACACTCCCACCCAACTGGGTGTCATCTGCAAACTGACTGAGGGTGCACTCGATCCCCTCGTCTAGATCATCAATAAAGATGTTAAACAGGAGTGGCCCCAACACCGAGCCCTGGGGGACACCACTCGTGACCGGCTGCCAACTGGATTTAACTCCGTTCACCACAACTCTTTGGGCCCGGCCATCCAGACAGTTTTTTTATCCAGCAAAGTGTGCGATCATCCAAGCCACGAGAAGCCAGTTTTGCCAGGAGAATGCTGTGGGAAACAGTGTCAAAGGCCTTACTAAAGTCAAGGTAAACGATATCCACAGCCTTTCCCTCATCCCGTAAGCAGGTCGCCCTGTCGTAGAAGGAGATCAGGTTTATCAAGCAGGACCTGCCTTTCATAAACCCATGCTGACCGGACTGATCATCTGGTTGTCCCACATGTTGTGTGATGGCACTCAGGATGAGCTGCTTCATCAGCTTCCCAGGCACCTAAATCAAGCTGACAGGCCCGTAATTTCCCGGATCATCCTTCTGACCCTTCTTATAAATGGGCGTCACATTGGCCAGTTTCCAAACTGTCAGGACCTCCCTGGTCAGCCAGGACTGCTGGTAAATGATGGAAAGCGGCTCGGTGAGCACCCCAGCCAGCTCCTTCAGCACCCTCGGGTGTATCCCATCTGGTCCCATAGACTTGTGTGTGTCTGTGTGATGCAGTAGGTCACTGACTGTCTCCTGGTTTGCGGGTGGGTCGTTCTCCCAGTCTCTGTCTTCTGGCTGAGGAGGCTGGATTCCCTCAGTACAACTAGTCTTGTTATTAAAGACTGAGGCAAAAAAGTCATTAAGGACCTCAACCTTCTCATCATTAGTTACCATGTCTCCTCCTGTGTCTAGCAGGGGATGGAGATTCTTCCTGGTCTTTCTTTTGTTACTGACATACTTACAGAAACATTTCTTGTTGTCTTTGATTGCTGAAGCCAGATTAATTTCCAGCTGGGCTTTAGACCTCCTGTTTTCCACCCTGCATAGCCTCACAGCATCTTTCCAATCATTGTGAGTGGCTATTCCCTTCTTCCAAGGGCTGTAAACTCTCCTTTTCTCCCTGAATTGCAGCCAAAACTCCCTGTTCAGTCAGGGTGGTCTTTTCTGTTGACGGCTTCTCTTAGAGCACCTGGGATCTGCCTGCTCCTGAGCCATTAAAACTTCCTTCTTAAAGAGTGACCAGCCTTCCTGGACCCCTATACCCTTCAGGACCATCTCCCTTGGGATCCTTTCAAGCAGGTGCCTAAAAAAGACAAAGTCAGCCCTTTAGAAGTCCAGGATTTCAGTTCTGCTTATCCCTTTCCTGACGTCACTGAGAATAGAGAACACTTACTTCATGATCGGTGTGCTCTAGTCATCCTCCAACCACCACATCATCCACCAGTCCTTCTCTGTCCACAAAGAGGAGATCCAGCAGGGCACCTTCTCTGGTCGGTTCACTCACCAGTTGTTTCAGGAAGTTGTCTTCCACACATCCCAGGAATCTCTGGGACTGGTCCCGCTCTGCTGTGTTATATTTCCAGCAGATGTCTGAGAAGTTAAAGTCTCCCCACAAGAACAAGGGCAAGTGATCATGAGAATTCTCCTAAATGCCTGTAGAATATTTCATCTACCTCTCTGTCCTGGGTGGGTGGCCTATAGTAGACTCCTACTACAACATCTGCCCTGTTGGCCTTCCCCCAGATTCTAACACAAAGACACTCCACCCTGTCTTTACTACACTTGCACTCAAAGCATTTGTAACAGTCCCTAACATACAGCACCACCCCACCGCCTGTCCTTCCTTGTCTGCCCCTCCTAAAGAACTTGTAGCCATCAGCTGGCACACTCCAGTCATGGGAGACATCCCACCATGTTTCTGTAATGGCCACTACATCATAATTTTCCTGTTTCTTCATGGCTTCAAGCTCCTCCTGTTTGTTACTCATGCTGTGTGCATTGGTATATGTGCACTTCAGATGGGCTGATGCTTTGCCCCCTTCCCCACTTCAAAACTAGTTAAAAGCTCTGTCAGTGAGCCCAGCTAACTCCTGCCCCAAGATCCTCTTCCCCCTCTGGGACAGGTGCATTCCATCCAATGCCAAAAGGTCTGGTGCCCTGTGTATCAACCCATGATTGAAAAATCCAAAGCCCTGACGGTAACACCAGTCTTTGAGACATAAGTTCATCTGCTGAGTTCTCCAGTATTCTTCTTCATCCATCCCCACAACTGAAGCGATGGAGGAGAATATAATTTGTGCCCCCAACACTTTAATCCGTTTCCCCAAGGACATAAAATCTCTCTTCATTGCTTTAGGACTTTTCCTGGTAATGTCGTCACTACCTACCTGGAAAACCAGGAGAGGGTAGTAATCCTTCAGTCTCACGAGAGTGGGGGGTTTAGCCGTGAAGTCCTTGACGCGAGCCCCAGGGAGGCAGCAGACTTCCCTGTGAAGTGGGTCTGGTCTGCATATGGCGCCTTTGACACCCCTCAGAATAGAGTCACCCACTACAATGACTCTTCTGGGGTTCTTCTGAGAACTGGTTTTAATACCTGGTCTAGAATGACCCAGCCTTGGTGGACCGTGTTCTTCCTCCTTGTTTGTCTCATTTTCTTCCTCCTTCATTCAAAAGTTCCAGGACCCCGAATCTATTGTGAAGGGACACCATGGAGGGTGAGGGAGGTTGGAAGAGGATTTTCCTGCCTCCCTGAGCAGGGACCTGTTTCCAGACTCCCCCATCTCTTAGGTCCCCTCCTTCTGCCTGGTAGCAAGAGGATGAGGGATTCCCTGCCTCTTTTGGAGCCTCCATTTGCTCCTGTTGCTTTAGGGGTTCTAGGGTGTTACTCCACCAATTAATTTCCCTTTCACACTCCTGAATACTTCTAAATCTTTCAACCTCTTCTTTGAGTTCTGCCACCAAGCTGAGCAGGACATCCAGCTGATCACATCACACACAGGTGCTGTCCCTGCTGCCCTCTGGCAGGACTGACAGGCTCAGGCACTCCCTGAAGCCCGGGACCTGAACTGCTGCATGTCTGTGTGGCAGGTCCGTCTGGGTCACCACGTTCTTTCTGGAGGTGGTGGTTCTGACACGAGTGGAGACCATGGTTCAGGCTACTCATGGAGGACGGTAAGATGTAACTAGCTCAGATAAGTTCTAGACCCCGGAGAGGGACTGTGCCCTGTCCGCTCGCCCTGCCTGCGCCAACTGCCGCGCCTCGCTCTGGTTGGTTGCTCATGCTCCCTGGGGTCTGCTCTTGTCCGTGAGGGCCGTGGGGCAGCATCACTCCTTTCTCCAGCCACTCTGAGTCCCCACTGCCCTCATCAGCAACTGCTCACTCTTGCCATTCAGGGGGGAGGCAACTTGAGGCTCTCCCTCTTCCCTGGGCTTCTGCCTTCTCATCTTGCAGTTTAGCCGTGGGTTTTTGATGCTTTTGGGAGGGTCCCCCAGTGCTGTCCTCCTCTTTGGAGCTCCTTTCCTCACGGTTACCACGGGGCATCGTCAGGGCCTCCACGGGTTGCTGGAGCTAGGGCCAGGCAGTGACCCACACTAGAACAGGTGGTGACCCACACCGGGGCCAGTACCCATGGCCAGGGAGAGGGGTGAATTGTCGGGGTGTCTCTGTGGCCACTGTGGGGAAACAGGCTGAGCACCCTGGGGTCCCTGTGCCAGGGCATGTTCCCAGCCTGGAAGCACTGGCAGAGAGGGACTAACCTTGTGATGTAACTTGGCTCTGCATTTGTAAAGATGTTTTTATTCTCTGACCAACAAGAAGAAATAAAATATAAGGCTTGTGTACTGCAATGTCAGTTTTCCTGTGGCTGCATAAAAGGGCTTTTACAGCTGAGCTCTGCTGGACTTGCACAACGTTTTGTCAAGAAGGCCCCTGCACTCTGTTTCATACTAAAGATGGTAAGGAAGGATGGGTTCACATCATCGCCCCTCACTGCACGAGAAGGTGAAGGCTTTGCTCCTTCTTTCGCACGTGGCTCTGGACTGAGAGCTGCGTGACAAATACGGGTTTGCATGTGTTGAGACCTGAACGCAGAGACTCTTTAACCACTTTTATCTCAACCCCAGAATCTAAACTGTGTAATTTATATGGCATTTCAACTGTGACCACAAATGACCGCACAGAGCTTTTTGTTTTTCCCTTAACCATGGCTGATGCCAATTCAGCGGACAAGCGCAGCAACAGCAACATCTAGTGGCAAGTGAGATGGTGGCTACAGCAGAGCAGAAACCCACTAATAGGATATAAAGCAGACACAAATGTACAAGAATAGAAAGTAGCAACAGAAAACTTTTCCTGTAATAATGCGTATTTCAAAGTTTTCTCATGTTTACACACATACAGAGTATATAGAATATATATATCTCTCAAATGTAAACTACTCTTCCTTTGTTTCACATGTTTAACACAGTGTCATTACTTCAAACACTAATTGATTTGATGACAATACATTTGTATTCTATTTAACATTCTTAGATTTTAAACATAAAGAATCATAACAGCAGAATTTCAAGTGAAAATATATATGAAGTTACAGTTTTGTTAGGTACTCTGTCAGTCTGTCAGTGAACAGTATGATGCTTTAAGCATGAGAGAAACATTAGATGTATAATAAGACATTTGGGATTCCTTCACAGACAAGAGTGTACCTTGTCTCTTTAACAAAGTTCAAAACGATTCAATATTAGTTTCTCTCTTTTTCCATTTTGGCACTAGTCATGTGTTTAGTATGTCAGACATCCACTATTCATGCTAGATGATTTTGTAGTTAAAACATGCATCTAACATTTCCTCTTTACTATTGTACTGGGTCTGGCTGGGATGGAGTTAACTTTCTTCACAGCAGCCCATACAGTGATGTGTTTTAGATCTGTGGCCAAAACAGTGTGGATAACACAGGGATGTTTTAGCTATTGCTGAGCAGTGCTTGCACAGCAACAGGGCCTTCTCTGCTCCTGCATCAGGTAGGCTGGGGGTGAGCAAGAGGCTGGGAGAGACCCAAACTGATCAGAGGGATATCCCATATTATGAAACTTCATGATCAGTAGTGAAAGCTGGGGATAGTCTTTTCAAGGTAGCTGCTGCTCAGAGAATTGCTTGACATCACTCTGCTGGTAGGAGGCGGGGAGTCATTGACTTTGTATCATTATTTTGTCTTTTTTTTTTTCCAGCCTCTTTCTTTCACTTATTGAACTGTCTTTATCACGATCCACAAACTCTTTCTTGCCTTTGTCCATTCAATTCTCTTTCCCACCCAGCTGGGAGCAGAGAGTGGTTGCTTGATTGCTGGCCAGGGTAAACCCACCACAACCAAGCATACTTTATTTCATACCCTGTTCTAAATATGCACATTAGATTGTGTCTACTGAGAACTACCAAGTGTGATATTTCTCAGCTATGAAATTTTTCTTCCTGGAAAAAATAAATGAAGGTTCTTTCTTCACAAACAGAAAAATTAATCAATTTAAATCTCATGAAGCAGTATCTGTTATAGGTAGATATAGATTAATATATGCAGTTAGACAGAGACAGCCATTCTAATACCTGTGTCTATGTAGTCACAAAAAATTAACAGACTTTCTATTTACTATTTACTATTAACTACCTTTTGGAGGACTCAGATCTCTCCCTGATCATCCCAAAATGTGCACTCTAGAAATGTTTCAAGACCCAGATTCTGGTCTCTATGCCTTATCTGCAGCTGCATATAGGCATAACATTCTACATACAGTATCAGAAAATGTTCTATTCAACCAGACTTAAGTGATGGCTGAAATAAGAGAATCTGCATGCTGTGCATTGAGTGCTATTCCATCCAAAGACCCTGAGCTGAAAGGGGGCCAACACTTCTGAGACATGGCTTGGGGAATAATTGATATAGTCTATATCTAGATAGTGCCATTCAACTGTCTTTGTACTTTGCTGCAGTTTGGAAGAGATGGGTCAGTTTTTCTCCTGGAGCCCTAATCCTTCCAACTTTCCCTGTGCAGTCACAAGGGTTCACAGCTGTACTAAAAAGTTAGACCTAGGCACTGGCAGAGGATATCTTTCTCCAAATAAAACTCCAACCTGAATGGAGACAATACATCGAAACACAAGGAAAGCCTGATGAATGTTAACATTACAGTGTCACACACTCAGAAGTATGGTATCTCAAAATTAAAGTAGTTTCTTCTTCCAGGACTTGGAGACCAGGCTTTGACAAGGAAAAAAATCCCTACTTCTTATACTAGTTGTACACTCCTTATACTCTGCTAAAAAACTACACCAGTTGCTGCAGCCTCAACTACCACTCAAGTTACATGCATAGATACTCACTTCCCACCACCTCCTCCGAGTGGTTCCTGCAACAGGCATCTGGGCTATTATGAGATGTACTTCACCAACTGATCTAAAGAAATAGCAGATGGCAAGTGGCAGAAAGATCCCTGATGGATAATTAGATCCTCCACTACTTTTCTCTGCCTCACAGATGCTCTTTCCCGGGCTCTCAAAAGTGTTACCAGTGTGGAAGCATCACTATCCTCCCAATGGTTATCAGGATAGGCTGTGAAGTTCTCTTCTGCACAATTTAATCCATATTCTAAAGGAAATCCAGAATCATTGTTGATACCAGCTTCTCCTAGACCTTCCTTGTGTCTTGGCTTCTCCATGAACCTGTCCCTGGAGACGGCTTTGCTCTTGATTTGATCAATCACTTCCAAAGCTGACATCCCTCCAAATTATCACAACTAAAGCCAATCTGGACTTGTGTTCCTCCAAGTCTATTTTGTCATCCATGAGACTCTTTCCATGAAGCACATTTTCCACAGATGAAATGAGATGATCCACAGCAAAAGGCCATCTTGCCCCTCTGTCCAATTCCTGGTTAGAGAAAAATTGGCTTCAGAAGCAAATTTCCTCCTGAAATCTGTTATTTGTATGCTATTCACATCCAGAAAAACAGTGCTTAAAACCTAAGGAAGATATGGATGGAGTATGTTTATTCCTCTAATAACAAATCATAGTGCTGACCCTGTAAGTGTCCAGGCCTTTTGTGAATGCTCCCTGCACAAATGTGTGTCACAGACTATAGCAAAAGAAGGGGAAATATTGTATTTGCTAGGTTATTCTTTCCTTTCCCGCATCAACTACCACTGACTGTTCCTTCATTTCTACCACCCAGGACAGAATTACAAGTTCAAAAGTGACCAGTCATGAGGAATTAGAATTTCCTCTGTGCTGCATCAGTCCCCAGGGAACATGAGAAAACCAGAGCTCACTACAGTGAACAGTTTTATTTTTCAGGAAGCAAACAGAGTATAAATTAAAATTTGTCTTTGTCAGGTACTGTGTTAAACTTGGAAAGAATGGCAGAAAAACCTGAAGCAGAAACTGTGAACAGATCAGTAAGTATAAGCTCTCCTTGGCACATTTCTTTCACGGGTAATTTCTTGTGGAGCAGGTGTTAACTTATTTTTCCAGTACTCAGATGTACAACACCTATGTGCTCAACAGTCAGTGATTCTCCTGACAATACATCAGCTTACAATAGAGTTGACTGCCTTAACAAAAAGCTGTTGATGGCTTATCTCATTTCCTCACTTATGTATGCAAGAGGGCAGAAGAAAGAAGAGTGAATTATTTCCTTTCTAAAGAGCATCATAGAGTTTTGCAGTTCTCTTGACTTGAATCTCTCCAAAGCCAGCTGCCTCAAGGAGCTTGCTGTATTCTGTTGCTGTTCGCTCTTTTCCTTCTGTCTGGACCAACATATTCATCGAATACAGTTGAGTTTCTAAAGGCCCACTTTTATCTTCATTCAGAAGCGATTCAACCAGCAGCACTCCACCGCCTGGTTGAATAAAGAGAAGTAAAACACACGCTGAGCTCTAAGAAGATGAGATATTTTCAGCTGAGGAATTAGATCCTAACCTTTAGTTTCAGGAAGAAGCAGCCTCTATCTTAAGCCATATTTCAGCACCACAGAAGAAGACAAGGAAAGAGCAGAAGCATTGGAGCATGCCTCTGCTTGGCTACCGAGGTACTGATGTACCAGGGCTGAAGGGGATGCTATGGCTGGGATGGAAATTCCCATTTCCCCCAGCTGAAATTCACAGGAGCTTACCGATTTTGCCAAGAACCCAGCTCTGTAAGCAGTGTTTTCAAAGCTCCAAGGGTTCAATGTGATGCTTGATGGCATTTTTACTATGATGTATGCCATTGTCTAACAACACAGTGTTATGGCATATATCTTATGTTTCCTTCTGAGAGTAGTTAAAACAAAATACCACAAACCATTTGTGCTGGGTTTTGTGTGTGGCATGGGTTTTTGGTAGTGTGGGAGGGGACTACAGCAATGTCCTCCTGTGAGAAGATTCTTGAAGCTCCGCCCACTCCAAGTTGGACCCACCTCTGTAGCAAGGCTGGGCCAATTAGCAATGGCTGTGCCTCTGTGATAATATATTTAAGAAGGGCAATCTGGGAGGAGGAGTGGCAGTTGTGAAGGAGGATTTGCAAGAAGGACACTTGTGTTAACATCGAAGTCGGTGGGAGAGAGGAGGAGGAAGTGGGAGAGGTTCACTGGAGCAGAGACCCCCCAGTAGCCCATGGTGAGAGGGCAGGCTGTTTCCCTGCTGCCCTGGCTGTTGTAGTTAGCACTGGGAGGACTGCAACACGCAGGAGTGATCCACACCAGAGCAGCTCTAGAAATGCTGAGGTGTGTGGGAAGGACTGAGGTCACAGAAAGTTTTTGGAGGACTGTCTACCATGAGAGAGATATCATGCTGTAGCAGGGGAAGAATGCAAGGAGTCCTCTCCACCCTGTCCCAAGGTGGAAGGAGAGGTGGGACTGACCACACCCCACCATTCCCTGCTTCCTACACCACGGAGGGGAGGAGGTAGAGAAATCATGAGCAAAGCTGAACTGAGGAAGAAGGGAGGGGTGGGGGGAAGGTGTTTTTAAGGTGTGGTAATGTTTCTCATTATCTTACTCTGTCTGTTAACTGTTGTTGTTGTTATTGTTAACATTTGAATTAAATTGATGTTCTTTTCCTTCCCCTGATGCGTCTATCTTTTGCCTGTGACCATAATGGGTGAATCATCCCTCCCTGTCCTTATCTGGATTCCTGAACCTTTTTTTATTTTTTCCTTCCCATTCCTGAGAGGGAGAGGTTGACTGAGTGACTGCATGGTGCTCAGTTGCCCTCTGAGCTCATACCACGACAACATTTAACTGTTAATATTTCTAAGAAAAATGCTTTTTAAAGAGCTCGTGTAATTGTCTCATACAGAGGGCACAAACATTAGTAGATACATTAGAAAAACACTCTGTTAGCTTTTATTATCTTGAAAAACATAAGCTCAAAAAATGGTAGCTGAACCTGCAGCATGAAGCTGCTGGAGGGTCTCTTCCCTCAGAGAAGGATGAACGTCAACAGATGTGCACAGGAAGTCCTTGCCACCAGACACTCAGACACACAGTTCATGGGAGGAAAGAGACAAAAGCTAATGATTGGTAAATGAATTATATCACCTCCAGCTTAATGGTGACACTCTTAGTGGCCCATGGCCCTCAGGAACAAAACATGACTCTGGAACTTAGTGTTCGAAGGGCGACTGCAGGCTAGACTTCCTTGGCTTCCTCTTTCCCAGTTAGATAGATGGGACATGAAAACCAGAGCCACTAAACTGGGTGCCGGGGAAGCAGTAATGGAGCCCACGAGGGAGCCTGACTCATCCCATGAATTCTGGCAGCACTCATCAGCGCTTGGACAAGAGGCTGCAGACAGTCTCTCAACCTGATCAAAGGGCAGGAGAGAAAGATTCTGGCACCATAAGAATGCACAGAGCAAGGCATGAATAAGTGTCAAACCTACCACGTACGCAAGGGGATAAGGCACTACTCACACAAATGAGACTCTGTAGAGGAAACCATTCAGCTTCCTAATTCTCTCACCACTCTCACATTTATCTTTTTGATCCAATCAAGATGCTAAAACACTCCCTTTATTGGTGGCAAGATTCTGAGTTATGTCCTGCTTTCCATTGTTGTACCTGTTATATGATATAGGAGGTTTTGGGGTTTTTTTCAGAGCTTGTAAATGTAGGCAGTTCAGAAGCTTGTTAAAAATCGACTGATGCTCATCTCCCAGGTCATAGATCTGCCTGAAAGAAGAAATGTCAAATGCAGCAAGAACATCTCTGCCACATTTGCCTCGTACTGAGTTCTGGCCAGCTATGAATTTTAGCACTTTTTTTCAGCATTTCAGCATTAGTTTAATTTGGACACAATTTTTTATATTCTTCTTATATTATGGAGATTAAAACTGCACACAGTACTCGAGGTGAGGCTGCACCAATGCTGAGTCTAGTGAGACAATCACTTCTTTCCACAGGGTAGATAATACTGTGCTTAATATGCCCCATGATAGGGTTGGTCATTTTGGCCACCAAGGCAAAGCGTAGACTCTTATTGAACTTACCATCAACCAAAACCCCCAGACCCCTTTCTGCAGGGCTGCACCCGAGTCTCTTGTACCCCAGTCTATAAGTGCATCCACAATTACACCATCCCAGGTGCAGAATCTGGCATTTGTCCTTGTTAAATTTCATACAGTTGGTGATTGTCCAGTGCTCTAATCCATCAAGATCTCTCTGTAAGGCCTCTCGACCCTTGAGGGAATCAATGGTTCCTCCTAATTTAGTATAGTCAGAGACCTAATTTAGTATCGTCAGCAAATGATCTGGTAACACTAATGAGAGGGAAGACTCTTTTACCTTCAGTAAGAATATGGTTGAGATTACTTCTCAAAAACATGACACAAATAGGAATTTTGAAAGCACTGCAGATTGTAAATGAGGAAAATTAAAACTGAAATTGAATAGAGGAATTTTATGCAAATGCACATACACACAGGAAAACAGCATCAGCAAACATTAAGGAAATTGAAACTACTGCCTGTCTGCCTTAAGGATATGCTGTCTGGAAGATCGTCATTATAACATACTCTGTATTCACAGTCCCTTCCATCTGAAGGGACATAATATACAAATGTCATCAAACTCAGTCTGCTACGTGGTAAATTTGAGGAGGGAAGAAGATATTTGTAAAATCTTGTTCTTTTCATGGTATGACAGAGGAGAAAAAAGCACTTCAAGTCAGCCCTTTGTTCTCAAACTCCAAAAAACGAAAGTGGGAAAAAATCCCACCAGTGAAGGAACCTTCCACATATGAGGCAGTCAGACAGCAAGCTCTCAGCTATAAACCCCTGTCTCTTTAAAACTTCATGCAGAGACAAGGTCTACTCATCCAAGCCTCCAAAGGTCAGAGGAGTCTCAATAAATATTAGATCCATCCTAAGAGCCAGGTCTGCCTTGGTTTTGTTTTTTTCCTTTTAGACTTCTATATGTGTATTCCAAGTGTAAAGTCAGTGTAGTATTAGGATGCTTTACCATGATCTGTTTTCTTCTCAGAGACATTAAGCAAGGCCCTTGAGCATGCCAGTCTTAGATATCTATCCAAGACTGAATTATATGGCTTACCTTTGAGACTAAAAATCCACTGCTGTATTGCAAGATGATTCGACGATAGTCAAGGTCTTCTGTGGAACTCATTTTCTTTCTGGACTGAGGCTCAGAATCTCTGGCCCTCTCAATTTAAATAAGCTTCTTTCCACCAGGCACAGAGCACACAAGCTGATCCACCTAATCTTATTGCTGCTGAGGAACACACTGGTTACAAAATGTGTTAGCTAAGTTATTTGGCTTCAATGGGTCTTTCTACCAGGTTCAGCTGTTTCTTTGGCTCTTACATCATCAAGTACAAGGCTATAGAAGCAGTACAGACTGAAGCTTGTATTGTCGGTTCAGCAGTCAGTTAACATGCTGGTACTTCAGAAGCGCTTGAAAGCTTGTAACAAGCAAAACAGAAATCACTGCAGAACAGCACCAGGGACCATAACTCAGTGCAATGCACCAGGAATTCATAAACCAAAGCAGAGTCTTACTCGGGGCTTGTTCAAAAGGAGCTCTGCTTCATTGGGCTGGCTCTTTAATGCTGGAAGACTTCACAAAAAGAAACAGATGATAGCAAGGGATAGTGTTTAATAAGAAGAAAAGACAATCTATAATGATTAGACAAGCGGCTTGGCCAGACAGGCATGCTGATCAGCAGCTTTCAAAAAATGACCAATACTTTTTATTTCACCTCCTCTCCCTTTCTCCAGGCTTGTTCTTCCCTACCCATCTTGAATACTCCATTTTCCTGCCTTTAACCCTTTTTCTAAATACAGTAACTTTCTCACAAGCTCCACAGCCCACTTAATTTCCTGTGATGTTTGTTCTCTCTTGTAAGCCCCCATCTTGTTTCTGCCCTCCTTCTCAGCTACAAAGATCCGGTTGAACATTTTCATTGCTTTGAGGGCATCCTCCAGTGGTCCTCTACTGAGTGGCCAGAGAGTTCTGATGTTTGGCACTGTTGTCCTCAATGTCTGTTTGCTAGCATTTGTGTACCTAGGTATGGTTTCTTACTGCTTCTGTCTCTTGCCTTTGTCTGTTAAGCTGAATAGCCCTCAACCAGCTATCTCAAAAGGTACCTTACATTATGGTACCTACATATTTTTAACATTTAAAATATCCTAATATATGCAATTCAGAAGCAGTACCTGTTCCCAAGGTTCTAACACCAAAAAGTCTCCTGTGTCACCTGAGTACTAGATCTGAACATACAAAAAAAGTTAGAGCAAACCCCAAACTGTAGAAACAAGTAGAGCTCCTCATCCTGGACAACATAACCTAGAATCTGTGCAGCTTGTATTTAACATGACACCATTCCTCCAAAGAAAAAGCCTGTGTAACAGGTTTCAAGAACACAGCTACGTTCATAATGGTCATCTTCCCCTGCTATCCTCACCTCAAGGAGAGCGCACCAGCTCAGTTTCTATTTAGGAACTTCCGTCTGCACATGTGCTAAGTGAGAGTCTGCAGAGTTCATTCATTTGCACAAATCTAGTCCCACTCTCACTGACCACACTACAGTTTTTCCAGCTCCTCACATCAATTCTAAAGATGGTTCTACAGGAAAAGAAAGCTCAAAAACTTTTCACTAACTCTCTGCCTTTTACCAGTTAAAGTAGGAAGCAATGGACATCACTAGTACTTTCTTTTACCAGGGAATTCCTTGGGCCTCTAGCTTTTATGTGACAACAGTCATCCACAGAATTGCAGGGAAAACCTGGTCTGAGGGTGAAAACCCCTTGATTAGGCACTTGGCTGGCAGATGGAGATTTCTGGTGAGGGTATCTCTGGTGCTACCACATCACTATCCCTTCATGTTGTGTCACAAATAGCCTAGTTTCAAGGACAGCACTCCTGAGCATCCCATCCAGAGCAGGTAGAGCTCACTTTACAGCTGCCACAGGGCATATGTGACCAGCTTAGCTAACAATAAAAATAGAGTTCCAACCAGGCAGCCTTAGTCCTGCAAAAGATTAACCTACAGCTGTGCAAAGCATTCAGTTGAGCTGATCTACAAATTCATTGTGAGGCAGCAGGAGATGTACAGAAAGGATAAGGCATGGGAGGGAATACCAGGTCAAATGGATTTTCTGCATTGTGATTAAAGGCAGAATGGTGAATACAATTTCAGAAAAACCTCCAGAGCACAGTACCAGAAGAAGTACAAAAAACAGAGGTACACTTCTGATACAGAGAAATAATTCCTTGTTTTGAGATTTATTTACTTATTTACTTATAGAAAACTGCTTAGCAACTTATTTACTTACTTATAGCAAGTTATAGTACTTTTAAAAAATATTGCTAAGAATCCTGCTTGCCCAGACTGTTCTGTGGAATTTTACCAAGGACTACTGTGTTCATCAAAACAAAGCAGTTCACTGTGAAAATCTACCAAGGACGACAGTGTTCAGCAAAATATTATACTTTTGTTCTTGAGGAACAGGTGGCTCTAACTAGTTGGAATTTTGCTAATGAGTAAAGATAGACATATACGGATGGGAGAAGTGCTATTGGTTCTCTTAGAAGGAATAAACCGTCTGAAAAACACTCTTGTTATTCAAGAAATTGGCCAAGAGAATCTGTGCATGCTCCGGGGAAAAAAACAAAGTGAGAAAGACTAGGAGCCTTCCTCCCAAAGACCCCCGAAGACGACCACCAGGAGGCAATGTGCAGGTGCAAAGATGACATAAACTGTTGACATCAGCCTTTCGAACTAACCCAGCCTTACTCATGCATATGTATGTTTGTGTTATGTAACTCCATGAATATGGATATCCACACTCTTTACGTTTCTGGTAAAATGTGCTGTTGGTGTGCAAGCTTTGTGGAGAGATCCCCTTGCACCCGGGCACCGGAGTAAACATACCTGCTGTATAACTATTTGAGTTGTAGAGTCTTTTTTCTGCAAATCATATCCTTTTAACATAATAAAAAATACTTACACATATAAGAATACAAACACTAGAGGGATCCATTCTGCACACGCAGTTCTGAATAAATGCAAGTAGCAAGTATTTTGGGTTCATTGCTTCTTTATGTTCTCCCTCCAGACATCTCTGCAATGTGATCAGTCATGGGCAGCTGCACTAGGCTTATACATAAGCCTACACATTTCACATTCTGCTGTAAAATTGTTTCTATTAACCAACTGAAGTTGCATTTATCTGTAACTGATCATCTGTGATTTCAGTTTATATCCCTGGGCCCTTTGGTATTATCGTATCTTTGTACTTCAGGGGCCTTTGACAAAATTGGAGGGGCAGGGTTCAGCACCATTCAGGATGCGACCTCCTCATAACTGATGTTTCATTAACAAAACCAGTCAAGTGTTCACATCTGTTCTAGAAGAGCTTACACTCCCAAAATAATGGTCCATTAGCAGACAGATGCAGACTTAAAGTTTTGGTAATCACTTTCTATAATACAAATACTGATTAATTGGGAAGTTATGACTTGTACATCATGAAAATTGCATTATTGCAATGGTATACAGATGGAAGACATCCACAGAGCTCACATTTGAGGGACTGGCATTGCTCTCTCAGGAAAAAAGCTGCTTTCTAAGTTGCTTGGTATGAATTTGGACTCATGGGACAAACCTAATACTTGAGCACTTACGTGCTCAATGCCTACTTTGCCTCAGTCTTTAGCAGTGGAACTATGAGAACTATGGAACTATCTCCAGCTCATGAGCTGGGAGATGGGGAGGGGAAGTACAGTTGAAGAGGAGGTGGTCAGAGACCTGCTACACCACTTGGATGCACACAAGTCTCTGGGACCAGATGGGTTACACCCAAGGGTGCTAAAAGAGTTAGCAGATGTGCTCATCAAGACACTTTCCATGATTTACCTGAAATCATGGCTGATTGGGGAGGTGCCTTTGGACTGGAGGGTGGCAAATGTGACACCCATCTACAAGAGAGGCAGAAAGGAGGATCAGGGAAACCATATATCTGTCAATCTGACCTCAGTGCCAGGGAAGGTCATGGAGCAGGTCATCTCGAGTGCCATTAAAAGACATATAATGGACAACCAGGGAATCAGGCCCAGTCAGCATGGGTTTATGAGAGGCAGGTCCTGCCTGACAAACCTGATCTCCTTCTACGACAGGGCGACTTGCTTATTGGATGAGGGAAAGGCTGTGGATGTTGTTTACCTTGACTTTAGTAAGGCCTTTGACACCGTTTCCCACATCATTCTCCTGGCAAATCTGGCTGCTCGAGGCTTGGACAATCACATGCTTTGCTGAGTAAAAAACTGTCAGGATGGCCGGGCCCAAAGAGTTGTGGTGAACGGAGTTAAATCCAGTTGGCAGCCGGTCACGAGTGGTGTCCCCCAGGGCTCAGTGTTGAGGCCACTCCTGTTTAACATCTTTATTGATGATCTAGACGAGGGGATCGAGTGCACCCTCAGTCAGTTTGCAGATGACACCCAGTTGGGTGGGAGTGTTGATGTGCTCGAGGGTAGGGAGGCTCTGCAGAGAGACCTGGACAGGCTGGAGCCATGGGCTGAGGCCAACTGGAGGAGTTTCCATAAGGCCAAATGCCGGGGGCTGCCCTTGGGCCACAACAACCCCCAGCAGCGCTACAGGCTTGGGGAGGAGTGGCTGGAGAGTCAGAGAGGGACCTGGGGGTGTTGATTGACAGCCGGCTGAACAGGAGCCAGCAGTGTGCCCAGGTGGCCAAGAAGGCCAATGGCATCCTGGCTTGTGTCAGCAATAGCGTGGCCAGCAGGGACAGGGAAGGGATCTGACCCCTGTACTCGGCACTGGTGAGGCTGCCCCTCGATTCCTGTGTTCAGTTTTGGGCTCCTCACTACAAAAAGGACATTGAATGACTTGAGCATGTCCAAAGAAGGGCAACGAAGCTGGTGAGGGTCTGGAGCACAGGTTGTACGAGGAGCGGCTGAGGGAACTGGGGGTGTTTAGTCAGGAGAAGAGGAGGCTGAGGGGAGACCTCATCGCCCTGTACAGCTACCTGAAAGGAGGTTGCAGAGAGCTGGGGATGAGTCTCTGTAACCAAGGAATAAGCGATAGGACAAGAGGTAAAATGGCCTCAAGTTGCACCAGGGAATGTTTAGACTGGATATAAGGAAGCATTTCTTTCCAGAATGGGTTGTTAGGCGTTGGAATGGGCTGCCCAGGGAGGTGGTGGAGTCCCCATCCCTGGAGGTGTTTAAGAGTTGGGTTGACATAGCGCTGAGGGATATGGTGTAGTTGGGAACTGTCAGTGTGAGGTTAACGGTTGGACTGGATGATCTTCAAGGTCTTTTCTGACCTAGACAATTCTGTGATTCTGTAGGAATTACTTGTGCTTGAGGATTTCCTGCACCTTCAAGGATTTCTTTATCTATCCTCCACCCCTGAGGCTGCCATGCCAGGACATGTCAGGACAAATGGTGACTCCAGCTTTTTAAATGTCAGGCTACCCGAGAGGAACAAAATGTACAGGCTGAGTATGAAGAACACCCAATCATTTCTGGTGAAGTCTGGTTTCCAACTTACTGTGGCCTTATCATTAAAACGTCACAAGATACAGTACACAAGATAGATACTTTGTTTTGTGTTGGTTTGTTTTTTTGTTTGTTTGTTTGGTGGTTGTTGTTGTTGTTGTTTTTTTTTCCCCCCACAATGACAAGGTACCTTTTTCATCAGAGTAATTCTGTAGAGCCACGGGTAGCTGCAGACATTTTCCTAGAACAGAAACACTACAATCACAGGTTTCTGAAAATAGCCATTTTGCTCTGTAATGATAAATGAGCTTCTCTATCAGACTGGTTTATGCTTATATGTGACACACTCACGGTGTTTTGCTTATTAATATATGCCCACAGCTGAGGAACCTCTGGTTTCCACCAAGAGATATTTCCTACATTTCTTGAGACTGTTATTTTATAAGAAGTTATTTTAAAATAGTTGCTACAGAACACTGCAAAAGCCATGGTCTTCCTAATCCCAATGTTGCAAAGCTATGCTTACCAGTATTTAATCTTCCAATGTACAGGTTGTCATAGAAGACATTTCCATACTTAATTGATTTGGTTTGGTTGGGGTTTTTTTTGAGTTTGCAATTAGCACATTACATGATGGATGTGATATTCCAGACAGACTCCTTCTCTGTTTGTGTAAAGTTTGACATTTGTGGGGGACGACCTTTGACAGCAACAATAATCCACCTCAGTCTGTACTAAAACTTGGAAATGAAATGGTGCTTTAACCAGGTCATTGATCATCAGTGAGAATTTATTCCAGACAGGTTGTAGGTCTGTGCTATTCATGATACCCCTCACTATCCCTAAATTGCCATAAAGAACTTAGACCACTGTCTCTCCCTTTCTTTCCTCCAAATGTGGAAGACTTTCCAACTCTCTGTAGTGATTTTGAATAGCTGAATTTCTCCCTGCAGAATTAAACTTCCTTCTAAATTTTTAATTGATCATTTTATTCCCTGAACTTTACTAAGTCTATTAAAAAAATTATTAATATCACACAGTTCACACCAAAATTGCTATCCTTCCTGTAATAGAGCAAATTAGGAAAATAAGCCCAGGGAATGGCTAGCTGTGGGGACTCCACTTCTGTGAAGTTTAGATAGGCAACATCAAAGCTGTCCCAAAATTTTTATTTTACAGTACCCAGAGAAAAGACTGACCACCCTGTAGTCATTTTACATTTCAGTGGAGTTGGGTATTCTTATGGTATGTTTGCTAGTTTTTACACTCCATTTAGTAAACAAGTCATTCTGAAACAATTCAGGATATTTCCACCCATACAAAGGTTGGGAATCAGTTATACGTAAAGATACTGGTGTATTCATAATTCCAACATCATAGCTTAAACCACCTGATCCTCTGTCTTGTCAGTCTTCAAATACAACCTCTTGAGTTGTCCACCTTAGATGAAAAGGCTTCTTGAGGGATGTGGGTATCAGCAGGAGTCTGTGCTAAAACAAAAGCATTTAGCTTCTGTATTTTTTTTCTAAAGTGCTCTTCTATGTATGAGTAACCCAAACGGGGGCTTTCCAGGGCAAGACTACTTGTCCGGCTCTCCATGACAGTTTTTACATGCCTGCTTTCCTGTCTTGGATTATAAAATTACAAAACCTGGCTGTATCCCAGATGCTTGCCATCCTCCATAGAAGCCATCCCAGCAGAGCCCACAGTGGGCCCATTTGATCCCTCGTTGCCAATGTATTTTATGCATACACAAATTCTGCTGCTTGTGCCTCTGCAAAAGGCTGAACCTTACAAGCAATTGTAGGTACAACAACCTTTAAATGAACTGCTACTCTTTCCCCAAGTACCCTTCCCATTAATGTGGGAACTTGATCAGCCCATGAACTTGAACTATTATTATAAATGACCTCATCCCCTCTAAAATTGCAGCCAGTACCTCAGGCATCTTGGCTGCTATAGGAGCCATCTGTGGGGTCACAGTACTTTCAGTTGCCACTGTTGCCCACCATCCGTGGGCTGTGTTTTGCCACTTGCTTTGAGCATAGGCCACACTGGAGATATTGCCATATACACTAGGTCACTGTACTCGCCTGAAGCTGAACTCAGCTTTTAAGGAAGGCTGCAGTCCTTCCCCAGCCTCTTTTAGTCAACAGCTCCAGTGTGGTGGGGCCAGTAACCTGTACTGGACCAGTAACCAGTAGTTTGGCCTGAACTTTCCCTCTCTCTGATTTATATTCAGCCCATACTTGGAGAGATTTCTTCCCCTAGGAATCATCTAGGTCTCCTTCTGGGTTGGGAGCTTGGTTTGTCCAATACCAGTGGACAGCTGAAATCTGATTTTTCCTTCCACCAGTCAAGACACTGCATGAAACTGATTAGCTAAAGGTGAACACTTAGTTATTGTTCCTTAAAAATGAGCTGCCAGACACATCATACCTTCAATCCATTCTTATTTGGACACAGAATCACAGGAAGTTTGAGACTGGAAGGGACCTTGAGTTCATCTGGTCCAGTCCCCCTGCTCAAGCAGGTCCACTTAGATCTGGTTCCACAAGACCATGTCTAGACAGCCTTTGAATATCTCCAAGGTGAGAGATTCTGCCACCTCTCTGGGCAACCTGTGCTAGTGCCCAGTCACCCTCACAGTAAAAAAGTGTTTCCTGATGGTCAGAGGTAACCTTCTGTGCTTCAGTTTATGCCCATTGCCTCTAGTCCTGCCACTGGGCACCACTGAAGAGTCCGGCTCCGCCCTTGTTGCACCCTCCCTGCACACAAAATACTTCTTCCTGCTGATTAGACATCCTTCAGCAGCTGGAACACTGGGGCCTTAACATTTACTCCTACGCATATTAATGTTATCACTTTTACTGCCTTTTTAGCCTCCTTTGATGTCCAAGGCCGTTGCATGCCACTTCTAACAGCCTAAGGCCTGAAAGAAATGTTTGTATAGTAATGTTGGATTATCTAGTCTCCAAATAAAAATCAAATCCTACCAACATTTCAGTGTTTCCATACGAGATTTTTTTAAATGTTTTTAATAAGCATTAAGATATCAGTTTTGTTGCACTTTGGCATCCTTATCATTCATACCACAGCCTGGAACTGCAGTCTCCCTTTTGTACTATAAATGGTGAAAGAAGACATCAGCAACATGTGGTACTGGCACTGCTGCATTTATCACACCAAAGGTTTATTGATTGAAGACTGTATTCCATTTCAAAAATCATTACCTGTTTTAAAGCCACAAGAGATGGCACAGGGTAAAGACTAAATACGTACCTTTCTAACAACATGAACCTTAAATCATTCTCAAAACCCACCCTGAGACATTGGAAAGAAACACTGAGATTTAGTAAGCTCCTGACAGTCTGATTGCACTAATATGTAACAGACAGCCATTTTTCCTATTTTAAGGTCTCTTTTTTTTCTTGTTACAATCAAATTGCTTTTGGCAAGCCTGAACATGGTTACTGCACCCTTTCAGAGGCTGCAGGGTGTGAGAACATCCAGTTCTTCAGAAACACACTGACCTTCTGGAAGCCACTCTGCTGGCAGCCTTGCAGAAGACCTTGTGCTCAAGGAGTCAGTGGTCTTGGACAGGACATGTCTGTTCTACTGCACCTCACGCTTAGGGCTTGAGAAGCCTGTATGCTAGTAATCTGTAACGTATAATAACTTTGGGAAAGGTAAACTGTATGTGGATCAAAGGGTGGAATGTATTGATCCTGGCTGGGAGCCTGTTGAATGTTTAGGAGGTAGTGACCCGCATCACAGCTAAGCTAGGCAGGCACAAGCCTGTGCTGCACCGTGCTGAATGTCCAGGGTGGTCTTCAGGCCCGTGCTGTTCTGCTGACACCCCTGGACCACGGATGAGCTCAGCCAGCAAACTGTAACAGAAGAGCCTGCAGGCAACTCCCTCTCGATGCCAGTGTTTGTACCACCTTCATGATATTGCCTTTATCTAACAGGACAGCAACAAGTTCTCATAAGAATGCTCTTTTTCTTGTAAGACAATTATATAATAACTAAAATGACCAAAAACAAGGCACTTCCCTCCATAGATGGGATTTGTACAATGCACTGTGGGAAAATCCAACTGGGCTCTATCTAATACTGTACAAACATGTGTGTTTGGCATCTGAAGGGAGGTAAAATTTACTTGCTATCTATATTCATCTTCTTACTCTCATTAAAGCAGTTATTTTATTAAATCATTTGTTTTGGGCCTTTCTTACTGAGTTCCACAAAACATCCTTCATCATTTCTCTCTCACCTCACCTTCCTGTCCCCAGTGTATAACATTCTCCAAAACCCTGCTGGAACTTAATTCAAAATGTTGCTCTTGCCCAAAACTAAGTTGGTTTGCAGTAAGACTTTTTTTTTTTTTTTTTTTTTTTTTTTTTTTTTTTTTGAAAACACACACACACTTATAGCAGCACATGCAGTCCAGACTACCAGTAAGCAGGTCCCAGGTCCCTCAAGAGGCTCTAGGAGCAGGCAGGTGGAGGGAGAGTCAGACCCTGGAGCCAGCAGGGAGCCTGGATGCATGTGCCTGGTTCCCACTGTCCTGCAATGCTTCTGCAACCACAGCTTCCATGGTGGCAATTTCTCACCCTTCTCCCCTCTGTTTGAAGTCTCCTTTGGCAAGGTGTTTCTAGGCAGCCCTCAGCCCCCAGCTGCTGCCTGATCCAGTTGCATACCGCGCTGTTGTTTTTTCTAGGCAAGGATTCCTTACTCTGCTCGTCCACTGTTTTTTTCTTGCCAACTTACATTTCTTTTGTTTGCTATATTTGAAGCATTTTTTTCCTGGTGCTCAAGGCTGTGCTTCTTCAATGACCAATGACTGCTGAGGCACCTGTCTTCAGCTTGCAGCCATACTTTCAAGGCTTTTGTTATGATGAGAAAATCTAAGTGTGGAATGACAAACAACAAGACACATTTGCTATCAAACTCTGCTTCACATGGTAATTTCTCAAAACAGCCAGATTAAAACCCCTGTAGTCCAGAGCTGGATCCTTGTGAAGTCAACACAAGACAAAGTTAGTATAAGGCCAGTGGCCCCTCACCATCAAAGTCAGTCCTCTTCTCACTGACACCAGGGATCACTCTTATGGGCAAGAATAACACCATGCAGAGCCAGGAACCCACCTCACCCAGTCTAATGAAGTCTTGAGATTTTAATTATTATTAGCCCGTATCTATTTACCACTGAAAAAGAAATGACTGCTGTCAAGACAAAAATAAATTATACCAACAAAAAATAATGATACATTTATTATTGCTGTACACAGATTCTGTAGGGCTATGGCTGGCCCTGCCACCTGGATGTGCTAGTAAATGATGGGGCCTTGGCCAGAGGTGTCATTGGCTGTGTAGGAGAAGACCCACCTAGTCCGGAAAGACCAGAGGTGGGAGTTGAGGCACAGACATCAGACAGAACTAGAGGCCATGGTCATATTCAAGGGACCCACGAATGCATATGTGCTTCTGGGTACTGAAAACGAAGCTGTGTGCACCTCTCACTGATGCACCTTGGGAGACATTATAGAGCATCCTGGACTTGGCTCCTTTGCAAATTGTCATGGTTTAATCCCAGTCAGTAACTCAGCACCACCCAGCTGCTCACTCACTCCCCTCCAGTGGAACAGGGAAGAGAATCAGAAGGGTAAAAGTGCAAAAACTCATGGGTCGAGATAAAGAGAGTTTAATAAGTAAAGCAAAAGCTGTGTGCACAAGCACAGCAAAACAAGGAATTCATTCACCACTTCCCATGGGCAGGCAGGTGTTCAGCCACCTCCAGGAAAGCAGGGTCCATCACGTGTAACAGTGACTTGGGAAGACAAATGCCATCACTCCAAATGTCCCACACCCTTCCTTTTTCTTCTTACAGCTTTATATGCTGAGCATGATGCCATATGGTATGGAATATGCCTTTGGTCAGTTGGAGTCAGCTGTCCCAGCTGTGTCTCCTCCCAGCTTCTTCTGCATCCCCAGCCTCCTTGTTGGTGGGGTGGGGTGAGCAGCAGAAAAGGCCGTGAATCTTTGTAAGCCCTGTTCATCAGTAACTAAAACATCCTTGTGTTATCTATACTGTTTCCAGCACAAATCCAAATCATAGCTCCATATTAACTACTATGAAGAAAATTAACTCTACCCCAGTCAAAATCAGGTATGTGGAAGGAAATTTCCCAAAGGGACCTGTAGGGTGGAGAGGCCTCCTTTGAAGGTAGCAGCCTTCAGCTTCCAGTCAGCATGTTAACAAGGCAAATGCCCTGGTTCTTCCTGCCCTCTGCTCTTTCATATAATTCCCGGGCCAGCAGGCCAAGGCCCTGCTGGAAGCTTCTGTCCTACCACACAGAGTGGCCTTGGGGAGAGCTGCACTTACCAGCCCAGCTGGGCACAGCCAGTCTCAGCTCATGGATTATGCTTCCTGCCTGGTGCATTCTACTGCTCTTGACTGATTCACCCCAGCTATGGCCAGGTGTCATTCGTTACTCCCAAGTCATACTGGGAGCTAGAAAATTTATCTCAGCCTATATGGCTAAAAATTACATGAGAACGGGAAAGAACTCTGTTGACAAGAGCCAGCTGCATCAAACAGAAAACTTGCCACCCAGCACCATGAAAGGGACTGAACTTGGTAACTGCTTTCATTACCCAAAAGATAAAAACCTTGGAAACCTCCACCTTATTGCTTTGTTCCTGTGGAATCTTTTTTAACTTTAAAATATCCAATAACAAGCAAAAAAACATAGTTGAAAAATCCCTTATATAATAAGATGTGATCAGAAATGCCTGCTGGAGCATGGAAATCATGGACCCAACAGAATTTTAATTTGCCTGCATACAGCAAAGCACTTGTTTCAGGTCTTCTTCACAGTGTTTGTCTTTTAGAAAGAAAAAGGAGGAGGAGACAAAAAGAGGGTCTGATGATACGCTTCTGCTTTGTCAAGGCAGATATTAAGCTCAAAGCATTCTGGGCTTACTCTCTTACTCTGGCACTGACTTCTGTGCTCAAAGAGAAACCCTCTCTCTCTCTTTGGGTCTGGAAGGAACGACTAAAGAATGGACAAAGGTACATGGGAGAAAAGAGAGGTTATGAAGGAAAAGGATGTTAAACACTGGAGGAAAGGGCACGGGGTGTGAAGAAGAATAATAAGAAAATCAGAACTGAGTAGATAAATATCGTCTAATGAAACAGCACAAGCTCTGTTATTACATTATTTTGTGTTTTCAAAGGTCTGGTCTCTGAAGGCGAATATAGAATGTTAGGATCTTCCTTATGCATATTTCAGTATTTCCTTGGTCATCTAGCATAAGAAAGTAGCCAAGAATGCTTTAGCATCCCCCCAGAAGCTGGATGCTCAAATGCCAAGTAGCAGATAGGAATAAGTAGCCGAAGCTGCAGGTTCTGCTTTGCACAGTGTGATCATGTGTTGGTCTTTAGGTCCTCTGATACAGCATCACATCTGACCCTTAAAAGTAATTTTAATACTCGTGATCTTCAAATTCTGCAATCACCCTTCTGCACTTCATTCATTTCCATCTGTATTCCAGGTAAGGATGAGTCAGTCCTGTTCTTTAAAGACCCAGTATCTTTGAACCTTGATGCAGCTAAAAGACATGTTAGAACCAAGTGTGCATCTTACGTATACAAGTTGTGCCCAAGCCACTCACTGGTAAGTTAATGACATGAAGAGCATGTTGCAAATCAACTCAGTGTGGAAGTACTGTATCTAAGAAGCTTGTTTTAACAAACCAAAACAGCCTGCTTATTTGTTTTTCAAGACAAGGGCAGATTTACCACTGACACCAGATGAGACAGGAATTCTCTGACTCATCAAGGTTATATGATGTTTCAGTTTGTATATGCAGTTGCAGCATGCTGGCCATGACTGGCCTGCCTACTGGCTCAGGAAACAGTGCAACTACGTGAGCAACCAGCAGTCTGTGGGCATGCAACTTTTTTTAGGGGAAAAAGCATATCAGAGAAAGCCCAGACAGGAGTTTTGGATTTTTTCCCCCAGCATACTTCATTGGCTGCTTGGTATAGTCAAAGCAGCAAAATAATTTATCTGAACATTTGGTTGGTGGTTGGTTTGTTTTTCGGTTGGTGTGGGTTTTTTTTTTTTTGTTTGTTTTTTTTTTTGTTTTGTTTTTTTGTTTTTGTTTTTGTTTTGTTTTGTTTTGTTTTGTTTTGTTTTTTGGAGGGGGGTGGGGCGGTAGGGAGGGATTAACAAAGACCAGGTCAGCCTCATTTCATTATTCGCATTTGTGCCTGGCTGCTGCAGGATGTAACACCTTGGTTTGTCTGGAAATCGAGCAAGCATTCAGAACACATTACTCACAGGCTGAAGCTCCTGGCAAAGTCACCTTCGTGTCACATAACTCGCAGGCTGAGAACACTGCACAGTGAGTGCAGTTTACGGGAACTCTCTGCCATAACTCCACTTGCCCCAATTCCTGCAATATCCTGTCAGTATCTACAGGGCAAGATCCTACTCAGCCATAAACCTACTACCTGCACAGTGACTCATGAACTGTGCCCTATTGTTTTTAAGGATGAGAAGGGCCATTATGGCCTTGTGATTTGATTTTGATATTGCAAAACATGACAAAAGGTCAACTTTTCCCTTCTGAGGCTAATTTCTCCCTATTTTCCTCCTACAATCAAGGGAGAGAAAGGCTCCTGTAGATGGCTACTGAGAAGACTCTCTCAGGCTTCTCTAGGATTCAGCTTAAGGTGCAAATGCAATTAGTGTTCAAGCCACACCTGCAAAGAATGACTTTCTGGTGACTTCTCCAAATGTTTCTCACTCCAGTAATCTGTAATTCTGCTTCCAAGAACTGGGTTGCATATGGCAGATTGTGCATGATCAAATGATTAAAGAAACAGCAGGAGGCATGCAATAAGGACTTCCCCAGTGCAGAACTTAATGACTTGCATGCATCATTCTCTCTGCTGTCATCTCAGGGCCTGCCCTGTAAAGAGCGTTCTTGTGCTTCAGCCAGTCATCAAGCAACAAAATTCTTTTTCATAACTTAAATCAAAATCTAAATGTAAGAAAACATTCATATCATTTTTCAAGTCGAATTCTCCAAGGCTCAGACAGGATTTCTCCTGGAACTCTGAAAAGATTAAGACTTGTTTATACTATAGCAATTCCCTAGGAATAAAAATTCAGGTAATGGAGCTTCGTACAGGGATCAGTTTTATTTTGCAGGAATTCAAGTAATAATTCAGCTTTGACTTTGTCAGATACAGTGTTAAAATTGGAAAGAATGAAAAAATCTGAAGCAGACACACTGCCTGTTTCTTTTGTGGGTTACTTCTTGTGGAACAACTGTTGATTTCTTTCTCTCCCTTCCAGATCCAAGGGCAAGCCCTAGTCAGGCTGCCAGACTCCCAATCCATGCATGCTCAGGACCTATCATTAGTGATTCTCCTGACAATGCATCAGCTTACAAAAATGCTGGCAACCTTAGCTAAAAGCTAAGTTGATGATTCCCCTCTAAGAAGAGAATATCACATTTCTCCACTTTTTCTATCTTGTTAGGTACATAAAAGAGGCACTATTATTTCTTTCCTAAAACAGCATCATAGAGTTTTCCAGTTCTCTTGACTTGAATCTCTCCAAAGCCAGCTGCCTCAAGGAGCTTGCTGTATTCTCTTGCTGTTCGCTCTTTTCCTTCTGTCTGGACCAACATATTCATCGAATACAGTTGAGTATCTAAAGGCCCACTTTTATCTTCATTCAGAAGTGATTCAACCAGCAGCACTCCACCGCCTGGTTGAATAAAGAGAAGTAAAACACATGCTGAGCTCTAAGAAGATGAGATATTTTCAGCTGAGGAATTAGATCCTAACCTTTAGTTTCAGGAAGAAGCAGCCTCTATCTTAAGCCATATTTCAGCACCACAGAAGAAGACAAGGAAAGAGCAGCAGCATTGGAGCATGCCTCTGCTTGGCTACCGAGGTACTGATGTACCAGGGCTGAAGGGGATGCTATGGCTGGGATGGAAATTCCCATTTCCCCTAGCTGAAATTCACAGGAGCTTACCGATTTTGCCAAGAACCCAGCTCTGTAAGCAATGTTTTCAAAGCTCCAAGGGTTCAATGTGATGCCTGATGGCATTTTTACTGTGATATAATCACCTATCTAAACAAACCCCGAAATACCCAATCCTTACACCTAAATGCCTTGAAAGGGGGTTCTCTATAGAGGAGACTCAAATTGTAAGCCAGATAACCCGTGCACTGAAACTCTGCCTCCCAAATTAAGCATCGAGACTGGTGTGCTTCACATTCATAGGTGAGAGTTTCCCTGCTCTTCAAGAGCTCACACCTACCAGGTTTGCAAGCCTTGTAGACTTTTGCTAGCAGCTGCCTGCATTTGTCATCATCCCAATCATGCAGTATCTTAGATAAAATATACAGTTCAGCTTCTGGAATTGAATCGTTAAAGAAGTCTCCTGTAAAGCAAGAATACATGTATTATACAAAACCTCAAAACACAGAGGGAGGAGTTAAACAAATATTTTCCGTTCTGTCCAGTTCTAAAGACTCTGGGCTTGCCATATCCATTGCCCACACCAGACAGCGACAGAATTACCAGGTAAAAGTCCTCTGTGGCACTGCATAAGGGATTTTGTTCTTGTTCAATCTCAAGAAGGTTTGAAATGTTTAAAAGCAGCTCATCTGAAACAGGCTTTGATGCACGGGAAAGAATTTGCATCTAAGTTTTCCCAAATGACAAGAATTCAGATTCATAGCGTTAAGTAGAGAAGAGTTTCTCGTGGTTTCTGCCATTGAAAAAAGGAAAGAATTTTCCTTTATTTAAGCAAATTTTCAAAAACCTTCAGTAACCACAGAGCTACACCATAAATCCATAAGGAAAAAATTCACATCTCTCAACTACTAGCACTAGCTTCATCATCATGCCTTTTGTTCAGCACCTGGAATACTCCATTCAGATTTTTCTCTCTGCATCTTTGTCATTGCCACTCCCATTTCTTTATACCACTGGCACATGTAATATTTCCCCTGTTTCATCATCTTTTTTTTTTTTTTTTTTTTTTTTTTTTTTTTTTTTTTTTTATATATATATACTCCCTTCCTTCTTTTCTCTCTCTGGGCTTCAAGTAATATTAAGTCATTCCAACACTCTGAAGGCTTTTGTAAACATTAAAAATGAGATCTCCCTACACTCGTTTTCATCATAGATGGTGGAAAGGCCATGCAAGATCTATGGACTGGGCAAGAGGGTATGAGCGAGCTCACCCAAATTCAAAGCTTGAAATATCTTAGGACTGAAAAGTCAATCAGTCGTGACCAGAGAAGGAAAAACCCTTGCTCAGAGCAGTCCTGGCATCCTGAACATCTGCCAGGAGGTCTGCACAGGAGAAAAGGGAGTGTTAGGAAGATTTATAGCATGGCATGGCAGTTTTTAAAAACTGCAGGACTTTTCTTTTTTGTTAAAGTATCCCTGTTCTGAAGAAATCAAATACCTCTGTTCAGGAGTAAAGACCTTCTCAACTGCTGAATAACCAAGTCATGTCTCTGATAGAAGGTAGCTGCAAATGCACAATAGGAACAGCCCTGTGGTAGTAATGAACTACTGACTAGGGCTGGGGAAGCTGCAGTCTGGGACACTCTGCTCATATAAGGGGCAGCTGGAGACCTGAGCCTCCAGTATGAGACCTCTGAGCAGAGACAAGAGGCTCAGGAGCAACAGCTGTGACAACACCACACTGCTGTCCACACCTACCTTCATGGAAAGCAATCCGATGTTCCTCTGGGGGAACAAATTGTTCTTTGGCCATTTTCACGACTTCTGAGAGGTCATAAATCGTGACTGTGGAATTTGGGTACAAAGAAACACATTCCTGGGCCAAAGCTCCTCCACCTCCTTTGGGGAGAGCAGAAGGTCAGCACTAACACAAAACCAACATGTTCAGCAACATCCCCACAAAGTGATGCAGGCAATAGGGCATTCAGCCTTACGGAAGCTGGCAAAGTACATTTGCTCCCCACATGTTGCTGAAAGGGAAGAGAAGGAACAGGAGAGGCAATTGTCTCAGATTCCTCTGCAGGAAGCTCCAGGGCACCCAGCACCCAGGCCTGTGGAGGCAGCCCCAGCTCTTACAGGTCTTACACATCCCCTCGGGCAGTGGATGCTGGAAGGTGGGAACTGAAAAACAGAGCCACTAAAACAGGTGCTGGGGAAGCAGTGGTGGAGCCCACGAGGGAGCCTGACCTATCCTATGAATTCTGGCAGCATTCAGCAGTGCTGGGACAGCAGGGTGCTGCAGGGTAAGAGGCTGCAGACAATATCTCAATGACACTGATTGAAGGGCAAGAGGGAAAGAGTCTGGCACCAGAAGAATGTATCACACAAGGCATGAAAAAATACCAAAGCTGCTACGTACACAAAGGGATGGGGCACCACTCACAAAGACTCTGCAGAGAGAAGCATTCAGCTTCCTAACGCTTTCACCACTCTCACATTTATCTTTTTAACCCAACCAAATCAGTGAAATACTCCTTTTATTGCTAAGATATGTCCTGCCCATCATATAACACAGGAGTTTGTTTTTCAGAGCTTATTAAAGTAGACAGTTCAGAGGTTTGTTAAAGAAGATCTACTGACGCTCACCTCCCAGGTCATAGATCTGCGAGAAAGGGGAAAGGTCAAATGCAGCAAGAACATCTCTGCCACATATACTCCATACTGAGTTCTGGCCAGCCATGAATTTCAGCATTTCTTCTTCTGATCTAGTAATAGTAATACACAGCACATAGAAAAGGTAACTTAAAATATCTTTGGTGATTCCAATCATATAACTGTTATTACAAGTTTTAGCTTTAACACTAATCCCTGTTTTTATTGACACAGAATACATTCTCTTTGCACACAAACCTACCTTGAGTCTTACTGTAGCAGAAGGGTACAGCTATGCTTTCGTGCATTTAAGTAGGGAATTAAGACTAGTGAAGTCCAACATTGTATCATGCTGCTAATTCTCAGGCTTCCAAGGGACCTTTTTTCCTTCAGCTACCATTGCCTCTGTGCCAGAGATCTGTGATATATTTTTCAGAATAGGAAATTATATCTTTCTGTTCATAGTATCAGACAGTGTCCCAGTAATGAATACCGTTGAGAAAGGAAAACACTGCATGATGGTTCTGATGAGCAGGATTCTTTCATCATCATATTTAATTGCCCTGAGCCATAATTAAAAACTTTACTTTTATCTACAATAAGAACGAAATTTCTATAAATATACCAATAATTACCTGTACATTGCTCCAAAAGGGTCTTTAGATGAAATGCCAAAAGCTCTTTCATATTGGTTTCTTCCTTCTCTAAAATAGCAATGAAAAAAGCATATGAGTGTGGATTTCTTTTTTCTTTAACCCCAAACATACCTCAGGGATGTAGTTTCAGCTAGTTCATTGCTGTGAAAGGTAATCAACTTTGTACAGAATATATGCCAGCCTGTTAATAATGACTATAAAGGCACTCTCATTTGCCACCCAAAAATATGCTGATATATTTCTCAACCTTTCACAAGAATGACTGGTTCTTTTGAAGGCCAGGTTGGATGGGGTTTTGAGCACCCTGATCTAGTGGAAGGTGTCCCTGCCCATGGCAGAGGGGTTGGAACTAGATGATCTTTAAGGTCCCTTTCAACCCAAATCAATATATGATTTATGGGAACACATCTCAGGTAATGTGCAATCATCACTATCACACATGCCATGTTTGATCATCAGTTGTACAGACTGGAGTGAGACTCCAGCCTCATATTAAACTCCTATAAACTAACCCTATAAGCCCCCTACTCCTATAAACTACTCCTTTGCAACAGAAATATCCTTAGCCATCATTACTCATTGTTTACTTTATTGATGTCTCCTCAAGTAGAGCCACTGTAATGATCAAATGCTTTTCTTAAGGTTATACCCACAGAAATATGATTTGTAGGTCATCTCTACGAAAGGGAAAGGGAAAGGGAAAGGGAAAGGGAAAGGGAAAGGGAAAGGGAAAGGGAAAGGGAAAGGGAAAAGGGAAAGGGAAAGGGAAAGGGAAAGGGAAAAGGTGAACACACACAAGTGGAAAACAAGAATAAACAAGAACACATATTGGCCTTGTTAACAGCCAAAATGATGTGGTGTTTTTTCTTTCTGAGAACGAGCCACCATCTTCATTGTGCCCTTCCCCAGAAACAACACTCAGAGCAGTCACCCGGATGCTGCAAAGCAGTCTGCAACAAACAGCTCACAATACTTCTCATTACCTCACAGCATCAGCCAGGTAGTGCCAGCACAAGTAGACAGCATTGGAGTAATACATCATAATATGATACTGGGACTTAGGACTTGATTTTGTAAGGTAGATGTTGGAAATCTCCGTGTTTCTGTAGAGGGCTACAGGGTGAAATAAATATATTTACTAACATGTATGATATACCACTTTACCAAACCTATTGTACAGCATGGTATTTATCACCAGATGTCTATATGACCAAAGACACAACTGCATTGCTTCTACAATCAATCCTTCTACTGCAATGAGGTAAGGGCTGCTGAAATGTGTGTTGCTCCATTCAGTGTGAGTAAACACTACCTACTTACACTTACTCCAGCACCAAACATTCAAGAATAGCAAACATTCAAGAAAAGCCTTATGACTGTCATCATTTACCTATAGATTTCTGCTATCAGAAAAAGCTTTTGCTATGCTCTATTTAAATGAGAACGTCTTGCAAACAAGTCTTTTTTTCTGATCAACAAGGCCATCAAGTGGGAGACAAGCCTCCAAATCAGCATGCCAACCACACCTACCATCTCTCAGTTCAGTAGGGCAGGACCTTCTGCAGACAGATGAATACCTAAAGGACTCACAGAAACCTCCGCTTCCTCCAGTGCATCTGCAGTGGCATCACTCACACACAGGACTGGCACAAAAAAGGAATATAAAAGATAGATCCTGCTTTCCCTAAACTTATTGGGCAACTGCTGTTAGCCCTAAACAGGACAAGACAACACAAGCCAGAGCAGGGGACACAACCTGCAAGACTGTCTAGAGCTGTCTGATGGTCACAGATCGCTTCTGACCATGTGGACTCAACATCTCTGATGTAAGGGCAAACTTGCATCACATTTCAGTTCAGGTGAACAACCTAACAAAATACTTCACATGATGGTAAAACCCCAAAGAAAACCAAAACGTGTTTTTAAATTATGCTGTGGCCCATCCACCCTGGCATTTTGTTTTAAGGTTTAAAATCATGCCCATAACTCAGAGTTTTTTTGAGACCAGCTCTGTAGACACCCTGAACATCTTCTGCAAGGTCACATGAGGCTCTTTCACAAAGAAGTTAAGGGATATAGGTCCCTTTACCTGAATTTTACTTTACATTTTGAATCATGCTGACACTGCTTCTCTTTCAGCTCAAGAGGAGATGACATTCCCAAGTGATTCTGTAACTGACCTAACACTAGATTTCACCTCTCCCCACATACCTTGCCTCATTTTCAAAACCATCAGAGGTTTAAGTCTTTTAGTTTCTCCCCCTTCTTCTTCTTTATTACCTCCTTCTTGTGTCAGCTCTACTGTCAAGAGCTTCAATCCCACGCAGGCATCCAGCAGTCTTTCCATCCCCGTGGTGCTGGTACCCAAATGCATAGCAATGGCATCTGAAGAAAGAGGCTCTCCTGACTCCAGCAGAAGATCAAACACTCCCAGCTCACAGGCAGTGAACATAACCTGGGGGTAAGAAAAGGTGGGAGTGAGGGATCAAGTGAAAGCATCACAGCCTACTGCATTTCTAAAGATGCTTTTTTGGAGAAAATAAACACAACATAATATTTTTTCATGTAAAAACAGATTTCATGTAAACAAGTCCAGAGATTAAAGTTTCTCTGAACACTGATAATACCATACAATGCTTGCAGTGCACCTTTTAAAATGTGTTTTCCTTTCTGGCAAAGCCAGCCAATTATTTAGACTCAAAGTTTCACATTTAGAGACCAGGTTTTGGCTGTGAATGTTCCTGCCTCTTTCTTGGTTTCAGAGCATGTTCTCACAGTCCTCCTTGCTTTTTGTCTGGAAAGCATAAAGGCAAGTCTATGTGGTGGTGAGTTTTTTTGTTGTTGCTTTTGTCCTTTAACTGAGGATCTAACATATGCTCCAGTGAACCCTGCAGAGTCTCCTATGGCTTCCAGCAGTGGGGAATATTCCAGTCTATAGACTATTTTCAGGGACTGATGTGCATGACTACAGTGGTCTCCCTCAGTCAGGGAGCTTTCTCTCATCCAGAAGGACTGCCTCATTCAGGCCAGCAGAATTGCCCTGTCTTTTCATAGAGAAGGTATACAACATCTCCTGGAACAACCCTCACCCTTCAGACAGACATACGTATAACCACACATAGGAAAAACATCCTTCTTTAGCTGTACACAGCCAAGTTTACAAGTATTAGCCTATTTCTCTGGCCACACAAACACTCCTAAAACAGTAACAAAGCCATCAACTTAATGGACTGCCTGTATCTACAATGACCTTATAAAGTCCATGGGAAGATCCTTTAACCTTCAGTAAGAACATGGTTTAACCAAAGATGAGATCTTTTCTCAAAAACATAGTGTTAATTTGGCACTCTTCTTTCTCACCAAGCAGAAAGTTTTTTCAT
The DNA here is from genome assembly GCF_003259725.1 of Athene cunicularia. NCBI lineage: Eukaryota > Metazoa > Chordata > Aves > Strigiformes > Strigidae > Athene > Athene cunicularia. The sequence continues at coordinate 72,915,750 of NW_020799091.1, read as the reverse complement.
TATCCATTTCTCTCCTTATTATCTCGGCCTTCAGTAGCCTTAGAATGCAGTGATGTTTGCAAAACCCAGGGAGCATTCGTCTGGTTACCATGCTGGCTAGAGGTAGAGTAAGGGACAATAGGAAAGGTAACAAAATCGTAAATGAGGAAAAAATCTCTGCTGCACTAGATATTATAATTTTATGCCCATGTGCTTTTACACACAGAAACGCAAATAAAATCAGTAAACACTAAGGAAAGTGAAACTACTAGTTCTACCTTTGTGCTTTAATCAAATGCTGTCTGGAAAAACATTCATTATATCAGACAGAAGTTCTCAAGCTCAGCCTTCTGCATAATACATACAGACAAACTATGGGAGAGGAAAGGAAAATCTTTGGGAAGATATTTGAAAAATCTTTTTTGCATGGTTTAACAGGGAAGGAAAAAGGTAATTCAAATCAGCTGTTTCTCAAACTCCAAAAATGACAGGTGGGAAGAAATCCCACCACCTCCCACATTTGAGGCTGTCAGACAGCAAGTCCTCAGCTATAAACTCCTGTATTTTTTTATAAAGCCTTATGCAGTGACAAGGTCTAGTCATCCAAGTCCCCACAGGTCACAAAGATCTCAATAAATGATGTCTATCCTGAGAGGTTAGGTCACTTCAAAATCCTTTTTCTTTTCAAATTTCCTTCCTGCCTAGATGAGAAGACAGGATGCTTTCGCATGAGTTTTTGTTCCAAAGACTTATATTCAGGACCTAAAGTGAGATCCTTGAATATTCCTGCATACCCTGAGACATCTATCCAAGACTGAATTATATGGCTTACCTTTGAGACTAAAAATCCACTGCTGTATTGCAAGATGATTTGAGGATAGTCAAGGTCTTCTGTGGAACTCATTTTCTTTCTGGACTGAGGCTCAGAATCTCTGGACCTCTTAACTTAAATAAGCTTCTTTCCACCAGGCACAGAGCACACAAGCTGATCCACTTAATCTTATTGCTGCTGAGGAACACACTGGTTACAAAATGTGTTAGCTAAGTTATTTGGCTTCAGTGGGTCTTTCTACCAGGTTCAGCTGTTCAAAAGAAACACTGCTCCACCGGGCTGGCTTTTTGATGCTAAAAGCCTTCCCAAGAATAGAAATCCTTACATATGTCAGTCAGCTCAATGATGTGGCCCCAGAGGAAACACAACTTGGCAACACAATTCTTCAAGTGAAACGTGGACATTTCCAGGGGTTTAAGAGTGAAGAAATATCAGCTCAGCTCAAAGCGGTCACAGCATACTCCTGGCCAAGCCTGACATCTCCCTTGGCCCTAATTCCACTGACTCCTCACTCAAGCATATGCACAGCACTTGCCTTCTTGCTGAGACTTGTTCAGCTTCAGGGTCTGGGTCATGCACCCAGGACCTCCGACCTTACCCACACAATGAAAATGACAGGCATAACTACTACATAGCAGGCAAGAGCTGCTGAGGAAGCAATCTGAGAGCAGAGTCCATAAAAGGAGCTGAAGGAAAATAAAGCATCTGGCCACAGTCTGTGCCTGCAGTAATTTCCACCCAGGTGTGAAAAACCTGGCTGTGCTTCCTGGTTTGGTTTGCAAGCTGTGCCCACAGAAAGGATCAAAGAAACACAGGGGCATAGCCAGAGGTGAGCTGAAACTTGCTGTGATGGGCACAGGTCCAGGTGACCCTGGGGCTGGCAGCAGCATACACCCCATCCCTAAGAGCAGAAGCAACCAGTCGAAAGAGAAGCTGTAAGAACCTCTTTGTTGTGCTGCTTTATTGCAGTGACTGGTTTGCTCTGACAATGGTCACTCAGGTGAAGTCTACAAGGAATTAAATCTACTCTTGTTCCTTTTCTGTATTTTGTAGGTCTCCCCACATACTGGCTTAGAAAGAAATGTCTGCTGGTAGCACCACAGCAGGGGTGTTCTACTTGTGCTTTACCATATTCTGGCAGAGCAGGGTGCTGAGAGATGACAAAACACTACATTTTCCAGCTGGTTGCCACAGTCTTCCTCCCCTTCTCTGCGAAACTAACCAGGGGCATGCAGAAAGTCCTTGGGAGGAAACAATGAAATGACTACCAAGTGCCAGATGTGGCATAAATTTCAACTTCACGCACAACATACCTCATAGGTCTTTCATCAGAAAATTAAAACCCCCCGATTACTTTCCTGAAATGTCTCTGCCCCACTGTCTGTTCCTCCAGCTTGTAAATGCCTCACATCTTGCCCATCTTGCCTTTTGGGTAGGTGCTCTCAGGACAGAAAAGATCCTTTCCATCAAGGAAAGACTCTCAGTTTTTATATCACACATTTAGTGACCCTTCAGGCCTGACTTAGGTAATACAGCGATGGCAAACTGTTACAAAGTAACACTTTTTCAGTGGCAGCTTTCTCCATGCTTCAGCTATCAAGTTAATGGAAAAACTTGAGCAATACAGTGAATAACATACAGGTCAACGTTTTGTGTGCAGTAGAATGGTGTATGTTTAAAGACTGCATTTTACAATTCTGTCCCAAGCCAACATTTTAATGTTCTCTTATTTTCATAGGAAGTAGAGTTGTATTTGTATGCTGCTGCTGAAGGTTAGTTCTGTTACTTCTGCCTCATTTTAGAAGAAACAGACCAGTATAAAGTTTTCCACACGTCCCCTCTGATCATTTTGTTGATGCATTGAAACTTTCTCAGCTGAAAGGTTTCACTGTATAATCCTTCAGTGAATCTGTTTTTTCTGTTCAGAACCTTGCATTTCAACCAAAAGATGTTGTATTACTTTTAGCCAGTAGTGAAATAGCAACCTACTTTAAGAGTCAGTTATTAAAGTTAGCTGAGTATATGTGACAGTTATCAGCCTTTTTTCCCCTCCATAAACAACTCAGAAATAGTACCTGTTCCCCAGGTTCTACCACCATGGGGTCTCCTGAGTTACCAGAACTGTAGATCTGAACATACAAAAGTTATAGCAAACACCAAACTGTAGAAACACTTAGACCTCCTCATCCTGGCTAACATAGCCTGTAAATATAGTGCTATAGTCTTGTTAGTGCACTAGATTTCACTGTACAGGGCAGGTTAGACACTAATATTCTGTTTATTTTGTACTGTGTAGGCTGGAGATCACAACACACCTCTCAGACAGAGTGCCTTTGAATCTGCGCAGCTTGCATTTAGCAAGACACCGTTTCTCCAAAGGAAAAGCCTGTATAACAGGTTTCAAGAACACAGCTACGTTCATAATGGTCATCTTCCCCTGCTATCCTCACCTCAAGGAGAGCGCACCAGCTCAGTTTCTATTTAGGAACTTCTGTCTGCACACGCGCTAAGTGAGAGTCTGCAGAGTTCATTCATTTGCACAAATCTAGTCCCACTCCCACTGACCACACTACAGTTTTTCCAGCTCCTCACATCCATTCTAAAGACATTTCTATGGGAAAAGAAAGTTAAAAAACTTCTCACTGAGCTTCCATCCACACAGATAACCAGGTCAGCTTCTCTCCCTCAATAGCTTTTTCTCTCCTCTAATTAAAAGAGAGAAATAAATTGTACATAGATAAATATTAGTAGCCAAGGATAAATATTTTTAGTCAAAAGATGAGAAAGGTGTAGGAAAATAAAAACATGTCTCTGCTAAAGGCCAATTCTGCACGCCTGCTACTGAGAAACAAACCATTGCAATTTTGCACAAGCATAAAGATTTCTCATTCCCAGGATCATGACAGTAATTCAGATCCAGGCAATCAACCACATGGGGAGGAAATTCTTGCCATACTGGCATATATACTTCTGTTGAACTAAACAAAACAACCCTGTGAAGAGCTAGCTGCTGTTCACCAACTTACACACTTACTTTCCTCAAATGACTCAGCCACAGATTGGTAATCAGATATTACAGTGACATTTAGCACAGCTGCATTAAAGATTCATCAGTACAAAAATGCTCAACCCTTGATTCTTGTAGTTTTGACTAAATAACGGTTATGTGCACAACTGTAGACTAGTATGTCCTAATGGGTCATAAATTTTCTTAAGGCAAAGTTATAGGGTACAAGAGGCTCTGGTAATAAAATGGCCACACAGTTAATTAAACCCACTTGAAGTACTTTTTCAATTAGGACTAAATCTGTCTGTTGAGGACACCAGATGTAATCGTCTAATGGGATTACTATGAGTAGCAAGACATAGAGGAGGAGGGTGCAGATAACCCACACCAGATTAATGCAAAGCCACACACAGTGCGCTGCTGTTTCCAAGTAAATTGTTAGTGAGGCTTAAAGTCTAAGCTCTTTTAAGCTACAAATGCATTCATGAAGATGAAATTGCAATGGCTTGCTCTCTCTGAAAACCCCATCAGGGTTTTGTCATAGTACTTAGACCACAGGAAGGCTAAAGCTGTTACTCTACCTCCATGTTTCTATTTTGGTGGTTAATTTTCTTTGCCTAAATGACTCACTACAGACATGTACTACATAAAAAAATAATTGTCATTTTTGTGTAACATTTGAAAGTAAGAAATTATCTATGAACATAGCAGTATTAGTAAAATTAATGTGTACCAGTGACGAAAGGCAGATGACCCTATTTTCACACATGCAACCTTTCTTATAAGCAATTAAGTACAAATCTCAGGGACATGACTATGAAGATGAGTGTCAGTAATGCCAGTATGAAAACAACTGTGCCTCGCTATCATTATTAAGCCTCTAAGTATGCCCATCTTATATCAGATGGCCTGGAAAAGCACTAAGATAATACAGTTTGTACCCTTCTTTTTTTCTAAGAATCCTGAAAAACCAAGATAATCAGTATCATACTTTTTCTTTGAGACAGAACATTCAGTTTTAATAAAAATGTTCATTTTCTCCTGTACAACTTAATTCTCATGTTTTATGATAGGTGCATTTCCCTAGTAACATGACTATTGCTTCTGTCAGTTTTTGACATCAACTAATATTATTTTTTCCTGTTTACATCACATATACTATTGACAGACATTTGGAGTGGGCAGAAAATTCTGTATACCCAGCTCATTCTCTAAACAAACCTTCCCTTCTCCTCAGTCTTCCTGACTGTAAAAGCTCTGACTGAGAACATCTTTTGAAGGCCACCACAAACAATCCAGTGTTTATTTAACTTTCTGGCCTGAAAATAATCTCTCAACAAATAATTCAACCAAATAGTCATTGAGATCTCTGTCAGAGGAAGGTCCCAGCAGATAAGAGACATAATATCCCTGGGGACAGACAGGCTCACTAGCTAAAAATGGGAGACACAGAAAAGAGAGAGAGAGATTCAAAAAGAAAACCAAGATGGACAGCAGCTGAGGCAGACTCTCACATCAGAAATTACTTGTGCTCTGTCAAGCATCACAAAGGCAATCAGTGGACACAGAACTGCCTTGAAAAGGCCACTTTTACACTTGCTAATCTGATAGTCCTCTCTTCCATTTCTTCAAAAAGAGCTTCAGAAAGAAGCATTCCCATGACTTGGCATGACCCCTAAAGCCTTTTTATCTGGTGGCTCACCTCAAATTTTTTTCACAGCATTGTGCTGTTTGAAAATGTGCTGATTTTGGCTCAGATAGTTAATTTTCTTCATAGTAGCTTGTATGGGGCTGTGTTTTGGATTTGTGCTGGAAACAGTGTCAACAATACAGGGATGTTTTTTACCTATTGCTGAGCAGGGCTTACACAGTCAAGGCCTTTTCTGCTTCTCACACCACCCCAGCAAAGAAGGATGCAAGTGCACAAGAATTTGGGAGGAGACACAGCCAGGACAGCTGACCCCAACTGACCAAAGGATATTCTACACCATGACATCATGCTCAGCATATAAAGTTCTGAGAAGAAGGAAGGGGGACATTTGGAGTGATGGCATTTGTCTTCTCAAGTCACTGTTACACGTGGTGGAGCCCTGCATTCCTGCAGGTAGCTGAACACCTGCCTGCAGATGGGGAGTGGTGAATGAACTCCTTGCTTTGCTTTGTTTGTGTGCACAGCTTTTGCTTTACCTGTCTATCTCAACCTATGAATTTTCTCACTTCTACCCTTCCAATTTTCTCCCCCACCCCACACAGAGGGTGTGAGTGAAGCAGCTGGGTGGTTCTTAGTTACCAGCTGGGGCTAAACCAAGGCAAGCTATGCCAGGTATAGTGAGCAGACAAGAAAGACTGTGCCACCCCTTTCCTTTTCCAGTTATGGTAGAAAGTAAGACACCACTAAGCAATTACTCATATAACTTACAGACACGTGTCTGGGGTCATATGCAGAATTACAGGGAAGACCTGTTGAGGGAGATCAGTTCTGGTTCAAGACACTGTTCACAGGTTGAGACTGGTATCTGGGAGTGACTGTGGTGCTACCACTCCAGTATATCTTCATGTTGTCCTACAAATAGTCCAGTTTCAAGGACAGTACTCCTGGGCATCCCATCCAGAGCAGGTAGAGGTGCCACAGTGCATGTGTGACTAGAGTAGTTATCAATTAGAAAACAATTCCAAACAGCCTTAGCCCTTCAAAAGTTTTATAACCTACTACTATGGCAAGACATTTGTTTGAGCTAAGCTGTGATTTTTTTTTTTTTTTTTTTTTTTTTTTTTTTTTTTTTTCTGTGCTGTGATTAAAGAAGAAAGGATGGTAGTTTTTCAAGAGCCTGGTATCAGATTAAATAATAATAATAAAAAAAAAGAGGTACACTTCCTATTAACAATACTTACAGATGTAGGAATGTAAGACAGTAGAGTGATTCATTCTGCACACCCAGTTCTGAAAGATCAACTGCAACTAGATCACTGCTTTATATAAACACTAGAGACAACTCTGCAAATTTATTGTGAGGCAGTAAAAGAAACATCCCGTAAATAACACGTTCATTAGGCTGGGGAAGGGCCAGATCAACAGAATGCAACATAAGCTTAATGAGATGAGTGTTGTATCCCAATCTTAAAGTCAGGATACCAGATCAAAAGACAGGCAATATATATATTTTCCTCTCAACTATGATTAAAAAAACCCTTAACTTGCATAGCAATACAAGACATCTGTGTTCTACTTTGCTCACCCATTTAGGAATTAGGGCATCTGCCAAACTAGTTGGTTTAATTGCTGTCTCATATAGAATCTAACATCTCCACTTCTGCTATCAAACATGAGCTGCCACGATACTCTGTTACACAATCCTATACATGTTCAAGAACTGCCCTAAAGCTGACACTGGTGCGATGTCCAGGTAGCACTGATCAGTGATCAGCTCTCATTGGTCTGCATTTATAGTCTTGCGGTCCCTGGTACAGTCCTGCGCTCACTATTTTGGGAGCCACTGTAAAAATTCCCATTTTCTCTAGCAGCTTTCAAGATGATGTTTCAGGCAATGTATCAAATGCTTTTTATATGCATACCTAATCACGCATATGCCCTCGTTCTAGGTCATTGAATAGATTACAAAGGTAGAATCAACTGGAAAAAAACATGGGTACGGTCACAGCTTTGGTATCCACTTCTTATTAATATCAATTATTTCGAGCAATCTGACTCATACATTATCAAAATTACTTTACCACAGCAGACAGTAAGCAGATGGAAAGCACCAAAACAATCTTATTGAAGGGCTTGGCCTTGCCCTTGTGGAGATGCTGTAGTTTCTGTTGATTAAGCTGCTTCCTGAGTACCTAGTGTAGGCTGAGGCCAGGAGATAAGAAAATTGCAGGCTGAAAGGCTGGTAAGCACAGAGACTTATCAGCCCTCAGATAGAAAGAGGAGACATTCTTCTTTAAGGATCAGAACAGGACTATGTGGTAACACTGACCATAGCAACAGGAACTTGGATTTCTTACCCTTTCGAGGCTCATGTTCTTCTTTACTTAAGAAGGGCTGCGGGAAAACCACTCCTGCATAGCACAGGCAGGCTTGGGAGCTTTGGTCCACAACCTTCCCACCTGCCTCAGCTCAGATATTGCTGCAAGCGGTCTGTGATGAGCAGTGTCCTCATCCTCAAATGGAAAGAGGTCACACACTGCTTTGTATCATTAGATGATTAATACACTTCTGAACCCTACAGATCCTCAAAAGCAAGGTCAGCTACCACTGGCTCGATCCTATCCTCCCGGCACCTCTAGGAGGATAAAAGGGAGACACTGTTCTGTGGTAACAGATGTGAAATCTCTCCTGGAGCTGCAAGAAGAAAGGTGCATCCTCACAACTGCAAAAACTCTCCCATCTCATTGTGTGACTTAAGACTCAAGAACAGAGGCAGAACATCGGAAGAAACCCTGGGCATTTCTTGGGACTCAGTAAGTGGAATAGGGCTCAGAGGTCTTACACTGCTGCAAAGACCTACCAGTAGGCATGAACACAGTGCTGTACTGTGGAGTTTCCCAATCCATGGCTTAATGGGATTCACACCCCATATTTATACTACACCAGTCCTGCTCACTGAGGAAATTTTTCCACTACTGAAAGAAAAAACCCCATACCAATAAAGATTAAATCTGAGCTTTTCCCAGCAACAAAGACTGATGTTAAACTAAGCTTAAAATTGACAGGCAAGACTGCCTGACACAGAGCAGGAAGTTGGGAACTATCTGAGCTCTTGACTTTGCAATAGCATATGAAGACCTCCAGAGTTTAAAAGCAGGACAAAAAAAATGAAGTCAAATTAATGGGATAAGCTTAACACTTCTGGAGGAATGACTGAGGCTGCCGTGAGTTCAGTCAAGATGAAAGCTGACATCCAGGCTCCAATACTTCAAATGGTAGTCTAATGGAGAAGAAACAAAGACTTATAGTCTCACTCACCCAGATCCTTGACGTTCTGATAAAAACAGGGAATAAATCCATATTTCTGCTTACAATCCAGGGGAACAAAGCCACCAAAACCAAACTAAACCCTGAATATTGACAGACAAACGGAATAAGATATGTAACTTTGATTCAATGGGACATAAGTAACATGCAACTCATGACAAGCCTAGACAAAGAGAGTCAAGTTACTACTGGTACTTAATCCTCGCTGATCAGTTTCAGCAGTAAATAGGCAGGTATCTTTGCAGACATTCTCAATGGATTAGATTTTAGCAGCCAAGGGTCTGAAAGTAGAGGCAGCATAGTAGCTAAGTCAGACTTTATCCCATACTCAACCTTATCAACAAAGTCAATGTTTCAGAAATATTTATTACTTCGGTATGTCTTTGATAATTATTAGTTGTTAAATCCTATACTCTTCAGTTTCTTTATCACTTATATCAGAGCCTGTGACTGCACTGTGATTTAAGCATTGCATATTTAATAATTAAATAACAGTAGTGTGGATTATTGGAAGTCCTTCATTAATTCTGCCAAAGTTTGTTGACCAGAATTTGAAGTCCATTTCAAAAGAACATTAAAGCACCTAAAAGGATAGACATTAAATACTTATCTTTTCATATGAACTCGTTATTCAACAGACATACACTGAAATATAAGAAAAAAAGACCAACTAATTTTATCTGCTTTTAGATAGCTCCTGAAAATCAGTCTTTCAAATCCAAGCAATTGGCTAAGATTTAAATAGCATCACAACATTCTTCCAGAGTAGAGAAAAATATCAGTAACTTCAGTACTTCGGCTTCTAGAAACCATTAAAAAGCCTGCTGCTATCCTAGGTTCTTTAATTTGAAACACTTAAGACCCCTAGAAGATACTTGGTAGAAATGTACATACAATCAATGAAGAACAAAGAGCAATTGTTTACTATCAAAAATTATATTATTTAAGATACTGTATCAGCAAGGTTTTTGCAGTACAAGCACGTACCCCAGCCATAATGAAAACCTGGATAAATTATACTGGATATAGCATAATTTATATTTGTGACCTTATTAAAAGGTTACAGTTTCAACTCTTTTTGAGTTTCCTTGGAGTTTGAAGTCTATCATTAATGAAGATCACAAGTAAACTGATGCCTGTCCAGCCAGTCTTGGAGCAATGGCTACCTTGGTAAGAGAAAAGCTCCCATTTTTATTGTTGAGCATGATGTTACATGGCACAGGATATACCCGCAAGTCAGTTGGGGTCAGCTGTCCTAGCTGTGTCCCCTTCCAACCTCAGCCTACCTATTCGAGGGCTGTGCACAAAATGAGAAATGGAGAAGGCCTTGACAGCATGCAAGGACTGCTCTGCAATAGGTGAAGCACCAGTGTGCTATCAACACTGCTTGTCACGAATCTGAACACAGCACCATACCAGCAGCTATGAAGAAAGTTAACTCTATCAGTCAGACCCAGTACAAGGATACATGACACAAAATCCATTTCAGAGCATTCAGCACTGGAAAGATTTTGGGAGAGCTCTGATACAAAACATACCCGAAGCAACAATATTGCTAAGTGTCAGACTAGATAAAACTCTGAACTGAGCAATTACTGGGCAATTTTAGGTACTAGGAGTTTTCAGACATTTTGACTGGGTTCAGCTGGCTGACCGAAAGCAGACTTCTTCCACATTCCCTCTGCATTTTGGCAAGTAAGCGTTTGCAAGTAGCATCAAAGCACATTCAGGCTTTTCTTCCTATAGCTGCTGTGAAAATAAGAAATAATACGAGCACTATAAACAACTGAGTTACTTTACATTACTGCACTTTTTGGACACTGTATGAAGCCAATGCTAGATATGGTTAAGCTGAATGATTATGAAAGCCTGACAGCTGAACATTCTTTCCACAATTATCTTCCCCAGCCTCAGAAATTGCCCTAAATATCAGGGGAGCTTACGGAATTTAATCATTTCAGGGTGAGATACAAAACCTGCTCTTGGCACCTTCTCTGGAGCAAAAAAACCTATCCAGCACAGTCCTTTCTTATATCAACTAACAGTATCTGTTGGATTCTTCTAGTATGACTCCAACACTTTTTGGTGACTGCCGTTGCTTTAACTGCTTCCACTCTTGGCAATGACACTCCATTCATAGCTTGATGACTTCCAGAAAGTAACATTATAAACTAGCATCTCCCCAATTACTTACATAATACATCAAGACCCTCACCCAACACATCAATCCCAGTGGAAATCCACAGTAGAAATATGCTGCAGAAATACTAGTAAGAATCTAATCCTGAGCTCAGAGACACTGGTGCCGACAGCCACAGTTAAACTTGTCACACAATAGTGACAACAGTCTGTCACTGACTGTCAGTATTTAAGAGCAGGCTAAGCAGAATTGCATGCATTTACAAACAGGCATCCCACCAGCCTTATCAAAATACTTGCAACCAACATCATATTGGATTTTAGCTAAATCATTACTGAAGATGAACTTATCTTCAGGTAGATAGGCTTTTAATACTTTAACAACAATAGCAGAAAAATGAACTCTCCACGGAAAGCGACTGCTCAGAATTTAAAAGACCGGTGATGTTGAGATGATTAGTCTAGTTCTTAGCCCTCAAGACAGCAGTGAAACTCATCACAAGAGAAGTCACAAAAAGTTGAGAAGTAACAGAATTAACTGGAGATCTTTAAAAACACGAATTGCCAGGAAAATACAAGTATGTCTACCTTTTCCTTCCATAGCTAGTAACTACAAAGATTTCAGCAACATGGTCTAGTAAGAAGCAAACCCTACATGGATTCACTGGAAGCAATGCAGTCAAACTCAGCCAGCCAGGCATCCAGCTGAGCTACAGCACCAGTGTGCTCCTCAAGCACTGCAAGAAAGGGATGCACTTTGATTTGATGCATCAGTGTGAGAAAAATGTCATCTGAAGGCTGTAGATAAAGAGCACATGTCCCATTGAATTGGCAGTTGACATTGCTGTACATAACAGGACCATCAAGAAGTGTGGCTGATCTTCATTATTCAAATGTGTTGACTGCTTTTTTCAACAAATGGGTTGTCATACAACACTCTTCAGATTTTAATATACTAACATATGAAAACAGCAACTTCAGTTCACTGGAAAGTTTTCTTTTTAATTTTACCATAAAAAGACAAAATAAACTCTTTCACTGTAATATTATAGCTTTTAATATTCCTGAGCTGCATTTTAGAAGCAAAGGTATTTGTAAATAGATTTAACAAGAGACACTGCAGCCTTACTTTCCAACACCACAAGTAAAAATAATTTAGCAAGAAGGCCCCTTTTTCAAAAGACAATGGCTAGCTCTGTATGTACCTGAAAAAATGCTTCAAGTGGCTCTGTGCCACCTGAAGTAATTACAAAGCCATATATGTCAACAAAATAATAGAACAACTTTTCAACCATTTTACCACTGTTTCTTACTTCCTACATCAGTGTGCCTCTCTTACATGGAAAGTATTATTATACAAATGGCATTACATGCCAGAATAATTTGGGCCACAAAGCTTGGCACCATACAGACATATGAAGGAATCAGCAGTTTAAAGGATATCCTGCATATCTTTATAGTCAGTTTTAAGAACTATATGAAAGTCCTGCTATGCATCTCAGTCAGCAAAAACTCTACTTTGTTAAATGTGATTTCGTTGAATGCACCAGAAAGCATTTTAAATCAAATCTGTATGTAACAGCTTAGCTTGTCAAGTCTGGAGCTCCTGTAACTGGCACACACGTACTTCTCAAGCCAAATTAGGTGATACAGATAAATACTAAATAAACTAAAATTAGGGTTTAGAAAACTGAAAATCAAGAAAACAGGTTGGCTTTTAGCACTGTAGGAACTCGAGCACGAGCACAGGTGGTTATACCTACATTGCAGTAGATACCTAGAAAGAGACAACAAAGCACGAAGGAACATCAAAAATCAGGCATCTATTTTCTTGATTTGAGGGACTAGGTACACATTAAGCATTGGTTGAAACAAATGTGTTTTCTATAGCAGTCACACCGATGAGGTCTCGTTTACAACTTTCTGGCCCTTTTGTCCAACCACAGCTTTTCCAAGGAGCCAAGGCCTCCACTACCCACTCCAAGTACTCCTTTGCTTACTCAGTGATCTCCTCCGGTGCCTTCGTCTCCTGCTCACACTTCTGCGACTCTGACTTCTTTCTCTTCTGTCTCGTTTACGTTCGCTACTGCGAGTTCTTCTGTAGTGCGAACGTCTGGGGCTTACATTTCTTCGACGAGGACTATGGCTTCGTCGAGGACTGTAACTTCTGCTAGAGTGTCTATAATACCTCCTTTCTTTCGTCCGTTTTTCATCCTGATAACTCGCATCTCTTCTGTGTCTGCTCCTCTCTTGTTTACCCTTACTCTCATCAGTGTTTATGCTGCTACATGAACGGCTCTTTCTTCTCCTTGACTCTGTGCTGCGTTTGCCCTGCTCACAGTGTGAGTCCTTCCTGCAGGTATTCTGGTCATAGCTAGAGAGGCTCTTCTGCTGCTGGTTATTGGCAGGAGCACATGAAAGTACCCCTGAACTTCTTTTCTCAGAACACCTCTCAGAGTTTGTGGTATTAAGTTTCTGAGCTTCTTTGACATGAACTTTGTCATGAATGTTGCCATTCAAGTACTTGCATTGAGTGTGTACATTCTCAGGGGATGCTACTTCTCTTTGAGAGCCAGGAGCCAGTTTGCTTGTAACAGCCTGCCCTGAGGTAGACGTGATGCAGCTGGATGACACAGTGTGTGGAATACTACTCGGGGTTTTCAGCATGACAGACTGAGATGCTTCAGTTTCTTCTTTGTTTTGATTAACTGCATCCATTTTCTTGCTCAGAAGATTGTTCAGCAGTTTCTCTCTCAGTTCCTTTTCCTTCCTCTGCAACCCCAGTGCTCTCTCTTTTTCCTCCTCCACACGTTTGAGCTCAGCCTCCTGAAGTTTTCGTCTCTCCTCTAGCTGCTGAAGACGAATCTTTTCTTCATTATGTTCTTGCTCCAAAAGCTTTACTGTCTGAAAGATAGTCAAAGGGCAGTTCAGAGTAAATAACAAATATTTATAGACCTGCTCATGCTTCCAAGTTATACCATAACACAAAATCAGCAATATGGCAATAGAATAAAATATAACAAACAGAACTTAACCATCCCAAAGTAAAATTGTTGTTTCCCTCTTAAAGCAAAAAAATCCAAACCCAACTAACCGAATAAAACCCACTAACACACAGCTGATCTAAGGTGAAACATTAGCATTAGCTCACAGACTCTTTTGAGTGTTAATTTCTCCTAGCTGTTTCACAAGGCAAAACCAAAGCCTGGTCTTTATGGCTCCTTAATATGATGAGTGTAACACACAAGCTAAAACACATGTGAAATTTAAAGTATTAAACTACATTTATCAGGGTCAGTACTTGAAGATTTCAGTCAAATGTAAAATGTGCATTTCTCTTAAATTGCAATCTGTGGTTCATAGATGACTTTACAATGAGTCCATAAAACCAGCAAATAATTAAATGCACACATATTATGTGGAAAGTTATTCTCATCTTGTCAACCACTTTAGAAACTCATGATACTGAAAAAGACGGTTTAAACTCTTTTATTCTGACCAGGACTAACAGTTTAGTGTGGTCTTCAAAACTCAGACTGAAACACACACACTGGTCTATTTTATCAGAGAACTCTTCCATTTCACAGCTTCAAAGTCACAAAGCCTACAAGAAGTATTACTGCCTTCTCCTAGCATATAACTGACCACATAGCACTGTATGGGTTCAAAAACACTCCTGAGGAAAAAAAGGAAAACTGTGCTTTGCCACACAGTTTTTCATTTCTACATAAAATACTTAACATACATTACACCTGAACATGGCTTTATGTAAGTCTTAAGCAAATGACACCCAGTTTCAATGAAAAATAACAATACTCTTAGAGAGACAGGATCTAACATTTGAAACCTTAGCTGACAGTGCTTTTTCTACAGAAAAATCATTCTGCACATTTTCAAACATCAAACAGTGAAAGCTCATTCTCTGAAACTGCAAATAATAGTTAACAGAACTGCTGAAAGACAGATGGAAAACAGCACCAAAACTGGAATTAGAAATAAGGAGTCTTAGCATCTTATCCTCTGTGTTTAGTTCACATTATCATGCTTACACATTCTTCTACTGGACTTAAGAGCAAGTCTGCCAATTAGTTTACAAGTGAAAAAGTGCTATTCAGGACTACAGGTTCAAGTTCACTCCTCAATTTACCAATATGTGCATATTTTTACCAAGGGTGAACTACCGTTTCATTGCACTTTTTTGAATTTTTAGTTTAAGAAATAACATTTTGAGAGGTATTAAATCTGCTGGTTAATGAACAGCACTCCCCACTCCCTCTCAAGTCAGTAAAAGGCTTTGTTCTGCTGGGTTTTTCATTCATTAGCTTCTGAAATAAAAACTGAAGTTACCTTTGCCCTGCTTAGCAGTTCTGCAATTAGTCTAATGGACTGAAGATTTCTTTGAGCTAACAGGAGCTTCCTTTCTTCTAACTTTATCTTCTCTTGTAGTTTTTTTTGTTCTTCAGCTTGAAGCTTTTCAAGTTGCTTTTTGTTTCGTCGAACTTCACGATCTTTCTGTTTCTGTTCCCTTTTGCGCAACTTTTCTTCTCTTTTTCTCTCTCTCTCATATTCTTCAAGCTCCCTCTGCTTCCTAAAAAGAGATTAATATTTTTTAACTTATCTAGGGCAGGTAAAATTTTAGACTTCCACTGTATATAAAAATGTATTTTGTACTTTAGAGTAAATTTGTTTCTAAGTAAGTCTTGTTGATTACTGAAAAACAGAAGTAGAAAACACTGATCATTTTAACCACTAGTTGTGATAGCAAACAATCATCACTGTCAATACTTAAAATACAAGTTGGAATCCAACATAAACCACAGCTACAACAAACATTTTTTAAACCAATTCCACCAGGGACAGTAACAAAGCATCAGGCAGCTGGGCAGTGAATTGTCACAGTGAGAAGAAAATTACCAAGCCAATTAATGTGTGCAGGGGTTGGTGCTTTTTATTTCAGTCATTAGGACAAAAAGGTAGTTTATGTAAATGGCTGAAGGTTTCTGAGATCAGGTGTCTAATGGCATGATTTTTAGGAAAGTATTTTGTAGATTTAATATTTTGAACCAAACACAAGCACTGGTGACAATAACCCTAGAGTTTCAGAAACTGTTTAATATCTAAACATTAAGCAATGAGAATTTAATGGAATAAATGGACACCATACAGCCTCTGAAACAATCTGATCCATTTGTGTTTATATACTGAACAGCTGTCTTGTGACATCTGCACACTTATATGTTTTCTTAAAGTGTCAAGTATTAAGATATGCCTGTATCCCATCCCTCTCCTAGAAAAATATTGATGTTAAGAAAAAATTAGATTTATAATATTGAAGTCACTAGTAGTAGAACTAGTGCATTATTTTCTATTCTCCATTTACAGTGCACATTTTTCCATGAGAATGACTACACATCATGCAAATTCACAGCTCTTGGAATTACAGTTCAAGAAAAAAAGTGTACAACACTTCTCCAAATCTCATAATCCCTGAACCCTATTTCCTCAAAAGCACCCCAATATTCTCACTCAGTTTTAAGTGCTTAGCTTTAGCTACAGGAGTAGAACTTTGAAGGGAAGCTTGTGTTTAAATACTGTCTGTCTATTGAGCAATAAAAGATAAATACCTTTCTTCCTCTTTTTGTTTTTCCTCAGCTTCCTTCTCTTTACGCTTTTGTTCTTCTCTCTGTTTTTCAAGCTCTTGAAGCTTTTGCCTTTCAAGCTGACGCTTCTTAATTGATGCATCACTGAGGTGTTTTGTAGAGTCAAAAGAAACCTTTACAGGATACAATTGAAAACAGTTTTAAGTAGACAAAAAGAAAAAAAATCCCGGGCAACCCACACAATCCCCAACCATTTTAATTTAGCATAAAGGTATCCAAATTACAGTGTAAGTACAATCAGAAATATAAAACCCTTTCCAAAGCCAAGCAAACTTCTCTTTGTGCCCAGAGCAAGCACCAGAGTACTATAACCAGATAACTGGGAACTAAATCCCTGCACACCAGCACAATCGGGTACCAGTGTACCTTTTGTGTGATATCCAAAAGTAAACCCTAGCATGGTTTAGGCCCTGGCTGTCCGATGTTTTCAATCTGTCAGAACAGAAATGTATGGAACACATTCAACTCACGTATGCTGTTTGGGACTGTACAGGACTAGGTAGAAATGGGCCTAAATAAAGGCCTTCCTTTCTGTCTAAAACTATGATCCTTAAATTCAGAAAAAAAACCCCAGTTCACAGTTCTGAGCAATGGGACCCAGGAAAACACTCAGCTTCCAGGACATATGAGCACACCTTGCCCATGTCTAGCTGAATGCTGGAACAGGACACCAGCAGACATCACATCACACCCCTGGTGTCCTAATCTCCCATCCTAGATATCGACTGCGCACACAAAGGCAGGGGTCTATACTACATTCCCACAAGTCTATCATCATGAACGATGGGGCAAAGAACAAGGAGCACATATTCTGTGGTTTAATTACCCCAGGCTCTACGTAAAATGATGTTTCACTAACAGGCTAAAAAAACAGCTAGAAACAGACAAGGTGTTGTGACCTTGTATAAAAGAGGTCTGTCCTGACAGCACAGTCCAAACACAGACCTCTCTCTTTCCTATCACTCCCCAAGGCAGCTGCCAGGAAGGCATGCTTCCACTTGCACTGCCAAACTAAATTTGGGAACCCTGATCCCCTCCATATATGTGACAGTTTGAATTTCACATCCCCTTGAAAACCTTGAGGGTCAAGGTAGAAACAGTTTCTGTGCTCCAACTGACAAACTGAGAAGAAAATAAAGGATTACAGTATTTCACTTCTAATGACTAAACTACAATTTGAATAAATATTTGCATGTTCCCACATTACACAAAGGAATACTCAAGATTCTTCCTGAAATACACTTTCTGATTTGATGAATGACCATCGAACATACCGAAATATACCCACAGACATTTCATTCAACTGCTATGTAAATGCACAGACCACCTCCAAAGATATTAGAGCAAGTTTTCTTCAGGTCATGCTTTCATAGATACTACATCTGAACAGACTGTCTTATCCTCTCCCATCATAGCTGTATTTTCTAAGACAATGAGGTTACAGAAAGAGAGATCTGGAAAACTCAGTAAGTAAGTATTATGAATTAAGTGTACTGCACTCACAGGAAACTGTGCTACAGATTAACATTATCGTTTAAATCTTTGTGAGGCCTTTCTGTAGGTGAAGAATGATTAACTGTCTATTCTCCAGGCTGCACAGGCCACATGTTATTGAATTGCACAGTTCCAACACTTGTCTGGTAGACCTCATTATCAGTGCAGGGACCAGATACTGAGGCTGTGAAATTCTCCCCCTAAATTTCCATCTGTAGTGAACACAAGAGAGAACAATACACTTCAAGGTCAGCCTTCTGGTGAAATATGTCTGAACTGGTTCAAAATTAGAATTTTAAGTGAAATGACAAGATTTATAAATAAATATTAGTTTCTAAAAACTATTTACACAGGCCATGTTCATATACTCGGTCCTTCTATAAGCAGTTCTCACTCCTAAAGTGGTCTTGTTAAAATAAAAAAAAAAAAAAAAAAGCAAAACCCCAGTGACTTTGTTCACATAGTCTAACAACACATTTTTTCTTCCACCATTTTCCTTTAAAAATTCTACTATGGCTGTTCCATAAAAGTACTGCTGTTAATGTCACCTGCTGTCATCACGACAGTATACAGATGTAAGTTTTAAGCACGGGGGAAATAACATTTAGTTGTACTTGGTCTCTCACACAGGTTCCCATAAAAAAGCCTTCAGTTTCTCACCTTTATATTGCAAGCCACTGCTTTGCCATCTTCGCCTTTATACATCAGCTTCATCCCTCGCAGGGCATTCATGGCTTTAATGAAACCTGCGTACTCTCGATACTGAACATAAGCTTCAAAATTTAAATGGCCTCCAAAACTGAAAGTGTGAAAATTTCTGCCAGTCATTTCTTCTCTGTAAGGGTCCAGCATGGGTATGTCCACATTACGTATCTCTCCAAATTTCTTGAAAACTTTTATAAGGACTTCTTCGCTTGGCTTTTCCGAACCAGAGTCCTTTGCTGCAAACCACTTACAAGGTAAGCCCTCTAAGTGAATAGTATCTGGCCTTTCTCCTGGCAAAGTCTCATTCATATCTTTTGCATCACGGAAAAACGAGTCCCAGTCATGTCTGGTAGGAAAGTCAATCTTATATTCCGCAGCACGGACTTTTAAAATGTCAGAGAAGCCACTCAGCTTTATTGTTTTGCCATCAAGGCAAGCCAGAAAAGATTTAACCAAACTTTTGTTTTCAACCTCTCCTTCAAACCGAATGAAATCCATTGTGCTTTTAGAAATCCGCAGAGTGGAAAACTGATGAGTCTGCACCATCCCTTTCAATCTTTCCATCACTTCCCAGTTTGAAATGGATTTTCCCGGTTGTTTCAGCTGAGGAAGTGCCACACTGATGGTCATTTTTGTAATAGGTTTAAGGTATAACCCACAGGGAGCACAGAGCTCTACTGCTTCTGATGTATCATGAACTATTGTTGCAGCAGCCATAACACAGAAAAAGCATAGGATAAAAAAATAAAAGATGCAAGTTTAAGTTGCAGGCCAACAGTAGTCAAATAAAATAGCCCTTATCCGTAAGTAATTTAATTCTTTGGCCATTTAACCATTCCCAATTTAAAACAATGTCTCGTAATACAAGAGTCAATTAGACAGTTAAAACCGAGTAGTACAAACATCTTAAATTACTTTATAACAACTAGAATCTATAAGTTATTAAACCTCAGTAAGGCCTCAGAAAAAAAACAAGAAGCTGATGACAATCTTAGGAATACATGAAGTTGGTATGTGATGGCTCACAAAGCATCAGCTACCCTTTCTCAGGAAGGAAGGGCCTGGCGGAGCGATGTCACACTGTTCTGAAGTCTACTTAACAACCAGTAAACCCCAGCAGGCTAGCGTCGAGGCGGATCCCACGTTCTCCAGCAGAAAGGCATGGAAGGTGTCTGCAATGAGAGAAAAACGCCCCTTTTACTGAAAAGCCTGAAGCCCCACCGCCCTCCCTCCGAGCAGCGCTGAGCCGCCTCAGCTGTACACGGCGGGGGAGCGCCGGGAG
>NW_020799091.1:72860121-72895624 GCF_003259725.1 Athene cunicularia | reverse complement strand
GGGAGGGCGGGGGCCGGCAAAATGCTGCTTGGCCGTGCTGCCCCTCGGGGCCGCGTTTCTTGCTTTCCCGGAGACGCGCGGTGTGCGGTGTGCCCAGCGCGCACGTGAACAGGGGTGTTTCCCCGTCAGGTAATTGTCATCATTGCCTTCTGACGGACTGCGGCCCGAGCGCGCAGAAACCCTGCCAAAAGCCACCCCACCGGGGGGAGAGCAGAGCTGGGGAGTCTGAGGTCACCGACTCCCAAGGCCAACTTGCAGCTTACCACACATTTGCAATAGTTTGGGCTTTTTTTGAAAGCCAACACAAAGCCTGTATTTATGAAAGAATGGCACTTATTAACAAGGACATAATTTAGTTGCATAAACATGAGTGACTAGTGCTATTTGAGATGCTGAAAGATATCCAGGATACATACATGGGTCTGGAAAATATGCCACATGTCCTGTGGGAAACCTGACTACGCTGTCAGCTGGAGGTTATGCTGGGTACCATACAGCATCCCAAATGGCAGTAGGTTGGTTTTGGTTTTTTGGTTGGTTTTTTTTGGTTTTTTTTTTTGTTGTTTTTTTTTCACTGTAGTGAGATGAGTAAATGAAGTGACTCTCTTTGTGTTTCAGGCAGAAGTGAAGGTCGGCAAAGCAAGGGTATCGTACCTACCAGGAAGAGGAAGGGTGAACAGGCAAAATAAACGTCAGTAAGGGACAGTATCCAAGTACAACAGTGTATGTAAATCTGTTTTTTATTGTAAGACGTTGTCTCTCCCCCACTCTGACAAATGCATTGCACTACCAACCTTGAAAACCATCCAGAATGTCTCAAACCTTGTACCTTCTTTCTGACTTCAACAGATAGTGTAAGAGATGTCACTTCTATACCTTCCGTAGCTACAACAACGAATCCCACAGAAGTTCACTAGAGGGAGCGCTTGTTACTTACATCCATATAATAGAGCTATTCATAAACACAATTAAAAGAGGCTATAAACAGCACATACTAGATCTTGTATTCATGCCAGCATACAGACCATTCTTCCTTTTTTGGAAGAGGATATATTTCTCCCAACTACACATGTTCTTATCTGTGTACTTCTGCTCTTCCTGAAATGCACCATTTTCTTGACCTTAATGGTCATTTGCGGTAATGCATGCAAGATGATGCATGTAGGTGTTTACATAAAATAAAACAACAACCCAGTATAATTCCATTTCCTTTCCTTCCATTTTCCTTCCTCTCCAAAACACACCAAAGAAGAAGAAAACCTCTTTTTAGTTTAAAACTTAGCTGTATCTGTTGGAGGATGATTTATCTCCTGTGCTCATCTAAATCTTTTCTACTATATAATATCCAGAAACACTCCTAGTACATATCTCTTTAGAAATAGAGTATGCAGCATCCTGTGGCTACTTTCAATGTGATTTTTGTTTTCTGTTGTCTCTGAACAGGGGACATCTCTTTATTCTTTCTCACACTGAGGGAAACAAAATAATTCACTGTGCCGTGGAACAGTTTATGAATGGTATTTGGAGGTGGAGGCAGCAGCACAGAACAAAGAGAAGAGATTGCATAACTGTCAAAGAACCATTATAATGTTGTTTCCAGACTCTATACAGCCTCCTCCCAAAAAGCAAAATTAATCCCTGACGTGGGTAGGAACAGGGGAATGAACCTGGAGTTTATTCTTTTATTTCCCATGGTAAGAAACAGCTCCGCAAATCATTCAGTTTCCTTTTATTGTCTCTACTATTTTTTTTTTTTTTAAATCTGACTGAATGCTGTGTGTCAGTAAAGTATGTGGGTGTGCCGGAATGTCTACCTTGAATACATAACAGAAGTAATACATGTGCTGATAGGGGCCATTTCATTTAACTGAAATTAATCATCGCTTCCTGTGGCTGGTTCTCCACAGGCCTAATTGTTGTATTCTGTTTAAAGTGGTAGAATATGACAATATACAGAGACAGTTTCACTCTCTAACTCATCCTTGTGGCAGAGAATTGGTCTTGTTAGCAGAGAGAGGAGCATGCAATGCAGAGCAGGCCCTTTCTACTAAATTATCTCAGTGTACTGTGCCCACTGCCATCTATCTTACACTAAACATAAATGGCAAAATTTCTGCTTTTTGCTTTCACCAAGGAGCAATTAGTGTCTGTAGTTATACGGGTTTATGAACCGTCTAGTCAAACCATAGTGTGCCATAGCCTATAAAACATAAAAATTAGATTTAAATTGCAAAGACACATTGTACTATGCTTGCTAGAAAGATGTATGTTTTTAAATAGTTGTACCATGCTGTCAGATGCATTACTAATTTATTTTTTTTGTACAGGCACTCATGAGATGCTTTCACATATGTACAGAGTTCAGTAGCTATCACTTAAAATAAGTCCAAATCTGAAAGACTGGGATTTTGTTCTACTTTTTTTTTTTTTTTTTTTTTGTTTAGGGGAAAATATTTGAATGTCATTCAAATTAACACCTGAAAATGAAGTATTTCCTTCACAGTATTACATGTTACAGATTGATACCAAACATAAAAGCATATCATGTTTTTATGTACACTTTTTAAAAACAATTTTTTTCTTAGCAATTTGTCAAGTGAAATGCAAGAGCAGTTGGCTTATGTCTTCACCTACTCCTGAAGCAGAGAAGAGCTACAGGTTAATACTGATAACCTTCCTCAGTGGTATATTTTTCTTTTGTCAAAGGGAAGAATTCCATAAGATTCAGTACTCATGCAATAGTTAAAATTTTTTTGAAAGATTTGAAACTGCATTATTACAATTGTAGAACTATGAATTTCTGAAGAGCTTTTAAGCAGACAAGATCCTGTCTGTAGGTTCAGCCTGCCTTCCTCACTTATGTTTCACCTAATACAGAAAGACCAGAGATATTTTGGTGGATGTGGCATAAGTATAAATGACCATGGCATCGATTCCATATTTCAGCATCAGTGCCTGTAGCCCAGCTTTGCTTTCTGACACACACATTGGGGAGGTCAGGGGAATCAGTGGTAGAATGCTGTGCTGAATTTTCATTATTGCTTTTTGCTTCTGGCAATCCTTCCTCCTCATTTTCTAGGGTCTGATTGTGAAATCTGTAAAGCTAAACAAGGGGAGGATGACCAAGCCATATCATATTTGATTTGCTTATAACACTGCTCTTTTCATACTAACAGATGCTGTCAATATGTCTCAGAATGTCTTGCCAGACATTATTCATTTTAAGCTTTGCATCTTAAAAAATATCTTACTTTATTGACCTGATAGTGGGTTTATACTAAGATGCAGATTATGACAGCTGAAATAATCATCGTGTGGCCCAAACCACTGACAAAGTTTTATCAAAGTTGTTTCTGGCCCATAATATATATATACATCTATATCTATATACTTCTGTATCTACCTCTCTACATCTATCTATATACACATACACATACATGTATGTATTCAAACTGTACTATGATTGCTCCCTGAGCTCCCTCTGCAGCCAGCAGAGATACACAATTTTGTGTAGGGAGAGTCCTTAATTGTTGTGGTGATTCTGTGCTAGGGGATGACAAGCCACCCTAGGATGAATTTGTAAATACTCTCTTGCCTTGTCTCTCCAGATATGTCCGTAGGTAGGGAGAGCACTTCCGAAGTGCTTAGATATGAAAAAAGCCTTGATGGTCAGAATGAAACTCTTAAATCATGTAGGTATAACATATGATTAATACTGGACAGCAGTCAACTTCCAGCCAGAGACTAAAAGCTCCAAAAAAGATTAGGTTGTTGAACTTGCCACAATCAAGCAGATATTCACATACTGTTGCTTGAACACATCTCTGTGGATATCAGGCAGCCTAAATTGCCTACACTGGAAAAGCTTCCATCACACTCCTGGACTGAGGTAAAACTGCATGTTTCAGTAACAGTTTTCTAATTCTGGGTTAATTCAGGTTATTTATCCTGTGATAGCTATGTGATGTAATTTCCTATCTCCACTTCCTTTGATTTTAGCAACTGCCACATCAGGCTGTTAAATGTGATGCTGGAAGCGTGGATCTACACTGGACCATGCCAAAAGTAGCATGAAAGTTCATTCAGTCTGCCACCAAGATAAGAGAACTTTCAAAGATCCTCATGCACGTTCCTGTTCCGGGTCTTCCCACTAAGTCATGAGAAGAAGTGATAACTCAGACTACATACACTGAGAGCAGACAGAGTTTTGGGGAAGGCAGCTACAATGTTCTCACCTGTTTTGCAGGAGGAGAATTGGGATTCAGGAGTAACAATACCTAAAAGTGACAGTCTGTGCAAGTTGTCTCTGTAAGGGATTAGGACAAACCCAGTCAAGGGTTATAGGTGAACTGGCAGATTCAATTTAGAATAGCTTCTTGCACATTTTTTTTGTCTTGATAACAGTTGTATATATTTTCTCATGAGAACACATCAGCAATGCTGTCTATATAAAAGGCTGCTGTGAAGATTCCAAAGAAACATGAAGCAGTTTTGGACATCAAGAAAAAAACTATTTGGTGGTCAAAGCTGCTGTTGAAGAGCAGTGACATCTTCTCAAAGAAGGATCCACAGGTGCTGACCATATACCAGAACCTGGAATGCTAGGAAGGGCTGAAATGCCTCTCCCTGCCTCCACCTTGCCTGCTGGGCCCTCTCTTTTTCACACTTCCCCTTCATTTTCACATATGAAAGGCAAGCTGAATGCCTTGTCATGAAGGAGGACTTGGATTCAGAGGCACACCTCCTATGTGCAACCTTCTCTTTTCTGGGATGCTTGACTGCATTCACAGCAGAGGATGAGTTCACTGTAGAAGTTCACCAGGCTGTTTAGTAACCTGCAGCTGACACAGCATTGTGCTGACACAGCCTCCATCAACCTGAAAGAACATCCCTGGGTCTACTGCAAGCATTGATACTGTGAGCAACCTGCAGTTGGACTTGGGAGCTGCTGGAAGATGCAGCACCTAATTAGTAAGACCTGCTGGTGGCCCATAGCCTAGACAGATGTGGCCAAGTTTGTGTGGGCCTGTGACTCCAGTGGTTGTACCAACCAAACTTCTCAGACACTGCAGTGTTTCTTGTATCCCCTCCCCAATCCCAACTGTCCTTGGTAATTTGTGTGTCGACGGATTTCATAGCAGATCTGTACCTCTCGCAGGGCATCATCCAATTTCACCCAGGTGGGTCACTTCACCCTCCCACCCACACCAAGGATTTGCCATGATCTGTCTGATTCTTCCTGCAACACTTTTATCTGATGCTGTGGTCTCTCTGACAGCATCTTACAGAGCAGTTTGCAGACACCTTTTAAAGGACACCATGGGCCTCCTCCCAGTGAAAAAACACTTTGCAACACCCAGAGATGAACGGAACTTCATGACTTATATCAGATTTGATTTCTCACTTTGTCTTGTCGAATGATCACTCAACAGTTGAAAGAACCTGTCCCCAACCTGACCCTGCTCAAGTGCTACAGGATAGTGAGGGCTTTGCTTTCTTATGAGGTCTGAGTTAACATTGGCCATCTCAACTTCAAAAGGAAATAACTGCAGGTTCTTCATTCTGAGTCAGTTTGTGGCATTTCTGATATATTTCAAAGTAAGACACTGGCACCATGCATCATGCATCATGGAAGGACATTTACAGAAAATGGCAAATGATTATGCAAAGTTTAGGTACTATTCTACCAAACCTCTGTATGTAACATAGTTCTGATACATGCTATTAAATCCCAGTGACTAAAATACATTTAGTAGTATCTGGTTTTGGGGTTGTGTTGATTTTTATTTCATTTTTAACAGTAGTAGTATTCCTTCTGCAACATCAGACAGCATAATTTTCTGCAAGGAAAAAAGCTTATCTTCTGTTTTCTTTCGATATTTTCAATTTTATTTCCTTCTTTCTGTGGCTGATATTCAGTGAAGATTATGGAGAAAAACCCTTGTATTCCAAATCTAATGTAAAAGATCACTGATATTCTTCAAAAGCATATTTGTGCTGCATTTGGCTGGAATAGAGTTAATTTTCTCCACAGTAGCCAGTATGGGGCTATGATGTGGATTCATGCTGGAAACAGTATAGATAACACAGAGATGTTTTAGTTACTGCTGAGCAGGGCTTACACAGAATGAAGGCTTTTTTTCTTCTCACACCACCCTACCAGCGAGTAGGTTGGAGGTGCACAAGGAGGTGGGGAAGGACACAGCTGGGAGAGCTGACCTCAACTGATCAAAGAGATATTCCATACCATATGGCATCATGCTCAGCATGTAAAGCTGTAAGAAGAAAAAGGAAGGGTGTGGGACATTTGGAGTGATGGCATTTGTCTTCCCAAGTTACTGTTATGTGTGATCGACCCTGCTTTCCTGGAGGTGGCTGAACACCTGCCTGCTGATGGGAAGTGGTGAATAAATTCCTTGTTTTGCTTTGCTTGTGCACACAGCTTTTGCTTTACCCATTAAACTCTCTTTATCTCGAACCATGAGTTTTCTCGCTTTTACCCTTCTGATTCTCTTCCCCATTCCACAGGAGGGGAGTGAGCAAGCAGCTGGGTGGGGTTTAGTTGCTGGCTGGGGTTAAACTATGACAATATTGTAGGATATATTACATATAAGTACAGTGGTCCTTGGTATATATAGTATGAGCTGTTTCTTTGTTGAGATCTTTTAAAGGTTCTTCCTTTCAATTTCTTCTGCACTATTGTTGCTGATTCAAATCTCTTCAGTTTCACTTACGGCTTTTTGTAACAAGTCTGGAGAACACAGGAACTGTATTCTGTGTTTTCCTAAATTGCTTATTTCTATGGTTAAAGAAGCAGTTTTGATTCTGTTCCTTATTTTGCAACTGATTCTAATGTGACTTCAGGCAAAACACTTGCCTATCTAAGCAGTTTCTTACTGACATTATCAACCAGAGTTGATAAAGTCAGAAAGACACTAGGCAGGGGCATGTATTCTAATTTTGCAGGTTACTTCGAGGTACATAATCAAAATGAAAAATAAAATGGGTATTTAACGTTGTTAAAAAGTTTCTGATCCCTGTGACAAATAAATGAGGGCATTTCTGCAAGATTTGTATGATAGAACATGAGAGATAACCATTGCATGTCTAAGTAAAAATTCTTGCAGCAGTCAGTAATATATTGAAGCCTATCAATCATTAACTGCAAGCCATCTTTACCGTGGGATAGAGCTATGAAGAAAGACATGAGTGCTGTAAAAACTGACATGAGTAAGAAATGATATGTTTTCAAGAAGTGGCAGAAATTGTAGGGAGAGAAATTTTCAGTAAGAAGAAATAAGGCTAATAACTCCATCCTAGTGACATCAGCTTCAGGTATAATGTAGATTGTCTTGACCTGCACCACAGGAAAATCTGACTCATCATATCTATATAGAATTTACTTATTCTGCCAGTGTCAAGATACTCACATAAATCCTGGGAGTTTCTAGTATTCTGTCTGCAAGACCCACAACATCAGTGCAGGCGAGATATTCTTCCTAACTGATGATTCTGCAATGACTGAATGGAATAAAACTTTTCTTATTAGTTTTCTGTTTAACCTGCACCTTCCTCTTCTGTTTGTACTAATATTATGGGCATGATGAGGAGCCAGAAGGAGAAGGAAATTTTTAGAGTTTGCCTTATATTTCCTACCTTTGGGCAGTAATGATCTGATATAATGACAGTCCCATTTGAAGGATAAAGAGACAATTTTCTGCAAGTGAGAGAATAAAAAGATTCTTATCAAGTAATTTTAGTTATAAAAGAAGCAATTAATTCCAATTTAACAGTGTATTTTCATCTACATACACTACACCCTAGTTGTTGTCTCTCTTCTAATTTCTTATGAAGTAACAACATGAAACAAGATATGCACTAAAGGAAAAGTTATTTAGGTCACTGCAAGGGAACCTAATTATGAGTCATAGGACGTGATTTACAAAGGGAAAAATGTCACAATAGCAAGATCCTCTGACCTATAGAAAAGGGAAGTCATTATAATAACCAGATTGTTTTGTTTAAAAGACTTTGTAGGAAATAAATCTGTCTGGGCAAATCTTCAAAGTCTAAGAAATTTTTGTCTGTAGCTTCAGTTGCCCACTTTACCATTTACCGTTTGCTGGTAAACACAGGTGATATAGGAGTATAGATGGCTTTCAGTTATATTTCTCTGGCTTCACAAGCTTGCTAGCATTCCAGAACACTTCTCACCTCTTTCAGAAAGCCTTTGCTTATTGAGGAAAAGGCTGGATTTTTTCATGATTCTTTCCTTCTTCATGCTTTTAAATATTTTACATATATATGGCTCATTGTATATTGTGGATTATGGTATTGTAATGGGATTTGAGGAATTTGGGCTATTCTGAGATGAGCCACAACAACCCCCGGCATGGCTACAGGCCTGGGGAGGTGTGGCTGGAGAGCTGTCTGGAAGAGAAGGATCTGGGAGTTCTAATTGACAAGCAGCTGAACATGATCCAGCAGTGTGCCCAGGTGGCCAAGAAAGCCAACGGCATCCTGGCTTATATGAGAAATAGTGTGAGCAGCAGAAGTAGGGAGGTGATAGTCCCCTGTACTCTGCACTGGTGAGGCCACACCTGGAGTATTGTGTCCAGCTTTGGGCACCTCAATATGAGAGAGATATTGAGAGCTGGAGTGAGTGCAGAGGAGGGCAATGAAGCTAGTGAAGGGCCTGGAGAACAGATCCTGTGAGGAGCGATTGAAGGAGCTGGGACTGTTCAGTTTGAGGAGGAGACAGCTGAGGAGAGACCTCATCACTCTCTACAGCTACCTGAAAGGACATTGTAGAGAGGTCCCTGCTGGTCTCTTCCCACAGGTGATTAGCGATAGAACAAGAGGGAACGGCTTTAAACTGCATCAGGGGAGGGTCAGACCGGGCATTAGGAAAATTTTTCACAGAAAGAGTGGTCAGACAGTGGAATAGGCTGCCCAGGGAGGTGGTGAAGTCACCATCCCTGGATGTGTGTATGGGTCATTTAGATGAGATGTTGGGGGATATGGTGTAGGGGAGAACTTTGTAGAGTAGGGATGATGGTTGGACTCGGTGATCCCAAGGGTATTTTCCAACCTGAATGATTCTGTGACTCTGTGATTCTGTAATTTATATTCTATGTCACTGATTATCTACAATTTTATCATCCTTCCCTACAGAGCTGGGCTACCCCAATATTCTTTGCAAAGATAGATATTGTTGCTGTAATCTCAACCAGTTTTTCAGGGACCATGACTCTTTTTATGCAAGGTCTGATGATCACAAACTTGCAGGAAAGTATCATGTTTAGACAAATATTTGCAGTTGCCCCAACTCTCAGCTCAGCACTTCCCCTTTGTGCTCTGCTTGTCTTTCACTGACATTTTCACCTGGTCTTACTAAAAATGTGAGTTTAGAGACATCAGTCTTAGAGGAAAGCAGCATCCTTGTAAGAATAAACTCTTGAGGCCTGCCAAGTCCAAGTGCATGACAGCTGGTAGTAATTCTCTGCAGTATGCACAAAAAAAGCTATTTGGTAGTTGAAATGCTTGTCTAAGAGACTAAAATTGAGTTTCCCTCCCTGTCAAAACATCTGTATGGAGCCTTTCCAGCTAAAGGAATGATTCACAGTGATGCTTAAATTGTAGGTGTGAAGCCATTGCTCTGTATGGGCACACCTGCATACAGTGCATGGAGGGAGTCGAACACACTAGGTGAGGTTCAAAAATTCAGTTGGAAAGAGACTAAACTAGTCAAAACTGAAGTCAGGTATGGATTTTGGGTCTTCAGTTCAGGAGGCAAGTGCCAAAGCTTTCTCTCGCAAGGATCAAGCAATTGCTTTTTTCCTTAAGACCCTTCTGGTGAAAGGATCACAGGACCTTCACAGGATTCACAGGTTTCCTCAGGTGAGGCAGGAAGCCTAAGCTCATTTCCCATCTCAGCCCAAAGGGAAACAAGCCCACAACAAAAATTATCAGGTCATATTCTGACAACATAGTTAAACCAGAATATTCTTAACACTGAAGCAACTGTTCACTGATATGAACCTGAGGTGTTTGGTTTCTAGAAAACTATACCTTTCAGTTCAGACTCTGAGCACCAGAAATATGATAGTGTTTACTGCTGTTCAAACTGATGAGTTTAAAATTTAAAGGAAGTTGGGTTTAGCACCTAAATCACCCAGTATGCAAAAGTTGCTGTGAAGGCCTTTCTCAAAGGTCTGTTGCTCAGCCAGAAGTTACTGACTTCAAGGCGTGAATCAGTGGGTGGTATTCTACAGCCTGTGTGATGCTAAGGTCTAAGTCCATGTGGTATTACTTGTAAGAAGTACTTGCAGAAAATTTCATTTGCATACACGGTGTTTTTCAATTATTTTCACATCAACTTCATCTCCTTCTCAGGTATTTTTGTTTTAGACAGGGTCCAGACACTGTCTGCTGAATTCAGTGATGCTGTTCTAAGACAACTCTGTTCGCTGATCTGTCAGCAAAGCAGTTCCTATGAGTGCTCTCCCACGCAGAAGGCAAATGCCAGTCAGCTAGCTCCAGCCTAGCTGACCCAAATGATTTTATCTATGGTCATGGGGAGTCTTGCCCCATGCGTTCTCCTTCACCCAGCTGCTGGGTGGCAGTGATCAGGTGATAACCCATTCCCCAGCCAGAGTTGGGCAGAAATTGTTACCTCAGTTTAAGATGTTATGAGCTGTTTGGCTCCTCTGCTGGAGATTGAATATCACAAGCAGAAGCAGAAAAAAATCTGTATTTTTTCACACCTCTGCTGTCCTCATTCACAGCCCAACTTATTTAACTACGCAAAAGCTGGGGGCAAATGCCTCATTTTAGTCTGCAGCAGCCAATGCTGCAAGAGGTCATGTGTAACTCTTGACACAAAAAGTGCACTAAACTATATATGAAGCAATTGAGGTCAATGCTTCTGTATATGACTTTGGGTTCTGCACTGCTGCCAGAGTCAGTATCACTTTAATTAAATTGTGCGCTAGTTTAAAGTAGATCTGAAAAACAGCAGAAAGACAGACCTTATATAGTTCTTCCTCCATCTGTCTGTCACCACTTCTCTGTGCAGGAAACTGCCTGCAAAATTTGATGTTGCACCAAAGCAAAGCAAATGGCTTGTATAGAGCAGTGTCTTTTAGGAAGGCTTCTGTACATAGAGTAGGTTGCTCTCTATGTTGACCTCCATTTATAATCTAAAATATACAAGAGTTCAAGCAGTGTGCCTCAGAGTAAGTAGGATCTCCCAGAAAGAGGTGAAAATAGTTGTACCTGACTTATGGTAAAACAAGAAAGTGAATATAGCAATAGTATAAAATTGAGCTTATATAGATCATGACCAAGCAAGAAAACAAATATTAATATTTAAACCTGAAGTTTCTCCTTGAAGATCACCAACAGGAGAACAGCTTAATAAGGGAAAAATCGAATATAACTTAAAATGAGAGACTAAACTTCAAAGAGGATCTTGAGGAGTGCTAGACCCTGTAGCATAGACACTAGCCCAATGAAAAAGAGAGGGGCATGTCTTCAAACAAATCACCTCTTTTACTAAATCAGAATTGTATTAATTAGAGCAAATTATTATTATCATTATCAACACTATTTTTACCAAGTATTCCCAGTTGTTATCAGGAGTGATACACCTAAAACTAACATAGAGTTTTCTATTCTATATAAAGAACTCTGGGTATCTACTGGTTTTAATCATCACACTTTCTGATTTCTACTTCTTGGAAAGCCCCAGCTTACTTCTCACTTCTGAATCTTCTTACCTCTGATGTTTTCAGATTGTTCTATTTCCTATTAGTATCAAGAAAGCCAAGCTGGACATATAGGATTTTTTCATTTTTTCTAATGCCATGAAAGCTGCTATGTATATTACTATCCCAGTGTATTTTGCTATTTTCCACTGCTCAATATATGAAGTTTTCTTAGAGGAGCTCATGTTGAACGATCAATCTGCTAAGAAGCAAATGAATAGCTGAGGTAATAATTTATTTCAGCATCTCAGCTAGACCTTGAAGAGGACATCCTGTTCCTAGGGCCAGATGTTTGCACCAGTCAGGAATGATTCTTACCAATGTGGTTATCATGGGGCACTACTGCCAATACAGACAAGTTCTCTGGTTTAATGAAAGAGGAAAACAAATGCAAGAATTAACTTGTGGGAAGAAACCTTAGCATGGAATGGATTTTACAGGGACAACAGAGATCTGCTAAGGATCCTGTAGTCACTGTTGGCATTATCTAATGTGGTGCCTATGTCCCTTGCCTCCAAAGCAGGGTGCACACACCCCAAGGATTGTGCAAGACAATCCACTGGGGTGCAGGAAGAAAATACTTTTGTACTACTAATAAATAAAATAAAAATAGAAGTCTTTAAAATAGCATTTATTTCA
Organism: Athene cunicularia; assembly: GCF_003259725.1. NCBI lineage: Eukaryota > Metazoa > Chordata > Aves > Strigiformes > Strigidae > Athene > Athene cunicularia. Next base: position 72,883,217 of record NW_020799091.1, on the reverse strand, counting down.
TCTTTATTTCATCCTTTTAATTTCTGGGTTTTGTAGGTTTTATAATGTACATAATACTTTACTGCAATAGTACATACATATAACTTATTTATAAATAAACATACATATAGTGGGGGAGTGTGCTCAAAAATTTTTTTCTGTTATAGGTGCATGATCAAAGAAGTTTGGAGACCACTGCTCTGTGTCATGTTGGAGCTGCCTTGTACTGGATGTCTGACCACATGCAGAGCATGAGTCTCAGTGAAATTTAGGACATCCTTATGTGGCTAATCTCGAATGAGTATCACTAGTGAAACAAGTTACCTATTTTTTCCACTTTTTTTCCTTGCTTTAAAGAGAAGGTGGATATACACTGGAATGTCAGCATTGGAAACCCATATGTCTGTTCTGGAAAAATACCTCTGGTGGTGACTCCAGCATCTGTGATGCAAAGTGAGTGAAACAGCTATGCAGTTCTCCATGAATAATGGCTGCATCTTCCAAAAATAGATTTGTGAATTGGGGAAAAATTATGTATCCTTTTAGCAAATATTCTAAAATAGCTTTGTAAGTGATAAAAAGAAATGAAAAGAGGAAGTAGGTGTTACTGTATAACACGTGGTTTTATTGGCATTCTACATCAGAAATGCATTCAGGAGAAAAGACTGAAGAAATACAATGTGTGCTAAAAAATCAGGTAAGAAAATAATTTATTTATTAAGAATTTATAAAGTCATTAGGAGCAGCAGTAACTCTTTTCATGGTTTGTTGGACTGACGGGAATATTTGATTTGTGGTGGTATTTGTCCAGTTCTTGTAGTTTGAAGAGATTGAGTTTGTCTAGCCAGGAGAAGAAGAGTGTTTGGAGGGCTTATGTAGGAAAGAGCTCGTTCTCTGTATTCAGGGTGGGTAAGGCAGGAGTCCCAGGATCCAGACTGAGTAAAGATCTGGAAGATTTTTTCTTTTTACTAGTTTAAAGATGACACTTGAACAAATTGCCTGAGGAAATTATACACCCCATTATTCTTTCTAAGAAGGTGCTAGATAAACATTTTGTTTCAGAGTTTGAACCGATTCTGCCATAGGGAAAGGATATGAACAAATAGGACCCCATCCAGCCCTATTTGTTTTGTAAAACTGATTGCTACATTTCTTAATGATTTCTTCCATTTTATTTTGAGTTATACAAGGCTAAATCCAGTTTTTGGAGTACCTTTACTTTGTCTGTCAGTGAGAAAAATCCCAGAAGAGTAAAACCCCCCCAGACAAATATTTGATTTATAAATTCCCCCAAAGTCCCACGGACTATCAATGGTGTGCTTTTGTTTTGCTATATTAATTGTATAATTATGTAAAACTGTGTTGAACTGAGCACTATAACAAGCCAATGTCTGTATGGAATTCAGGCCTGACCACGGTTAAATAAAGATGTGAAAATCTTTGCTGGTTAAGGCAACAGGTCTTTTCTGAAAAGAGGATTTCAGTGCTATAACTACTGATCTAGTTAATTTATTTAGATAACTATGTATTTAGCTCTTGCTTGGTGGTGTATTTCCACTCATGTTTTATGATGCCAAGTACTTTACATACATATATCCATCTCAGGAAAATGGCTGACGTTTTCAGAATTGCTTATGGAATTTAAGACCCCAAGTCAGATTTTGCCTTCTGAAGTCACTTAGGCTTTGTAAAGAAACCTTTTACTCAGCATCCCTTTCCAAAGACCTGCTAGTGTGAAACGTGGGCAAGGTACCTGCAACAGCAGAAGTGAGTAGGATGGGGACTGTGTAACAACGAAAACCAGAAGTCAGATAGCTGCTCAGTTTGTTTTACTTGTGCTTCCTGGGTTTGCTGCAGGGAGAGGGATTGTTCCTGTTCATCTGCATGCACATGCATACAACAAACTGCTGAGAAGGGAATTGAAACTGGCATGGTGAGGGAAGGTGGTTGAGATGTGTACTCTGGAGGGACAGTGGAGTGGTGGAAGGTGACCTGGACTGGTGTTGACACACTGTGGCCAGCTGGAAAATTGTGGGGAGAAAATTGACTTTTCTGTGGAAAGCTTTCACGGTTGTGGACAGACATCTGTGACTTTGGACACTGTGAAGAGGTGTCTTCAGATTTGTGCAGAGCTGGTGAAGATGTTGCTGAGTACTCACTTATTACATTCAGTGCTTATGAATACTCAAGTTGACAATATAGAGAGCTTTTCAACTACTTCAGATAAAGCCAATCAATTATAATTAGGCAAACATTTCTTTCCACAGAGAAAGGCTATTGCAGAAGTGGTGGTTTTGATGGGTCTTTTCCCTCTGGAACAGTTAGTGTGAAAAAGTCTGATTTCTGTCTTCACTGTTTTCCTCACAGAGCAATGACTTTACAATTTAGGATAAGCCCCAGGGAGCCACTGGAAAAGTCCAATGGTTTTCAGTGGTTTCTATATGACTTTTTTGAGAAGGATGACATGTTATGTAAGGAAATTGATATCTTCTGTAGAAAGTCCCATTAAAGGATTGAAGCAGAGCCTGAAGTCTTAGAGCTTTTCCTCTCCACTTCTGTTGGATATGATGGGATAGCCAGGGAGTTCAACATTGTAGCCTATTACCAGTACTTCTCTACTGAAAGAATAACTCCTAATGAGAAATGTGTAAATTACTTCCTTTTCTGTTCAGCTGTGATCTTTTGATCAAATGCTTGCATCTTCACACACATACGCAGTAGCAGTATTCTATTTTTTTTCTCAGTTTCGTGCCCTGACTTTTATTTAAGAAATTACTGGATCCTGTAAAAAAAAATAGAGTAGCTGAGAAGTGAGCAGAAGGGCACCCTTATTGCTCTCACTGTGCCATAGGGGTGTCAGAGGGGCTATGAGGGTGGGCTGCCCCATGGGAACAAGTAGGAGCCATGGGTGGCCATGAGGTTGGCAGGACCATGCCCTCCCTGGCCTGGGTCCATCCAGCAGCACCCAGACAGGAAGAAGAGATCGGATGCGGATGGTAACCAGGACCAGACCAGAGCCATGCAACTGCCACAGCAAGGCCACAGTGATGGGGTTGGTGCAAAGTGCAGTGGGTGCAGTAGATGATGGTCAGCAGGTACAAGGTATGATACATACTGTGGTGTAGCTCAGGCAAGGACCAGGGTTGAGGATCTGGTCACAAATGCAATTCCCAGGAAAATGGGTGATGTAAAGCTGCCCCACTGAAACTCCCAACTCTTTCTGCCCCAGCTCTGTCCCAGCGATGTGACCTCAGGTGGGCTGCAGCATGTCTGGCCTGAGCAGGGGCAGCTGGGCCCTGAGGAGCAGCTATGGCAGCAGAGCCAGGGGCTGAACTCAGGGCCTTTGAAAAGGGAGCTCAACAGCAGAGCTCGTCTGAATTTTTCCTACGAGTGTCACTGAGACATGCAATTGTTTTACCTAAAGTGTTTTCTTGGAAACATATTGCATTATCAACAAAGTCACTGGGTCCTAGCCAGGGCTCTCAGGGTCCTGGAGTGTGTGGCCAGCAGTGTGAAAACGGTTTAGGGTCCAGCAGGGATGAATGTGGCCATGGCCTGAGAAGCCCGTGCTGGGAGCAGAGGGTTCAAGGTGTTGGTCTGTGCAGCAGGCAATGGGCATACTCTGTAACTCGATAAAATCCATGAGGGTTTGCTGCACCAAATAAACAAAAAACTTTCAGAAACATCAACCTTCTGGAACAGGGGCAGCACCCAAGCTGTATTTCATCTAAGGAAGCATCATAATTTCTTGGAATCTTTGGTTTCTGAGAAATTAAAAAAAAAAAAAAAAGTCTGTGTGTGTATAGTTTTGTTCTGACTCACACCAAACCCAAATCTTGAAAGCGCCCAAATTTCCCAGAACTTCAGAACTCTTTCTGATCATCTCTGGAAGGAGGCTTACTCTGCCACTCACCATTTTGTTCTTCTGAACAAACAAAAGTTGATTTCTGGACAAGTCTTTTTCAGGAAGCTCATTACTCTCCTGTGGCTGTGGCTGAACTTTTCAGAACAGAATGTAGAAAAAAAAGACTTTCACAGTAGAGAAGAGAGAGAAGTTTATATCTGTAATGAGGTAGAACAGATTGGAGAAGGTAAAAGCCTTGAATGTTGAGAATATAACATTTATTTGCATTTACTTCATTCAGATACAAAGATAATGACTTTTGCGGTGTGGTATGGACTTACTGCTCTCAGGAGGAGATAAAGGCAGACAGTTTTGAAATCTCTCTCTCTACAGGCAGTGGTTAGACTATAACAGAAATGTTAGTTGATAACAATGGGGCTTATTTGTATTTCAGTATGAAGTTTCAGTGTGCTACTTGATACTTCAGTGCACTAAAAGTATTGCTAAGAATATCACTGACATGAATATGCAAATGAGCTTCATATCACTTCTTTCAGATATTAAAGCATCCTTCCAGGCAGTTATGTAGCTCAAGTTACACACATGTAAAAGGTCTAACCTGAAAAATGTAGAGCTTTTCAGGGACAACCAGATGATCAGGCCTAGTCAGCATGGGTTTAGGAAAGGCAGGTCCTGCTTGATAAACCTGATCTCCTTCTACGACAGGGTGACCTGCTTATTGGATGAGGGAAAGGCTGTGGATGTTGTCTACCTTGACTTTAGTGAGGCCATTGACACCATTTCCCACAGCATTCTCCTGGAGAAACTGGGTGCTTGTGGCTTGGAGGGGCACAAGCCTCACTGGGTTAAAAACTGTCTGGATGGCCGGGCCCAAAGAGTTGTGGTGAATGGAGTTAAATCCAGTTGGCGGCCGGTCACGAGTGGTGTCCTCCAGGGCTTGGTGTTGGGGCCACTCCTGTTTAACATCTTTATTGATGATCTAGACGAGGGGATCGAGTGCACCCTCAGTCAGTTTGCAGATGACACCCAGTTGGGTGGGAGTGTTGATGTGCTCGAGGGTAGGGAGGCTCTGCAGAGAGACCTGGACAGGCTGGAGCCATGGGCTGAGCCCAACTGGAGGAGTTTCCATAAGGCCAAATGCCAGGGGCTGCCCTTGGGCCACAAAAACCCCCAGCAGCGCTACAGGCTTGGGGAGGAGTGGCTGGAGAGCTGCCAGTCAGAGAGGGACCTGGGGGTGTTGATTGACAGCCATCTGAACAGGAGCCAGCAGCATGCCCAGGGACCAAGAAGGCCAATGGCATCCTGGCTGGTGTCAGCAATAGCGTGGCCAGCAGGGACAGGGAAGGGATCTGACCCCTGTACTCGGCACTGGTGAGGCCGCCCCTCGATTCCTGTGTTCAGTTTTGGGCCCCTCACTACAAAAAGGACATTGAATGACTCGAGCGTGTCCAGAGAAGGGCAACGAAGCTGGTGCAGGGTCTGGAGCACAGGTCGTATGAGGAGCGGCTGAGGGAACTGGGGGTGTTTAGTCTGGAGAAGAGGAGGCTGAGGGGAGACCTCATGGCCCTCTACAGCTACCTGAAAGGAGGTTGCAGAGAGCTGGGGATGAGTCTCTGTAACCAAGCAATAAGTGACCAAGTAATAAGAGGGAATGGCCTCAAATTATGCCTGGGAAGGTTTAAACTGGATATTAGGAAGCATTTCTTTACAGAACGGGTTCTTAGCCATTGGAATGGGCTGCCCAGGGAGGTGGTGGAGTCCCCATCCCTAGTGGTTTAAGATTTGCATTGACATAGCACTGAGGGATATGGTGTAGTTGAGAACTGTCAATGTTAGATTAATGATTGGACTGGGTGATCTTCAATGTCTTTTCCAATCTAGATGATTCTGTGATTTCCACTTCTCATCAGAGGAGCTTTTTTCTTTTTTCTTTATCACTACCTCACCATTCACAGACAAGAGTAGGGATGTGATTTGGACTAAATCTTCTGTAGAACAGCTGCCTTGGCAAAATCATTTCAATACAGAAGTCTTAATAGAGTTGAGGAACTGGTCTGTATTGTCTGGCTTACTCTTGTCAGTTCTGAACAGGTTTAGCTTCAGCTGAGCACAACAAAGTAAAAATTAAGTGTCTTGTTTCTGGTGAGACCCTACAAGGAGAAAACAGCTTTGTTGACAGTTTAAGTGCAGTTCCATCTATGGATTGAAATGTGACCCAGCCATTGCATAAAATGAAAGTCAATAGACTTGAGTTTCTATTGCCTCATGTATGTATGTGCAGTGGAAACTACCTTTACTATGTACATGGTAGGGAATAAGTCCTGCCTTAAATAAATTGATTGAACATTGAGCTTGTCAAATTGTTATGTGTCCTTTCTTGAAACAGCTTGAAACTGTTTCTGTGACAGCAAAGCTGTTCAGAGATAAGGATGGCTTGAATCTTTTAACTGTTGGGTCTTGAATTGAGTTGTGAGTAAATCAAGGTGTAATTTATAGACAAGTTGTGAGCTAGCTGTGGAGGTGAAAGACCCCATTGCTAAAAGACAAGGAAGGGAAAAGGAAAGTGATGAATGATTTGCAATTCAGTGTTTACTTTTTTTCTGCCTTTTTGTGGAAGTGATGCAAAGTCCATTCTTCAAAACCTGTTTGTGAAACAGCTGAAAAATCCTTCATGGTCTTTACTAGTGAGGAACACCTAGCAGAAGGAAATATTAACACTATTCTTTGCCTTGTGTTGTATTTATGAGGTTAAAGTTCAGCATAAAATCAGCACGAATACATGGTATTAAGATGAAGAGGCCTATAGCACCTGGTCTGAGTCAGAGCAAAAAAGCCCCTTTCTACAGAGGTGTTTCAGGTGCTTTATTACTGTCACAAGAATAGTAATATGGGAATGATCTTCAGTTACAACCCTCCGTTTAGGGGTCAGAAACTTGCCATTTCAGTCATACATCAAAGCTATGGCATTAAACATGTTTTTCCTGCCCTACCTCAGCAGCAGCTCCCTGGAAATGAATGATGGAGGTTTTCAACAGGTGTCACTGCCTCAGCCTTGGGAATCCAATTATCTTTCTATGACCCCACTCAACCCGAAACAGCTCTTCATCTGGCTGAAATGAGGGCACTTATCTCTCTGTCCTCAAGTCTCAGGCACCTTCATCCAAGGATCTCCTCTGAGATGAACCCAAGCTGTGCTGAGTGCCAGGCCTGGGAACATGTCCCAGGAGCTCTGGGGCAGGTGCAGGTGGTCTTTTGCTTCCAGCATCTGGAAACTCTGTCACCCCTCAGCTGGACATTATAAGATCCTACTTTGAAATGACTATATTCATGTTATCCCAATGCCCTGAATGAGGACCAATTCCTTGTAGCATTTGTGAACAGGACTGGTTCACTTTAAAATTGGACAGTAAAGAACTTTGATAACTGCATTGTGGGCCATTGCTTCTTGGGTTTTAAGATTTTTCATATAATGTTTTTAAGCCTTTTTGAATTATACTTCAGGGCTATGGGGCAAAGCTATCCGGACTCAGCAGTTTTTTACCAACTCTCTTCCTCTCACTTGCATCAAAGCACCAATAAGCCCAAAGAGCCCCCCAAAAGTAGGGTGTATGGAGAATCCCTTCTCATCTTCTGCCTATACTACATTATTTATCTCCTGCCCCCAAAAGAGCCATATTTTTCTGCTGTTTGCAGCTCATCAGCCCTGCAGATGTGGTCCATCCAGAAGGGGAAGCCAGACACAGTAGATACCTTGGCAGGAATGAGTCAAATGGAAAAGGGACAAAAGGAAGTCAAATGCTCGGTATAGATGAGTAAATTGTCCTTCTTAGGGAGTTCAGGAAGGAGATAGAAGGCCAAGGGATGATGATAACCTTATTTTCAGTTTCTTACTGTCTAAAAGAGATTGCTAAGATATGTGTGGGAGAAAGCACATGCTACTAAAAGTAATTGTGAGGATAAGTGGAAGAAAGAGGGAATATTACTGGATGTCAGAGCTCACCTCCCACTGTAAGACAGCAGTTATACATATTTCCATCCCAAGCTGTGAGCTTTCTGTCTTGATATCTGCTGATCAAACCCCAAAACTTTTTCACCATTATAGCACCAGTTTTCCTGCTCATTGCTGATAAGCACAATCTTTTCAACAGTGAAACATCAACTGAAACTTTTATCTCAGGACTGAATACGTGCTCTTCAACACTGAGGGAAACAAATGCCAATGGAGATAGTGTCAAAAAATGTATGAATTATATTAATAATTTCTTTCTTGTTTTTTCCTTCCTGTCTACGTTATTTCTTGAAAAATAGAATTCAGCTCCAAAAAGTAGGGTAACAACACAGTGTTAATTGCCTCTTAGGGTTGATTTCTACTACAATAAAAAAAGAGTGCTTATATGTGGAGTAATTCAGATTTCTATAGTTCAGATGAGCACAAGGTCCTTGCTGGAGGTACTACTGTAAACCAGTCATGGTAACTCTCATGCTTGCATAGCACCACCTGGTGGGTAGCCACGCATCACTACACTTGCAAATCCTGCATGTGTGATGGCAATTGCTGGATGAGTTTTTTGCATTTTTTCCACACTTGGACTTGCGCTCGAGTCCAGATGCGCCCATGCTCCAGCCCATGGTTAGGCACAGACGTTGTCAAGTCCCCAAACCTTTATCCCAGTGTCCCTCCCTTCGGGGTTCCAGAAGGACGGGTCACAGGTGATGTCAAGTGTACTTCAGGCTCATCCCCTTGCAAATATTTGAGTTTGGGTATCCATAAATACCGATCCAGAACTGCGGCTAGGCTAACGTGCAGATAGAAAATAAATGGGGCGGTGGGGCTGGGAGTGCATAAACCCAACTCCTGCTTCAGTGTGCAGTATCAACAAAATTTATAACATATATAATTGGCATGAGTAGCCCTTTACATCCATACAGGCAAGCAAAACTGAGGTAGCCTAGCAATAGCCACCCTCTGACTGAGGAAGATACACAAGGGAAAAAGAAGAATGTGATTATGTAGTTAAAAAGCAAACTTTCTCAGCATGTTTTTGCAGAGGGATAGTGATTTTCATGCTATTATCTCTGCTGGATTTCTCTCTTTTCCCTGGAGGGAAATTTTTTAATAATATATAAATAAATAAATAGAATAAGGAAATAAATAAATAAATAAATAAATAAACAGATAAAACTGGTTTAGGTTCAATTCCAGATCACCTCAGATCTTTTTTAAATTGCATTAATTGTTTCCTTTGAATTATAATTTGGATTTTCTTCTTCTACATTTTTGCTCTTAAGAGAAAGTTTTTCTTCCCTGTAATTTCAGAAAAAGGGTTGAAGATATGAATCTCAGTGAATGACAATCCATAAAGCAAGTATTTAAGAAATAATTTGATTTTTCAAACAATCTCTTAGTATTTCTCACATTTAGGATTTCTAGATGCATGAGACTAGTAGTAGGACCTCAAGGTAAAAGTGTTAAGAAATAAAAATACAGTGTTACTTTGTGGTTCCATGCTCTAATTCTGCCACATTTTATTTGAAAGATCTGTATTTATAGCTACCAATACTGTAGACTTACTCTGCTAGAGCAACAGTTGCATCAACTGGTACTAACTCAGCATCAGGTTTTCAATTGTTTTAACCTGTATGCTCACAGAAATGAAATAGTTATGGCTCTTGATGAGAAACGGGGTGTGGGGGGGAGAAAATAACTTTTATACCTATCTGTTATCAGGTTTCATCAAAGATTAACTCTAAAATAGTTTAGGTTTATGTACTGAGTGTACCAAGGCCAATTTGGGGAAGCTACGTGCTGAATATATGGTCAGCGATGACAGTAATGAGTTTAACTCATTAAAATACCTATGAGTTAAGACTTGCTTTTCTGGAGTAAGTCACAAAGGATGGATTTCAGCTCATATAAATTAAACAGTTTAAAATCTACATGTCTGGGTTAATCTTGACAGCTGGGGAGAGATGGGCACTTCTAGAAAGAGATTTCATTTTATTCCAGGACAGCTATTTCAGAGAGATGGGACAGACCATGCTCTGGGCAATGCCTCTCTCTTCAAGGACAGAAATCTAACCAATAAGGGTCAGCAGCTTTTACATAGCTAATGTGATTCTTATCCACAAAACTGTTGCAGTATCATTTGATTAGCACTTGAGCTTTAAACTCACACTTATCTGGCCTGACAGGGTAGAGGAAGATAAAAAGGAAATGCTATTTCAGCTAACAATACAAAGGTGAAGGTAGTTACAAGCTATAGCTAAGCCTAAGAGAAATTGTTCATTGCTAGTCCAACCATTTTGTACAACTGGCCAAGTCTGAGTCAAGTAAAGTAATGGTGGCAGCAGAGAGGAGGCTGAGGGAAGCGTTTGGGTTTCAATTGCTCCCGCACATCTGCCGTTTAGTGCTAGCCTGTGCCTGGGCTTGGGCCAAGAGGTGGCAGGTCCATGCCAATGGTCAAAGCTCCCTAGTTTCTGTTGCATCTGACAGTCAAAGCAGAGGCTGGACAGGTCCTTGAAAGCCTCTCAGGCTTCCTGAGTCACAGCCTCAGCTGCCCTGGGAGTTGCACGTTTCAGTTTTGCACTGGGGCAGTGTGTGCCCTGCAGCAGTTTGAAAATGTATTTTGGGGGACAGAGCACTGCAATGTATCCAGCCAGAGCCTGCTGAAGGGAAAGAAGCTGGGGAGAGGGGGTTAAGGAGCAAAGACTTTGAAATAAACAAATTTAATTTTGCTGAAGCTGACCTGTCATAAGTTACAACAACAGAATAGTGTTGCTGGCACTTGGAATAGGGGCTGGGCTGGCTGTCCCTCCTGCTGCTTTGCTTCCCTTTCCTTCCCTGGAATAACAATTGCTTGCTCCTGCCTTGTTCTGGCAGGAGCAGGAGGATGTTTGTGGTGCCAGCTGTGCTGTTAGGGAAGGGATAGCACAGCTCATCTCAAAAGCGGGGAGACAGGGACTTTAGCAGTGAAGGAGGATCTTGCTGCATGTGGGAGCAAGATTTTAGTTTCATGCTCACGAAGATGCCTGCTTTCATATGAGGAATGAGGATGGTGCCAACAGAGGTTTCTACACATGCGATGAAGAAAATCGGTCTATGAACAATTAAATTTAAATGCATTTAATGTAGCTCAATGAGCTTCAACTACTGACATACTAGCCTTAATTTTTATCCAGTTTGATGTAATTCTTTCTCCTTTATAAGTTTTGGTATTCTCTAATGCTTCCTCATTAGAGAATGCAAATTAACTGTGTCATAAAATTTCTGATTTAGAAAACACATTTCATTTTCCCCCATTGTTATGAAAAACAATAGATGGAGCTGAAACCTGCAGGAAGTATCCCTTATCATCCCCAGCCACAGGCTCGTTAAAGACTCAGCCTCTCACATTTGCAGCAGTTCTAGAATCAGAAATTACAAACAGGTCACTACATATTAATAAAAGCTGAAGCTGCCCCTCATCTATATGTGTAGGAGTCAAAAAGGAAGGCGAACAATATCCCCCATATCTGATGTGGAGCAGGAGGAATCTGCAGGATAGAAAATTCAGTGCAAATTAGTTTATGCTGTGGGAACTGGGGAAACACAAAATATTTTGATCTTCTGGAGGCTTACATGTTCTTAGAGACTTGAAAATCTACCTGCCATCTAGCTGGCACTGTAAGTTCAAAATCAAAATCTTAAACTTCCCACCAGTGCCTTAAGGTTAAAGATACTTCAACTTTAGATGGGGAAAAATAAATCAAACCCAGATAAACATTTGCTTCAGGTCCTAGCAGGGGCCTTTTCTTTTCACAAAACCATAGTGCCAGACTACATAGGAAACAAAGGATTCCAGGAAATTATTTATTTATTTATTTTCTCATTTGGCTCCTAGCTCCTTCTTAGGAGTTTGTTCAGTGCTGAACTGGTCAGTGAAGACCAAGGAAAATGCTGCTGCAGATGCTTCTGGACTGAATTTTACTCTCAGTCAGCCGAACAGGCTTGTTTCTCTGCCACTGGATTCATCATCCCCAAAGGAGTCATGTAGAAGAAGCAGCAGCTCATAGTGGTCCAGCAGGTTGGCCACCTCAACTCAGATGACTATTCAGTGTTTCCATTAGAGCTACAAAAAATATTTGGAGCCTTCCTCCAGACATCTTCAGATTCATTTGCTCACTCACAAGTGTATTTTACTGCAGCTATAGTAAATGCTCCCACATTTGCCGCCGGCCAAGGAGCTTAAAGCCCCACCCAGTGACTTGCTCCTTTGCCTTCAGTGAAGGGTGAATGGTGTTCAAACTGGCATCTGGCTGCTGCCATCAGGCCTGTGATATTTGTGTATGACAGCATACAGCCTGCAGGAGGATTTCAGTGTGTGTCAAATAATTGAGGACATCTGTGTTCATTGCTTCAGGAGCTTGGTATCATGGCAGAAGTCACCAGGAGGCACTGATACCTGTCTCCCCTCATGTTGGCCTGAGACGCACTTCATACCTCACTAACCTTGCAATATTAGGAGCCGTGGAAGGTGCAAAATTAGATTTTCTGAGATGGCAAGTGGGTCCTCTTGGGAGGAGGAACAAAAAAGTGAAACTCCACATAACACACAGGGAGGAAACCCAGGCAGGGAGGGTGGGACCTTCACTGTGTTCACACAGGAAAGGTGCATTTCAGCCTCCGAAATCCTTCTAGCCCTCTCCTCCAGTTGGTGAAAACAAGTGGCTGGGTGGGCTAAAAGCAGAGGTTCTTTGGGCTGATTGACCACCTCTAGCATAAAGCAAGAGGTCTGCAAAGTATTCCTAGCAGTTGTGTGAGCAAGTGCTTCCCAACCAGCACATTAACTGGCAAAACCCCAGAACAGGCTGGTGCTGCGTGTTTCCCCCTGCCACCACTCCATTTTGCAAGCTGGAAATCTGCAAATACTCTGGTTACAAGTGAGAAAGATGGAAAAAGGTACCTTTCACTGGTGCCCAAGGATGCAAACCAGGACCAATGAAATGCATTCCTTCCTCTGTAAACAACCAGGTTTTTACCCCCATTTAGGACAAAATGCGTTATCACACAAACAACAACAACAACAACAACAAACCAACAAAACAAAACAAAACAAACACCAAAAAAAGCATAGGTTTAAATCCCACTAAATTTAATAAATCTAAACATGTAGAGCACATTCTAATCAGAATCCTGTTAGCAAGAACTGGACTGAATCTAGGATGACAAGAGAAGATGGGATGGGGAGAATAGAGAGGAATAATAACTGAGTGGAGGGGAAAACATACATTAATGGAAATATTTATTTGGTGAAACAGCTATTCAGAGTACCTAAGAGAACATCATTTCCTGATGCATTATGTACAAATGCCTAAATTGCTATCACAACTAGGAGATACACTAAACACTGCAAAAAGTAACTTTTTACCAAAAAAAAAAAAAAAGGATGAAAATGCACAGTATTTACTGAGATGAAAATAAAGAAGTTAAAATATAACTTTTTTTTTTTTTCTTGCTTAAATATATATAATATATACATTAAAAAAAAAATGATATGTTCGTTACTCATTGGGCCTTCCTTCATTAAAAAAAAAAAAAAAAAGTCTTCTTATCTAGAAGAGTCATTTCAGAGATCACCAAATCGATCCCACTGCTGTGACAGCATCAGCTAACAAAGCAAGGGAGATACCCAAGAGCAAACACTGCACGCTGCCCTGCCAGCCCTCTGCTTGCTCGCTTCCCTGCCAGCCCAGGCTCCTGTCTCCAGCAAACATACGGCTCTTTGGCCCTGCTCTCTGTCATCCTGCAGCTGTCGCCTTCTGCAGAAAGAGGCGATGCTCTGGCTCAGGCTGCATGCAGCAACCTCGGGCACTGCCCAGGGACTGGTCACTCAACAACGTTGCAAACATTTGAGATGTTCAGAACTGCTCCTCCGGTGTGTGTCTTCTTCAGCTCTCCACTTCCACTTAGGAATACACACCACTCTTCAGTGCAGGAACAACAGATGGGAGCTCACTTTGATGTGTTTGTTGCCCTGAATTATGTTTTCTTTAAGAAACACTGCTTACCTTAGAGATGCTGTTTTGGCTCACAGGTCTCTTTGTGCTTTCTCCCCCCTCACTAGCAATGGCATCGCAATTATTCAAAAACTTCTTATTGAAAATGTCCAGTGCTTTCAAGTTTATTTTGTGTAAGATACTTATGATGTGCTATATGCTTGATACGGTGATAACAGTAATCCAGTTAGCCTACATAGCCAAATTGAGGAGTTTGTTTGGGGTTATACAAGTTTTTGATAGCATTAAACAGTCTCTGCTTTGGTCCTGTTATTTATTATTGTGCTGCAAAGACTTTCAACAAAAGACATAAATGAAGATCTGCAGATGCATTCCTGAGACATGCAATGGAAGTGAAGATATGCCAGGAACTTCCTGAGAGAAGAAATGCAGAATGAAAATATATTTAATCTGGAATACATACACATTACAGTTTTATTTGGGACCTGAAAAAGACTGCTATTTTAGAGCTCAGACTTCAAAAACCAGAGAAGAGTGTGCACTGCTCTCTGCCAGAACATGATTGCAACTTCTTTGGGAGACAATTATTGGCACTAATACAGCTCAGTGTGAATAGCAAGAAAGGAACTGATCTTCCTTGGCATCAGAATACTCCAGTATATGAATGTGTCTGAATTAGAAATGTAAGGTATACATTAGTGAAGGGGCCATGCACCCTGCTGGACTACATTTCTTGGCCTCAAAAAAAATCTTCTAAAGCTTCTTTTCCGTTTGCATTGTTAAAGGAAATGACTGAAGACAATACAATAAACATTCAGTCATGCAGCAAAGAAATATCTGGGCTGAGAGCAAAATTCATTGTTGCCTGGGTCAAGGGTAAGTTCAGATGAGCTGACAGAGCCTGCAGTTAAAAATTGAATGGCAAAAGACCCACAGATTAGCTTTAATCTGTTGACGTAAATTTGGTTTCTGCTTTGCAATCAGTATTTTTGTTGTGTTAACACATTGTATGTACATTTTCTAATGGTGTTGGTGCTTTTATCAGCCATTTATGGGCATGGCCCATCATGCTATGTAGCCCCTAGTACCTGAAGTACATGGCAAAGCATAGAACAGCAGAAAATCAACCTGGTGCTTTGCATCTCCCCTCCCTCTGGGCACTGGCTGTCCAGCCTCACCTGCTGCCCAGACATTGGCCCTAGGCCCATGTCTGCTCCCAAGAAGGACCAGCCACAAAAGCGTCTCCATGGGCCTTGGCTGCGCCCCATGGGAGCCCGAGTAGTGCCGCAGCCAGAGCACTGCGGGTGTCCAAGGCTACAGGTTTGCATGTGAGGCCGCTCGCTGCTTCTCTGGAAAGCTGCAGCTGAGAGGACACCTGCCACAGCAAGTGCCTCAGACAGCTCTGCTCCCCAGTTGCCTGGGGACTCCTTATCAAGGCTTCCCAAGCTGTCCTGCTTTCTTCCTTGCTTCTTCCCCCTCCCCTCTGCCCTTGGTGCTCACTGCATATCCAGAGGTCCTGTGCCCCTTTCACTCCCTCTTAGCTGGTTCCCTGCACCCCCTGAGCATCCCAAGAGCCATGTGTGAACCAGATTCTTCCCTAAGCCACCCCAAAATACCTTCCCCGCCCTGAATAGGAGCATTTTGCATGCACAGCTTTGCCAGCAAAAGCAACAAGGAGCAAAGCTGTAGGCCCAGTGAGATGGTAGCAAGCATGGAATCATCCCAGGAGCTGCAATGATTTTACTCCCACCTTGGCAGAACTGGGAACACAATTTGGCCCTCACTTTTTTTATCTGATGATCTGCAGGAATAATTACAAGATTGAAGGTACTGACTGATAAGAGTAGGATCCAGGTTTCTGATCTGAGCTGCAATACAGAGCCCTTTGGAAATATTAATCACCTAACTTCTCACTCACACACCATTTCCTTTCTGCAAGAAATAACACTAAATCTTTTTGTATCTTGCTGAAAGGATTTCTTAGCAAATGTGCGGCTGGAAAAATCAAAAGCTTTTCTGGGTGTAACTGCCATACAATTAATAATTAATGAGTAGAAATATCATCTGGGTTTTTTCCCCCCTTTTCTTTTTCTTAAAAAGAAGAGGAAAAAAACAGATTTCTGTTGAGAAACAGGTGACACCTTTAAGCAACGGTGCCTGATAAATTAAGAAACTGGGTGGAGTGCTTCCTTCCTGTAATCTGTAATCAGTTAGAGACAAATAGGACATCTTAAATGCTGTCTGAAAAACAACCTTTCTACAGTAAAAAAAAAAAAAAAAGAAAGAATCTCTCCCACCTCCCAAGTGGGCCTAATCCTGAGTCCTCTTAAAATTCTGGATGACAGTCCCTCTGCTTCAGCAGGTGGAATTGTTGGTACTGGAGAGCTGATATCTCTTCCACCTTTTGTTTTCCCTCTTATTCAGTAGGCAGGCTTGCTTCTTTCACAGCTACTATTGGAGGCAGAAGTAAATGTGTCTTTAAGGTATTTTTGATGGCAATCAAGACTTGACAGCATCTGCTTACTGAAACATCGGTGAATATATTTTCCCAGCAGCTGTGTGATACAAGAAGGGGACAGAGGAAAAAAGAAAACAAAAAAAACACAACAAAAACCTGAGGGGATACCACTGTCCTGTATGAGACAGCCACAGGCTCATTTCCCACTGCTCTAGAGCTGATGGATGCTCTGAAACATCTACTCAACATATTCCAATTTGTGTCACTCTTTCCAAATAGATGCAAAACAAAATTGAAACATTTTAGTTGTTAAAAACAAAAAGCAAAACCAAACCCAAATAATTAAAAAGTTATTATTTTTAACAACAGAAAGGTACTTTGCTTCAGTAAGATGAGTATATTGACTTTTGCAGGAGCTAGCCATGTTCCTGCCTGTTTTGTCTAAGAGTTAGCACAGTTACATTTGGGGTTGGACTAGATGATCATTACGGGCCTGTTACAACCCAGGCAATTCTGTGATACATCCATGAGTTTGGTTAAACAGGGAACAGGCAGACAGGAAGCATTGGTTTCCTGACAGTCTGCCCACCAGTCACTCAAGTGTCTGGGTTGGCTGAGGTCTGGCAGGAAACAAGCCTTGTTTGTGGTTAATGTAACCAAACAACCTTGATGACCACCAGCAGAAGTTTTGCTGGAACCTATATGTTCCTAATTACATAGTTTTTGACCAAGACCTTGCCCCTACTGACTTCAGTTGGTCAGTTCCTAGGTGTTTCAAAGCATGCTCCCAGAAATTGAGACCCAAGAGTATGTCGACTTTGGCAAAACTTTGGTTGACATGGTTTTACTAGTATCTCCTAGGAACCATGGGGGAGAGGACCAAGACAGTGTTCAGTTCTGGGGCAACACTCAATCGTTTCAACCATAAGAGTGTAGAGGAACCAGCAGACCACTACCTTCTGCAGAACCCTAGAAATTTGTCTCTTGAGCTGACCCATTCTTTGGGAGGGCTTCAGAGAAATGGGTGTGTGGACATGTCAGCAGAGACATTGTGTTTACTCTTGGGGGCCCAGCTCAAGCAGGTGCTTGGAGAAAGGTAACAAATTAGTGCATTTTCCTCCAACCCAAGTTTCCTGAGTTTCTGATCACTCTGCTTGTCTCTGTCCAGGTGAAAGTCCCCTCTGCAAAATGCAGTAACCCAATGGATTGAGGTCTGGATCCTGCCTCCTCCCAACCCTTCTCCCACAGAAATAACACTTGAAGTGCTCAGTCCTGAGTCCAGTCCTTAGGCTGAAATTTAAATATATCTTTAACAAAAGCAAATAGATTTGGACTTTATGTGACTGTTAGGAAAATTACCTCCAATAATTGAACACAGAGGAAGACATTCTGGTATCTGCTTTATTTCTTTTTTTGCCTATTTAATGGCCCCTTTACACTGCCTGGGAAAATTAAAGGACACCCACTTCTGTGGGGATCATACCCTGAAATAGAAATAATAGCCAGAGGAAGTAACTTTTAAAGTCTGTCTGCGATCAGGATTATCAAACTGAAATCTGACTAGTAGGGGTTAGTCAGACCAGCAATCAGTTAGTAAACACACAGTTTTCTAAACGATTTCAAAAGCAGTTATTAGTTTTCTTGAAGCTGAGTCAATTCAAGCTAGGGCTCTAACTACTTTATGCGGTGCAGGTGGTTTTATTCAGAGTGAGTTTATGCAGTGCAAGCACTTCTGCAATACAGTCAGTGATCAAAACTGCCATGACAAGGTGGTCAAACCTTTAAAACCTCTGCCATACTGAGGATTTGGGATGAAAATTTCAAGAATTCTCAGTGAATTGAGAAGTGTGTATTTTATTTTGTGCTCATGAAAATTTTATTTTCAGCCCAATAACATTTTTTCATTCAGGATTTTTTTTCTAAAAATCTCACTGCTAGATTCACAGGAGTGCTGTGAGGTGGCAGCCACACACCTGGAAGCAGAGCTCTGTTGCTTCACAAAGTGGCCTTAAGTTTCAGCTGCAGGAAACTGAGGCACATTTCTTGGTTCTTGATCCAAGCATCACCTCCCTCCCAGGAACCTGACTGCAGATTCATTCTGCAGGGAATAGTTCAGAATTTTATACAACATAGAATTGGAAAGACAAATTCTGCATCTGGACTCGCTATTTGATGCATGCCACAATGCATCTGATGAGCCTGATTATTCCTGTTTGCAGGCTGAGCCCCCTGCCTACTCCTACCTGAGGGCTCTTTCCCCTTTTCTCTGGTTCCCTGCTTCTCCCTCCCCCTTACACATGACAGAGTATCCACTCCCCTCTGCCATCTGTCATCACTCTCCCTCTCTTTTTTCCCAGACTTTTTTGCAACCTTTGCTTGCAATAACTCACCTGTTCTCACTTTGCCTCTACACAGCACCAGGAACCCTTGTTCAGACTGCAAGAAAAACACATGCTATGAGTCTCGTTTGGAGAATGCCTCCAGTTTTGCATAGAAACCAAGGGACATGTGTAAATCTATTTGGAGGGGGAGGAGATGTTGAGTCTTAAAGTGTGGAGACAGTTTGACTCTGCAGTGTTCCTAAGACACTCACCTCAATGTAAAAAGTACGGTTTCCCTGGATGTGATAGGACAGATAGAGTTGGAGAGATCCTATCCCCAGACTATGCTGCTGTCCAGTAACTGAAATGCTACCCCAGGAAATGGAAGGCATCTCTCAAGCAAAGCAAAGAGCCATATCATGTACTACTGCCATTGCCACCGAATTAGGTAGTACTCATTTCCTTTGACAGAAATTTCCTATGCTGAAATGAAAATGTGTCAGTTTGAAAAAGCTAAAATGAGTCATTTTGGCTTTGAGTTTTTTTCCTTCGTTTTCTCTTGGGTAAAACTACATGAACCTGCAGTTTTGGGGACGAATAACTATCAGACTAAATGTTTCTTACACCCAATGAATGCCGTGCTGTTGGACAAGGAAGCAAGTCACACCTCCCTGTGCAAGGAAAAACTGTTAGGTAGGTTTTCTTTCTCACCATACCACACCTTCATGGGCCTAGGACATCTGGATGCTGAATATAAGCTTAGAAGTAATTGGCCAAGATTTTCCACTTATTTCCTGGAGAGTTAAGAGGAATGTCTTCTTTCTGGAAAGATCCAGAGGTGGTTGCATGTTAGCACTGAAATGGACAATGAGTCATAGCTGAGGTCTGGAGTTTCATCAGATGTGTAATGGCATCATAGCACAGCCAGCTCAATGGCATGGGCAAAAAAGAGTATTAACACCTGGATGATGAGCACCAAAATAGTGTATTCTGTCTGTCCTTGTCACTGTTGGCATCACAACTCAGTTCTGAGCTCTGGAGATGGGTGAGTATTAGGGAGCTCGGAGATATCAGGTTGACTGTGAAGCGACGGTCTCTTCTTTCTTCTCACTGGTTGCCTGCCTTCTCTCCATCCCTCTGCAAAGCTCATCTTGCTGTGGGACACTTCATGCCATGGTGATCTTGCCTGCCTAGAATGGACCAAGTGCCTGAGCCCTGGGCACCTGCCAAAGACCTCCTGGTGCTAGATGACAAAGAAGCATAAGTCTTCCAGAATACTCTTCTCCTTTCCTTCCCCTCTGCTATGATCCAAGATGGGTTTTACCAGTCTCTCTCTCCCCTTCATTCTGCTTGCCCTCCTTCCACAGTTCTGAGATGCATTCTCTCAGCCTCCCTCGCTCCTACCACCTTCCATCACTTCTCCAGCCCTCCCAGCTCCTCCATCTTTCCACACAGATTTACCTTTCCTTCTCACTCACAAAGCACAGGACTTCTTTCTTGAAGTTGTCCCCCCTCCACCACCCTATTCACACTTCCATATCGCTGCTTATAGACCCCTCCACCACCACCACCACCTGTTCAAGCTCCCTTTGCCTCCCAATGCACCTCAACCTGAGAAGAACCCTTTAGGAAGAGTGCCATAACAGCTTGCCTCTCATGCTTGTTTTCATGTCACAGTTAAGAGTGCGCCATGCCCTCCAGTGGTTAAGCCTTCCTCTGTTCATTGACTGCCAGGCTGGGTCGATCAGAGGGATCCAAAGCAGGTCCTGTATTTAGCCTGCAGTTGGGCATTACCCCAGACCCTCCATAGCTACAGAAGAGAAGCTGGTGTTTATTTCTCTGGGAGTAGCATTGCTGTTAATAAATAACCACATTTAGCCTTAGTGCAGATCCCAAAGACATTTATTTTTTCTCTATTATTATGCAAGGGGTTAGTATGTGCTGAGGCTGGGGAACCCACAGGGCCTTGTGCAGATCAGATCCCTGTCTGTATCTGCTTTCTCCCAGCACCAGGAGCCAGAGACACATTTGGATCACCCTCAAGGTTGGTGCAGATTCACCCTAGTGGAAGATCTCTGCACTGGAGGTATACTGAGGATCTTTCTATCACTTTAATATTAAAATATATCTATATCTATATCTATATCTATATCTATATCTATATATATATATCTAAAATATTACCACAGTAGTCTAAAATGTCTTAGACAAAAATCATGATCCTGACTCTCAGAAGAACATAGCCAAGGTGCAGATTCTTACAAATGAAGTCAGGAACCCAAATACTAGTAGACTGTTTGAGATGGCTCCAGGGACTTCTTGCAATATGAACTCATGACCCTATTGAACTCAATAAGAAACTAACTGTGGATTTATAGAGGGCTAGAGTGTCACCCAGAGGAAACTGATCTATAAAAATTCACTACATTTCTCATAATCATTCTGAAAGACATAATTAGTCTTCAGAGTGATGCTTTCTTAGCACCTAATTGCTTTCTGAGGAAATGTTAAAATGGCCAAATGAGCCCCATCAAACTGGTTACCTTGCAGTAGTAGTAATAACAATAATAATTTAATTATCAAATATATTTATTTTCATTATATTATGTTATACCATAGTATATTGTGCAGCAGCAGTAATTACTGCTTATATTTATTGTATCATATAACACACCAGAACTGCCAAATTTCTTTTTTTTTTTTTTTACCAAAAGTAAATGCTGATTTTTTGTTGTTGTTCTGAAAGTTCCTTTCCCCAGTTTTAGAGGGGAAAGGATCTATAAAAATGGTACTGAATAAAAGTTGTAAAATTGTAAATCTTTGTAGCCTTAAGGATCAAATAGTGGAAAAAAAGCTCTATTTCTAACTTCCTATATTTGAAGTGAGATAAGATTATTGCTAAAAAATATCAACCTAGGAAGCAAACCAAATGTCATTAGTTTTTAGGAGGTCTGATTCAATATATTTTGCATGCTTTGAGGTTGTGAGACTGAAACTCCTTCCTGTTTATCTGTTGGCTCATGGTGAGAAGCAAGTCTGGCAGCTGACAAGGACTGACAGTTGATTCAGTTTTTGTATGTGAAAGTGAGAGGAGTCAAGGCAAGAAGAACTTGAGTTTTTGTCCTGCAACCACTTTTAATGTAAAACCCCCCAGTGCTTCTGCATATGAAGCTATATGATAAATAGCCCTAGCCTAAGAAATCACATGAATGTTTTGGCCTCCATTCAAAATAAGCAACTAAGCACCTGCTTACAGTGAGGATCCTGAGTATCCATGTTATTTCTGTGGTAAGGACGAACATCAAGTGCAGTTCACACCCCTCAGTGACTTGCAGGAGCATTCCTTGGGAGTCATTATTATTGCAAATAATCCCTGGGAAGTCAGTGGAAGAATTTAACTTCAAGAGAATAAGGGTTTTATTTCTTTTTATAAAATCTTGATTGCATAAAAAGCTATGCAAGCATATACATATATGTAGCAAAAGGAACTTTTACTTGGCTGTTAAAACGCCCAGATAAAAAACCTTGCAAAGTTCTATTTCTCTCCATTTCCTATATTCAAAAGTGCCTTGAATGACTAGCCCTGGTGTAGACATCTGTAGTGCAAATGCCCAGAGCTAGGTGAGACAACTGCAGACCTGCTGCCTCAAATAACCCAAACATGAGGTCTCTCCACAGGCTCAGAAGCGCTGCAGGCTGAGGGACCAGAGCTGCTGTCATCCAGGGGAGGGAGGAAGCACCCAGCAGTGCCTGCCTGCACAGAGGAACCTGACCCTTGTCCAACACAGGTTCAGCGGTGCTCTCCGCACAAGGCAGGGTGGCTGTGAGCAGTGCTGGGGAAGGCGGTCCTAGCCACCCTCAGTGCAGTAATCCAGAATACTGGCCCAGGCAGTGGAACATCCTTCAGACTGGTCAGGTTCAGGGTCTCTATTCCCACTTTCTGGGATAATCCTCTAAGGACATGGCTGGGATGTGTGCCCTTTCCAGTCCTTTAAGTGAAGCTGAACAACACTGCTGAGAGGAACCCAAGATCTGAGTGACCAGGTCTTGTAAATAGTAATAATTTAAGAATAAACCTCTCTCTGAAACCCACCATCCACTGAGAGTTGGACAATGCTGAGCTCTCATCATTGTTTCTAAAGTCGTTTATGTAGTTGATACAAAGCTTCTCCCATGGAAAAGCCTGTGGAACACAGGCTCACTGACACACCAAGTCCTGCTTTGTCATCTCAGCTTTGCTGAGAAGAATGGACTAGATCCCAACCTCTTCTAGCTTCTGTGGAAGGACATGCTTTATGCCCAGAAAAGGGATTTAGCTTTTCTTAAAGAGAAGGCTAAGCCCAAACCATCATAGCTGAATGCTTGAGCTATGAAGCTGTGGTATAAAAGTGCATGTTGGTGACATTTCTATTCTCTCTTCCTCTACCAACATACCAAATCCAACATACCAAATGCAGGGAGTGACACTTCCCCCCCC
>NW_020799091.1:72847438-72860071 GCF_003259725.1 Athene cunicularia | reverse complement strand
ACACATCTAGAGTCTTCAAGGCTGTGGAAATGACACATATGCACATATGTCTAGGGTTTGTTTTCTAAAGCATAAAAAAAAGGAGAAGGGTGAAAAACACAGGTCTGTCTTCAGTGTTACAGTCTGCATTGTTGGAAGTGGGTTTTTTTCTCAGCCCGCTGTTTTGGTGGGGGGATTCCACTTTGGGGTGCTGATCCTCCCTGCACCTGCATGCAGGGAGCCCAGGGGGCACCTTGGGTTCAGTGTGGATGTGCCTGCTCCCCAGAAGCAGCCTGTGCTCCTGCCTGTGCTTTTGTGTGGAACTGGCCTTTACTAGCTTCCAGGCTAATGGGTTTATATAGTGCTTAGACTCAGAAATGATTTTCAAACAGGTATGTGCAGACACAGGAAATGGGTTTTTAAGGGCAGAAGGTTTTTGTGCACAGAGGTCCTAACCCCTGATGTTCCAGCATGCCTGACTTTCACCTAGAGAACCCCTGTGCATAAATATATCATACACCATATGTACATCAAAAGCCTGTCCAGACTGCAATGGATGCTGCTCCTTTAAATAACTTCTTTTTTCTTGCTCTGTTGGGCACTGCAGCACTGAAGTCATGTTGAGAATATTGCTCTAAGCCTCTTCTAAAAATGAGAGTTAGGCACTCAAGCCATTACTTAGTCATTTCTATACTTCATCACGTAAACTTCACTCAACAGTAACATTTACTTGGTCAGAGTTATGCAGAAGACACAGCAAATTCTCTCTTCCATGGAGGTGATCAGAGTCATCTCTAGTTACCTGCATATTCTCAGTGTGAAACAGAAATCATGTGTAGGGCATGGCATTAGTTACCAAACTGAAGTGGAAGGGTAAGATGGATTTTTTTACTGTACTTGAAAAAGCGAAGACATTAGAAGTGAGGAAGGAGTTAATCGTTGCAAAATACACGGTCATTTCCTGAGCCCTGTGGTTGGATGAGTACAAACTTTCAACTATTTCTAATCCTTCTCTGTCATTTAAGAGGCTTTCAAGGTGCACTGTACATCCCAGATCAGGTAAGCGGTACAGCTTTTCACTTCTTGATTTTTTATTCAAAATTGTTTTTCAGTGGAGCCAGACTCAGTCAAGACTCATTTGTTCTCCCTCCTATTATTTACAACTGAAGGGAGAACAAAGTTCATTGCAATCCAAGAAGTACATGTGTGTCTTTGTGCCAGATGATTGTGAGCTTGTAGAAATAAAGAACGAACTGTATGAGTTAATAATAGAGCAATGATAATGAAGAAGTTATGTTACACAGTCAGAAATCAGAATTACTGTAGCAAATACTGCAGTAGAAGGGAAAGAAAACTCTTACTGCCAGTTTTAAGTTCACTCTGCACAAACCACTAACAAAATAAGGGGTTCTTGGGTGTACAGATTGCTTTAGTAAGGAGAGTAGTAAAAATCATAGCATGTCTCCAACTGTATTTTTAAAAGGAGGAAGAATGAGCTTCTACATATTGGGGGAGAAAAAAAAAAAAGATCGTTTTGAACCATTTTTATTTGTAAATCTGGACTTGATATTTATCTTTAGCTATTGCAGAGTCACGTATTGTAGTCATCCTGAGATTGTTCCTGAGGTTTGCAGCAACCAAACATACACACAGAAGTGACTGTGGAACCATATCATAAAATGATATCATTTCATCGGGGTCTTTTGATGCATAAAAACTGAGCTCAGACAGACAGGCACCAGAAGGAAGTCTCGTAACAAAGTGCACTCTTGCATACTGCATTTCTTGTTTCTTAATAGACAGGGAGAGAGACTCTTTGCATGAAGGCTTTTTTTAATAGTTCAGAAAGAAGCATAAAATAGACATCTGTAGGGCAGTTATTGTAATAATGTGCTGTCACCAAGCTGACCTACAGAAAGTGAAATTGTATGTGCCACGAGGATCCCTGGATGAAGTCATACACTGGAGATTCAGGGTTTTGGCATTTGTTTGGTTTTCAGTCTTTGCTTGTAATCAGTTTTAATGTTTGGACACTGGCTCCTTGACTGTGCTCAGCATTTTGTATAAACACTTGCTGTATTTTATACATAGCGGTCAGGAGAATCTAGCTACGGTTTTCAAAAGCACTCATTTGATTCAGACAACATAAGTCCCATCAGTGTTTGGACTTCATTCCTAAATCACCTCCACCTTACTTGTGAAATCGCTACTAGGGTAGCGCTCGGACCTCTGCAATGAGTTTCACCCTGAAAAGACTCCATGAGCCACAGAAGTTTTGTCACTGTCATCTATGGATGGGGAACTCGGATGGATCTCAGTTGATGTTAAACTTATGCCCTGGTTTTTGCAGCTCCCCACCGCAGGTGATCTGATCAAGAATTCTTGGTTTTCCCTTGCAAACAGTTGTACGTCAGTTCAGACACAGCTGGAGAACATGCCACCGTTCTGCTAGGGAAGAGGCTGTGGCATGGGTAGAAGCATTTACATCAGCCTTAGTCTTCTCAGTTTGAGTATTGATGCTAGGAAATGCTGTTCCTTACAGCTCTGTATGGCCTTAACAGCTAAACCCTTGCAGCCTATGTTACAGCTTGCTAGATGAAAGCTGGCTAAAATGCACCTACCCATCCTGCAGTCACTTTCCCCAGTTACTGCATAGGCACAACTCAAGGGAATCTACTCATCAGCTTTGTGTGGGAAGAGCAAACTGAACCCAGGCCTCCTCTATTGACAATGAGCAGTTTACCCACTGCTTCTGCCTTCAGTTTTTAGCAACCCTTCAGGTACATTTATTGAAAATGTGCATGTATCTTGTGTCTTTCACGGGGGTTTCAACTCAGATGCATCTGCCTTTGCAGACAATTTTGCTTTCATTGATGACTGGAAGCACAAAAAAGGCCAGCTTATGTGCTTTAAACTGTTCTCAGTGCTCTCTTTCAGCATGAGTATCTTTGGTGTGGGAAATGGGTGTACTCCCCAGCTCTCCGTCGGAGGGAGGCATACATTATATGTAGTGGCATAATAGGATGGAAAACAAAAAAACCCTAGAAAAGCCGTTCCTTGTATGGTAAATGCGGTCTTCTCCAGTAGCTGCTGTGTTCTGGTCCAGTGGCTAGAGGGTAAAAACCCAGCAGCCCACAACCCAGCCTCAGGAAGTTATCCTGTGGTGGGATCTCCCTGTCCTGCTCAAAAATGAAGACATACTAAGACTATTTCTCAATGTGTTAAACATTGATATAGTGGTGTTTTGCTCACGTATTGCTGCCTGACAACTGTACTTCATATTTGCATAGTTAAAAAAAAAAAAAAAAAAAAGTTGTATTGAAGCGAAAGTCCAGGGGGCTTCACTTCTGACAACTAATGCTTGCAAAGTCTCCAAATAGATAGAAGGATGTTTATTGTATCAAGCATATTTATTGACACTGTTCTCATGTTTTTCACAGAGTGCAAAATGAGCTTGAAAATGGAGCTCTCCTCTGAAAAATTACTTTATAGAAATAGAAGCGTTTGGCCCTTGACTACTGCCTCAAAAATTCCTGGATGAAACGAGGTCATTTTATAAGAAAATGTCCTTGAGACTGTTTGGGCTTGTTTACTCTTACTGCCAGCTCTTGAATGGGAAGGTCAAGTTGGTGTTCCTTCTGGGCTTACTAATTATATGCATGAAACCTGAGAGTGACTCTTAGCCGGAGAGTTAGGGTTGTAACTTTAAAATCGGTTTAAAGTGGGTAATATAATCAAATTTTTGTCTAAATTTAGGTGCTAATCAATGAGAAATATCCCGCAGGGTTCATTCTCTACATCCTTTGAGTTTGGTAGTGTCAGTTTGATCTGGTGTCTTTTCGTATATTTTTGATCGGAAGCTTTCCATACTTACTGAAATTTTCCATTGGTTGTCTTATTTTTCAGTGTTGTTGAGTAATTAACTAAAGCTAAATACTTAGAGAAAGAGAGAGATAGATCTGTACACGCTTCATGCAACAGCTCAATTTTTTAAAATGCTAGATTGTAGCTCTCATAGATACCGTAACAGAGAGATTCTGCCTTTTTGTACATAGACTGATGAGGGCCCAAAAGTTGGCTGGGGCAAGGCATCTATAAGCTTGTTCACCAAGAGCTGCTCGTTTTTGTCACATTTTCACACTACTGCATGAGGAATTCAGGCTCAGCAGCTGATGAATTGAAAATAATTTTACCCTCACATCCTTATTCTCTCAACTGCTGTTTAAGTCTTGAAATAACAGAAATTATGCACTGGTACAGTCATGATGAAGCAACTAGTGTTACTTACTACCAGATACACTGTACCTGATTCAGATCTGCAAAAACAAGAAGGAAAAATACCAAGTCACCAAAAAGAATGTGCTCTTTTATCTTCTCTTAATCTTCAGATGTGGATATTATGCATCTTTAGTAATCCTGCAAAGGTACATTTTATAGCTAGTGAACTCTGATTTAAAGCTTTGAAAGGTAGTATTACCAGTGCTTGTCACTGTTCGGCATTATCTTTAGATGTGCTCCTTTTAAAAAATCTTTTTTTGTAACAACTGATTCTTAAAATATTTTTTTTTCTTTGGTCCCTTCTGCATCTCTTACTCATAGAGGAAATCTGATCTGCTGCAGCACGGAAACATCAGTGATGACCATGGCGAGACAAATTCCTTAGGGAGCTGCCTGTAAGTCTGATCAACATTTAAGATGAAAAGTTTTGCATTTTCTTTGGCAGGATGTTACACACAGAGTTTATCTGTATGAGGCAATTGCTGAGGCAATAAGGGAATATTCAGGAGCACAAGCCTCTGCTTCGAGTAGGTGAATAAGCACAAAGAAAGGAATCATCTTGTAAAGACTTTTTTTTTTTTTTCCCCTCCACAACTTCTTAAAAATATGATCAGTCTTTGAGACTCTCTAAATCATGCCTAATTGAAAACCTGTTCTCCCAGGATGATGATTACAGCAAGTAGACCCCCCTTCTGGGATACAGTGGTTCAGCAGCGGAAGGCTGGGAGAATAAGCATTTTGTACTTTTGTTACTTCACTGTGTGACAGTCAAGCAGTGCAGCGATCAATAGAAAATCCTTCTGGAGCACAGGGGGTGGTGACATGTAGGGTTGGAAAGTGTGGATAAGCAGAAACAGAAATGGTGAGGGAAAGAAAAAAAAGAGGAAAAGTGGTAGTATGAAATCAAGGGAGGCAAGGACAGAGGGCAGTGTCTGGACAGCAGTTAACAGGAGAAAGACAGACTTTGGGTTACCCGCTACATGATGATGTAAGTGGGCTTGCAGAGGACATCAAGGCATGATGCTTTCAGCTCTTTTTCTCAAATACTCTGGAGAAAAACCTGAAATATCCAGGTCTCAGTAACCTATAAATCTTCAAAGCAAAGTAGGTTTGTCTGCACCCTCTAGTGGTCTCGACAGAAAAGACATTTTTACCCAACTAATTTTGCACTAGATCTATTTGTGGGAACCAGTCATACCCTGGTCTTTAGCTTGTCTGACACATCTGTAATAATTGTTCTCAGCCTCTGAAATAGGATGGCTACATCCAAGCACCTTTCTAGGAATGGACTTTGGTCTATGATAACTCCTAAACTACACGAGGTGGTTGTGTGGGACCCAGAGTTTAAGGGAGCATTAGTTGGTGTGAAATAAAACTGTTCCAGAATTGTAACAGCCCGAGGAACTGAATTTGATGGCCTGAGCCCAAGTTCTGACAGCATTTATTTTACTAATATTAACATACCCTTCATGTAGTAACATCTCCCTTGTGCACCTGGTATAGTCCTCAGTCTCCTAAGTATAAATATTACAGAAGAATACTTCAGTACAAAAAATCAATCAACAGCTCATTCAAGAAGGAAACCATTGCCTGTGTCCTTGATCAGTTCTCATATGCCTGCTGCTGAAGGACACATCTAACTGAGGTAGGACTGCAGGAAAAGGCAAAGTAGCCTTGTGATTTTAGTGACTGAATGATGTCCTGGAAAATGAGATCCTGCCACTGATTCTGCCTGAAATTCTTGTGTGATGCTGAGAAAAGGGCACCTCCATAAGAAAAGGCTACAAGATAAATGCCTGAAATGGAGCTGGGTGGAACTTCAGAGCTCCAATTGAGGACAATTCTTACAGAGCCTCTGACTACTGGGGAATTATATTCTAGTAGTTGCTTCTCATAACATAAGATAGCAGTACTTAGGATAGCAGTACTTAAGATACTTAAGGACAAATAGAGAGCAGATAACCATTTACAATTATAGAGCAATTAGATTTTGACAGGACTGAGAGAGCTGGCCTGGTGCCAGTAAGGAGCATGCTTAAATCAAGTCAGTAACACTGTTTCTTCTTTAGAAATACAAGTACTTTCTTTTCAGACACAGTTGAGGAGTAGGAAACAGTGTAACTCCTCCTCTAGAGCACTCTCCTAGGAGAAAGAGCATGCACATTCAACACTCTCTTTGGAAAGTATTTAAAGACTTATCCACCTCTTTCCTTGCTAGCTAGAAAGCACACTAGCTGTCACAGTCTGGGCTGATTTGCATCTGGCCAGCTGAAGCTGGAAGAGCAAGCAGTGGTCACTGGACTAAAGAGGAGCAGATGCCTGAAATATTGTTCAGCTAGAAGGCAAAAGACCTCATCTCTAGTCCATCTTCAAAGACACTGTTTCACATTAAGTAGTCACTGGATAACCTCAAAGGCCAGTCTAAAGAGTAGATACAAGGCCATGCCCACTACCTTACAGTTGATGACTGCCCCTGTCACTAGGCTAGAGAATCTCTTGCCCTCCTGCAGTGTGTTTTCATCTTTCCCTGAGTTGTCATACCTATAACTTTTTTATTGCACATCTTTGATGTGAAATATGGGTGGTGCCCAACAGCTCTGTGGTTAAAACAATCTTCTGCTCAGATAATAAGTCCCCTGGTCAGACTTGGGAGGCAACTTGAGACATCAATTTCCTGACCTTAACCACTAGTCTATCATTTAAACAGGGAAGGGAAGTGTTTCTCTTCTATCAACCATCTTAAAAGATTGTAGCAAATCATATTCAGTCCTCAGAAAGAAAAGGCAACAGGGAATTTTCATAAAGGGAATCTTCACAAACTGGTTCAAGGTTCAAGTCTCTGAGTAGTTCTTCTGTGAGAGAGAGGATGTTCTGTGAGACTCATTAAGATTTTTTTTTCCCAAGTTTTCATGTTTCCAAGGCTCATCCATAGTCTCTTCCAGATAACCTATGTGTGTGGCACGTGAAGAGCACTGACATTGCACTGTTCCTCATAATTTTGCTGATCCTCTTCTGAGACACCTATGTCTTCGCTGGAGCCTTAATCCTTCCACTCATGTGGTGTTTATCTTACAGAGTCTGAAATCCTGTTTCAGATCTGGCTTCAAGGGGTTAAGCTTTCAGAAACAAGCACTAACTCTGAGTTCCTCATTTTCAAATGCTTATTAAAAGACACCTGGGTCTGACTTGCAGAAGTATTGAGTACTCACAGATCCAGATATAGTCAATAGAAATGTGGCCTTGAAACAGTAACATTTTATGTAATGCCAAAAACTCTTAGAAATCAGGTTCTAGGCAACTCAGGGCCTCCATTCCTCACTTTTCTGCTTGCAATATGGAGTTAAATAATCTTCATATTAAAGGAGGCAGCAAAGAAGAAATTTGCAGGTCTTTTTGAAGTACTTTGATGATACAGAACTGGATGCCACAGAAATGCCCTTAAATAAATTATTTATTTGATGTTGAGGACAAAAGTTTGAACAGTGCACTGTACATATGGAATAGTGTCACTCATTGAACAATGAAGAGAAAAAAGTCTAAATCCTTCTGATGGCGTATTTTGTCTTTGAAAAATTGCTGGGTGGGTACTGGTTCCAACAAAGATCAAATGGAAATGGTCAGGCCAGACTTGTCCATTTTCTTGGCAGCTGGGTTGGCTGGCTCTCTTCAGCTTGTTGACTTCCAGCTTTTCACTAGTAGGACCATTAAACTGTAAAGCAATCAGGGGAACCTGGTGATGCAATTCTGGCTCCCAGGCTCTTCAGTTGTTTATTTGTCCAGGCTTATAAAGCAGCAAACTTCTGAGATATACAAGCATTGTGAGTATCTTGACAAGGGAGGAAAAGAAAACATTTTCATAAAGGACACCCTCTCAATCCTAGGTCTCTGCAAAACTGACAATCTCAGTTGCACAGTGCTTGTGGTCATTAGCAATACACAGTCAAAAAGTTTGCAGCTAACAGAAGTTGGCTGATAGCACAAGACTATGAGACTAAGTTAAGCAGGAGCAAGATGAGGCTCTTAAGGTTAACTAAACACTGCTTTGCACATTGCACTTAACATCTCCTTATCAGCCCAATTCGTGACCTAAATCTGTACATGTTTGTAAAAAAAAAAATATATTTGGAACCCCCTCTTTCACATGAAGACATGCCTTCTCATACACACATTTCTTCTATGGGACATAAAGATATCATTAATACCTGTAAAAGGATGAAGAATGAGGTTTCCTGCTAGGTGTCTGTCTTTCATGATCTCAGTAATTCTCTGCTGTGTAAATACATAACCTTAAAATCTGGTCTTGGTGGATAAAATAGCCTCACAAACTCATGACTGACATATTTCAGGTTCAGCATATGTTAAATGCTTGAGATTTTAAATCATATACACTTATGAAAGCTTTTTTTAGCTTTTGAAATGAAAAGTTTTCCATCAACACTCGTTAGAGAAACTAACAGGACATGGTGCAGTTTTACATGTTATGGTAGGCTGATAGGTTTGCTTGACTTGCACATCTATTCCTGGTAATGTTTGTGGGCTGTCTTACATGACTACATGATTACCCCCAGAGGAGAGAGGCAGAGATCATAACTGATCTGGATATCAGTAACACAGATGGTTGATCTACCCTTGGCTTGAAAATGTTTACACGGAGTGGGGTGGATTCTCAGCACCTCCCAGTTTTTGCTGCTGCAGTATGAACTTTGAAGTCTCTCACAGAAGTGCCTGAGGATCACTTTGTTATACAGGGAACACAGGCATACAGAAAGATTATTCCTATTCCATTTAGCAGTAAGAAAGCAGAGAAAGATAAATTGTACTACAGAAGCATTGGCTTCTTTGGTTGTGCCTACTCTTCTGTTTGCTCTAACTTGTCTTTGGGACCAGTGTAGTCATGAGTGTACAAGGAAAAATAGGTGGTTAGAAATATCTTTGCCTGCTTCTAAAGAGCGTGAGGGAACCTGGGGATTTGACTTCATCACATTTGAAATAAAAACCGTAGAGTTGGAGCTTGACATTGACAAAAATTTTATGGTTCAGACTAGCATGCTACAGGAGCTGTAAATGATTCTCTACCCTCACCTGCCTCAGCTAAGAAAAAAAGGTCTCACCTTCCATATTATCAAGTGCTTAAACTTCTCTAGAAGGAAAGAAAGAAGGAAAGAAGGAAAGAAGGAAAGAAGGAAAGAAAGAAAGAAAGAAAGAAAGAAAGAAAGAAAGAAAGAAAGAAAGAAAGAAAGAAAGAAAGAAAGAAAGAAAGAAAGAAAGAAAAGAAAGAAAGAAAGATTGATTTGTTCATAAAGGACGGTCCAGAAATGCATTAGAAATAAAGTCACACTTCTATATCAGAGATATTTTTGTGTCCGGCTGTGGGCCCAAGAGAGCTGAATGCTAAATGCTCTCACTTCCTGTTGCTTCAGTGGAAGATAAATGTATTCACTAGGTCTTGGTCCATTCATAAATTGGGTCTGTCGTGTTAAATCAAGCAGGATTTGGTGTAGGATTTGCAGACCAGTTTCTGTGACGTCATTAAATACTCTGCCATTGCTACAATTCTATTTCTTTGATCTCAGGCTGAGAAAGGGAGGAACGAGAGATATTTTGATCAATTAGCATTAGAATCACAGTGGCATTCTCCCGATAGGGGAGATAACACCAACAAGCTCTCCAGTAGCTCTGTGGACCGTAGTAAACACTAGCCTATTTTCTTCCTACAATTCTGTGACTTACAGTAGATTGGTATACAGTGAAGATGGACATTATTTTCATTGCATATGTCTACAAACTTCTCCTGAGTTATTATGGCCATAACACACAGAAAACCATATGCAGCTGTAGAAATCAGGGAAAGGAACCAAAAACATTAGGTGGAATTGTAAATGTTTGAATTGGATGAAAGTGGCTTTTGTCCAATTGTCCAAATATTTTTATTCAATGCACAGAAACTTAGTTAATCTTGGGACCTACACCTTTTAACAGATATGGCTAAAATTACCCAAGATGTTCTCATTTACTGAGGGAGAGAGGGGAAATAGAGTCTTGTGATATACACCAAATATCCTTTTCAGTCAAAGCTGAACAGCAGCCAGGCTCAGTAGTTGTTTGGGTTTTGTTTATATTCTTGCTTCTAAAATAATGATAAAGTGAACAAGTGGAAGTGTTTGGTGCCTGCTCTGGCTGACTGTCACCCAGGACTCCCGCATCCCCTTCTGGATTCTCGCAAATCACATCCTTCCCCTACAGATGAGGCCATATGCCCACCCACAAACTTTATTTGTCAGGTAAGAAGGTGTACTGAAAAAAACAAACCACCTTTCACTTTTAAGCGCAAGCAGCCTGCGCTGTTTCTGTGAACAGTATTTATTGACTGGCTGATAGAAAGCATTGCCTGGCCCAGGCCCAGCATCTTGGTGCACGTTATCCCCATGGTGGTCCACAGAGTCCTGGCCTTCCTTTTCTACAGCTCAGTGCCATTGTGCCCTTTTACTTTCTGCTGAGAATAAGGCAAACAACCAAGCCTCCCCTGAAATAGATCCAGTCTGCACTTTCTGTGTCAACATTAATGCCTCAGTGCTCTCCTCCGGAGGAGGAGGAGAAATGTGCTGTAGTGTCTATCTTGTGGGTGCTTATTTCCTTTTTCAAGATCTGAGCTGAAGCTTAATCCTTTTGATGTGTAGCCATCAAAGACCGTGAAGATAGCAACTTGCAGTGGTGCTCATAAATAAAAACCTTACAGACTGTTACGTGCTCTCTTACTGCTTCATCCACAAGTGTTAAATGGAAGCTTACAGCAGTTAAACTACTAAATAGTTCTGAAGATCAAGATTAAATATTTTCAATGTTGCCTATTTATTTTATATTAATTTTATCCACATTTATTTCACTTATGAAATATATTAATCCTAAACCATCCCTAATCTAGGTCCTTTTCCATGACCGCTAACACTGGTAAGACACAGTGCTGTAGATTTTGGCAATGCCCTGCATACAGACAGTTGCAAATGACAGCAGGTTTTTGAACATACATCTCTAAGAGACAGTGACTTTAGCATTAGGACTCTTTTTTCTGTGCTAGGGCTGCAAAGATCATACTGCTGCTGAATCACTACTGTCAATGATGACAAATAACAAGAGTATTTCCCCAGTGGAAAGCCAGCATAGCATTCTTAGATCAGAATTATGATGTAAATGTTCTTTGCAAATCAGTTTGTTTTGTCTTTTTGACACTGCCAGTCCAGCTGTCCTTATTACTGCACTTGTTCTGTTTTATATGCTTTTGATCTAACAGTTCTCAAAGTAAATAACTGGGTAGAAAAGATAATGCTACCCTATAGTGGAAGGGTTTGGAAACCAACCTCTCTTCTCATTATTAGAAATATTCCCTTCACTTCATGTTTCAGTCTGGGTGGGTGAGAAACCTGTGCTTATTCTTTGCCTAAACCTGCAGAGTTTCCAATTCTGAAGTTCCCATTACAGTTTCCACTAGTTCTGAATACCCCTACCCCCCAAAAAATCCCACCTAGTCTGGGGCTCTTCTGTGTTGTTCGTTTACACTCTGTTTAAAATGTTATCAAGTATTTTTTAACTTTTTGTATTCTTCAAAGCAGATTGTTTCAGCCACTACTTCCTCATTTCTCCTCCCTTCCTCTTAACTCTTCAATATACAGTCTCTTAGATACTCGTGCTTTTTTTCTTCATTTACAGTCTATGAATAAGTTGATCTGTGCATCTTTCCACCCAAATGGGAGAATGAAAGCCAAGCAAATTTTCAGGTAGCTTCTCATCAGAAAAGCAAGATGGTGTTGAAGAGGTGACAACAATTTGGTAAGGAATGGGGTTTTGTCAGGCTTTTATCACCAAGAATCTCATGGTCTTCTCATTCATCCTTCTAATAGTGTTTTATTTGACAAGCCTACATCACACACTGCATTGTAAGTATCAGGATTACTTGCTATCTGCCACCACACAACACTAAAAAAGACCTGATCATCTGCTCCTTTCCTCAAACCCTGTCCTTTACAGCGATGCATCCACATATCCACTGATTTGAGTCATACCAGCAACGACAGGTTGTCACAAGAGATAGCTGAGGTCTTGTGCTGGGGTGAGGAGGTGTGCGTGAACTACTCCATATACATCCTATGGGCCTAATTCTGTTAAAAAAGCATTAGGTTAGTCTCTGCTCTGAGGCCAACCTGCCCCACCCACATTGTAACTCCCTGAGCCCAGCTTTCATTTTCACTCAAGTCCTTTTCTCTAGCCTTAAAGTGGGGAAAACAGCTTCCTAGGTATCTTCCTGTGTAACTGCCCCTCTCAATAGGTAAATGACTCAGTTAATTACAAAATCTTTATACTGTTCTTCTCCCATCCCAGCCT
>NW_020799091.1:72812765-72847388 GCF_003259725.1 Athene cunicularia | reverse complement strand
TATATATAAAGGACCTCAACAAGAGGTAGAACAAGTACATACCTAAGTACATACCTATACTCCTTTGAGCCAAGACTCATCATCTTTCTCTAAACAACCCAGGAATCAGGTATGTTTGTGCAAGAAGAAACTGCCCTACTTCTCTCCTGCCTGTCAGAAGAGAAAGGAACACAAGCATTCAGCCTGGTGATTTGCAGTGAAGGCACCATACCCACCTGCCAGACTCACTCTCATCCACCCGCACAAGTCCCTTATATCTAGACTGCTCTGTCTGGGAGAATGCTACAAAAATGCTGAGTTGAGCCAGGTAGCTTTTCCCCACTTAATGCCTTCCCTAGTTTGCTGGGACAGGATTTATGAACAGGATACATGTTCTCATGGAGTTTGGAAAGGGAGAAGTTAAAATGTTTGCAGACATACCATGATCTGGGAGGACTGGTTAGCTGATTGAGTGGCAGTAAAGTATGGAATACTTACCAGGAATTTTAACCTAGGGAAAAGCCATTGAGACTGCCGCAAAAGCAGGAAAGGCAAGTACTTTTACTGGACTGCCACTGAGGCTTACAATAGACAGCACAGGCAATCCAGCCAGGGTGGGACTATGCTCACCAAGGAATGATTTAGCTGCACAAACCAAGGACATTCTTCTGCAAAAGGGGTCCAATCCCAGAAGGCAGAGCAAGACAAATGTGCGCTTGTGGCTCACATTATATGCCCTGCATGTTCATATGCCTGACCTACTTGTTGGCATTTACCCCAACCTCACACTAAAGGAGAAAAGATTTCTTCACAGGTGGAATTTCCAATATCTGACTTTAATGATAGTATTGAAAAAAGGCTTTAGGAACCTAAATACTCTCTTGTCACTGTAAATGCTAAAACTCAAGACTGAGGTCTTTAGCTTTTACTAAGGGTGACAAATATCAAAACTGTGAAGCCCAGTCACTAAGTGCTCAGAAGCCTGTATATCCTAATACCCAACTCAAACTGAATGCCTAAAATGATCCACAGTTATGGAGTGGGGAAAGACTACGCCTTGCACTGGATGATTTGGAGCACCCAGTATACCATAAATAGTCAAAGCACTTATTGGAGACTTACTGGAGTAGATCCTCCATGGGATACAGCCAGAAGAAAGGTGGCAATGCCATGTGCCCTTTAATCCTGTGGATGCTACAAGCACTCTCTACAGATTAGGGATGTTTACCTAATCTGATTGGAACCAACCCTTCTTGCAGACATGCATGTTAGAGTTATTTATCTACAAATTATCTTTACTCCTGCACTTGAATTTGTTCCAATTTGTGTGCTGCAACTGGGATCTAAAGTCCATGGGTGAAGAAAACAAAAAGACTCTAGTATTTTCTTCAGTACCTGAGAGAAGACATCCAAACTGCAGTACCTATTTCAATATAATTTATATGTTTTTTATGAAGTGACTAATAGAAAAATCTTATTGCTTGGTGGGAAGTGTAGATTCAAATCTCATCACTCTGAAGAGAGAAATGAATTCATATCTCCCACATCCCCACTTGAGTGACATTTGGGAAATGTGAACAGTACTGTTGTTGTGGTTTTGGATCCTTCTGGTTTTTTGTAAGATAAGACTGATGCAAGCATCTTACTCCAGGAGAGATTTCATATATAATATATGGTTGTAACTAGTGGCCTCCTTGCAACCCTCAGCAAAGTGTTGAAAGCCGCAGCTTTCTCAGGGACAGAGGCGCTTCCTGTTGTCTAGTTTGCTTGCTGCTCAGTGTCCTGGCTTTCTGGATCTCGTTCCAAAATGCTTAATTGTGAGCCAACAAGGTATGGGACATCTCAGCTGGGGCCGTGGAGACTCCTGGGCAGGCAGGTGCCTCTGTCTACTTGTGTTTCTACAACCTGATCTAGAGGAGGTGTGGATGGTGGGTGCTCTAGGCTTTATCCGTGGATTTGAATTCTGTATTAACTGCCTCTAGGTACTTGTTGCTTTCCTGTGTGTCTTTTTTAATGATTGAGCAAAACTAACCACAATCTCTTTTCACACCCAATTTCTAAAGAAACTCTTTTAACTGGTTTTCAGCTGAACTGTGGCTTTCTTGAGCTTGACTAATGACAAGAACAAGACATCAGAAATCCAGTGTACAAAGTCATACCTTGTATTTTTTAATATGAACTATTCAGTCATTTGAGAACCAGAAAAACCTAGTGTATGTTGCAGTTTGGGGAGATTTTTTCTGTTTAGTATATTATTGCACTACAATCTGGGCAGAAAAAAAACCCTTGCCTGTAAAGACAGAATTAGCTGTTTCAAGAATCAATTTGGGAGGTCTCATTATTTCAGTATTACAATTTAAGGTACAGGGAAGTGCTCAATTTAAAAATAAAAATATCTGAACACAGTTTTGACAAATACAGTCCCTTGAATATGGCTTGAACTGGACATTCAAGAAGATGGCACAAAAACTCATTCAAGAGCTTTCCATCCTAACTTTTGAATGTTTTCATCAAGCTTACTGCACTGTTTTAAGAAGTCATTGAAAAGCTTGCAGAGATTACAGCCTAAGAGATCATGATGCCTTGTCTGGGAAAAACATTGTTATAAACCCTCAGAACAAGTCCACTGATTCCAGTAAATTAATGTTAATTAATTGGATGAATACTTTCTGAAAAACTGGGTACAGAACATATCTAAATTCTTGAGGCATTCTAGAAAAGAATGGAAAATCTTCTAAATAAATAGGTACTGTGTTACAGCAACAGTTTTCATCTTAGAATGTACATGCGAGTACACAGGTTGCTGCTTCAGTTAAATAAAAGCAGATGCTGTGCTGGAAATTTCCAAAGCCACTTGTTCTCCTTATAACGCTTGGAGCATTTACAAAGCAAGACACTAATATTTCTTAAACCATCAGCAGCAAGGTAACTGAGCAGTGCAAATATATTAGTATTATATGAAAAAAAAAAAAAAAAAAAATCAGAGTAGGAAAAGACACTGAGCAAGTGAACGAGAGAGCACTGGAATTGAAGATTATCATCCTCAAGGTCACAGCTAAAGTCTTGTCAACTCTCAAACTACTGTTTCTTAATCATCTACTTCTTGTGTTTGCGAGGAGACTTTTTCACAAAAAGATACAGTGAAGTCAGTAACATTTTCATCTCCTTATTGACATGGCTTTCTGTTGGAGGAAGCTTGTTGTGGGTGTTGTCCTTAACCTACTTCATCCCAGCACTTTGGAAGTGCTCTTGAAGTGCCAGAGCAATCCCTTTACACAGGTGTGTTCAATAAGGTGGATCCTTACTCTGATCTAGAAAGTCGTGGTTTGGTTATCATGCCATTGAAGAGAGGTCATTGACGTAGTGATCTCCTGGTCAAAGTATCGTTGCTACTTTTTCACTGACAGTTTTAGCATCAGGAGACAAGCTTGCTTTTGAGTTTGCTTTTGCAGAAAGGAGCATGGAAACCAGTCAGAAATGCTATCGTTAAGGACTGATTCCTCAAAAATACTTGGATGCCTAATTCCTTTTGAAGACTTAGGGAAAAATTAGCATCGTTCCCAAATACTGTTTTGCTGCAGGTGCTTAAAGAAACAAGAAAAAAAGGTCAGTAACTATGAGGCAAACAAAAGCCAGACAACATTTAATTAAATGTAAACTAGCTAGTTTTCACTCTTTGCTTCTGTCAGATTATGTATTTGAGTATATCAAGTAAGAACAAAGCAAGAATGAAGTATGATCCTATTATTCTTGAAGACTGCAAAAGTTATTATTTCATCTGTAATTAAAATACAAATGGTAATGGCAAGGAGTTAGCATGTGATGTGACCTAAAAATAAAAGACTAGCATAAACACATGTTCAGCCTAAAAAGTAGTCTGTCTTGTGATTAGTGTGACCATTTCAAAATATTTCCTGTTGATTGTATAACCTTTAAAAAGAAAGGATAGGTTTTAGCTGATGAATTGCTAGGTGTCTTCTCTTTCTACTAATCTTGGTACAAAAAGGATAGATTTCTTTTAAATTAAAGAAACATGTAAGTAAAACTAGTTAACAAACCTAATTTTTTTGTGTAGAGTAGTTTATAGCATGGTGTAACAGAATGCTCTAAAATCTATCAGTCTATGCAGTGCAAACACAAGTAACATTTCTATGTAGTTTATAGTACGTCTGAGTGTTAGCATCTATAGAGATGGTGTGGGAGTGGTGGAACGTTTGAACTGAGGAAACCGCTTTTGAAATTTGTTTTTTTGTGTGTGTAATTTTTTTAAAGAGTTTCAGAGAATTGAAAGAGGAACCTGCATTGAGCAGCTAGTTCTAACTTGTACAAAACTTTCCCCACATCATGTGATGAAATGTCTTTTATCACTGCTCTCTTATCTTTGGTATCTGAGATGTTAGAGCACTATGGCTTTGCTCACCTGCATGGCTGGATATATGGTGCTAGAAGGGGTTCTGAAATTTTTTTTGCCTTTCCAGGCTCTTTTATGAAAATGTAATGCACAACCTTTACTAAACCCCAGTCCTCAAGAAAATGCATTTATTGTCAAGCTTAAAACTCTGCTTTCCTTCTCTTCCTCTCTGTATATGTCTATGACAATGCAGCAAGAGACTGAGAAACACACACAGAAAAAGAAATTATCCTAAAGCTGCTCTCCTCGAATTTTTATTGCCTTTATGTTTTTATGAAGACTTGCTAGGATGTTAAAATAAAAAGGACTTGAGCCTGTTTCCTTCAGTTCCCTGAATGAGTTTCAAAACACTGGCTCTATCATTTGCTTGCCAAACCACATTAAATCCCCCACAGGCTGCAAAGCTAAGTGACTATCGCAGGCATTGGTGACTCCATCTTGCGTGCTTTGACAGGCCTCTCCACCGTCAGGTTGATATGGCACAGAGAGGCAGGCTGGACACAACACATGTGCAGAAACTGTGCCCAAGTCCCAGCTGATTCCAGCAGGGTTGGGTAAAGCATTGGCTTGTCATGTCTGTAAGAAAACCCTGAGATGGCCCCAAGCTCCTGAATTTCCCGTAAGAAAGCTGAGCCATGGGGCCCAAAATAAAGCTGGGAACTAAGTAGTAGCAAAACTTAAATGACCTCCACTATTCTCAGAAAGAGAAACAAGAAAGTAGTTGGTGCTGATCTTCCTTCACAGCAGGCAGAGGGGCAGGTATACTTTTCAAAAACACCATTCTGTCTCTACTTCCGGGAAGTTGAGGGCATCCTTGAAGCTTCAGAAGAGAAGGTGGCTGCTGTTGGGTCTGCAGTTACATTTCAGCCACTGCCAAAGCATTAGGTGCCTGCTAGTGAAGGAGCTCCCATCAGCAATTCTCCTTTGAGATCTACAGCACTATAAGAGAGTGAAAAAGGGAACCAAAACCTTTCAATAGGGAAGCCCTCACGAGAGCCCAGGTTTCAAGCTTGTTGTTTTCTACCAAGTCTTATTTCTCACCAGATATTCCATATATTATGGCATTTCTTTTGAGTCAACAGGTTTTATTTTCATGTTTTATCAATGCTAATAGATTAATCAGCTCCAAGAAAAGTTTTTGGTCCCTGGAACATGCTTCTCTGCACCCTCAGCTCACAAGAAGGATCCCTGATGCAGATTTGCTTTGTGCTAGATGAATTCTCCGCACCGGTTCCCAAGCAAAGTTCAGCAGTGAGTAGGCAGGCTGCATGCCATTGCCCTGCTGAAGAAGGCTGATAGCATGGGCAGAGGCTGTCCCTGGCCAGCTGACCTCCACAGCAGAGAACGGCCCCAAGCGCGTGTGGTTTATTAGTACCGAGCAACACTCAGAGTACCAACTAAGGGCCTTCTCTACTTTTAGTCAGAGCATCTGTTCTTCTGGGGACAGGGGAGGCTGTTTTTAAGAAGAAAAGGAATTCTTCAGTGATAACAGAATTTCCTTTGGTATTTCTCCAAGACCTAATTCTGTATGTGTGTAGTAAAGGACCAGCCTCACCAGTAGGCTCCCCTCTCTGATGGGCTTTGCCATTTATCCAGTGCTGCTTTTGTCAATGGCCCAAAGCAACGGCTGGGACAGTCTGGTGTCTATCTTCCAGCTGAGCACTGTAAGGATCCAGAAAAAATTGCAAAGGAGAAACTCTGTCTCCTTAGACATATCCAAATAGACACAGGTAGGGTCAAACCTCACACACAAACAATAGAATATTATTTTTTTTTAATTAAGCAGCTGAAGTTGTAGAAATTTATTTGCAATGAGCCATAGGCCAAGGTCCTTGGGGTGTCCTCATGGTGGAGCAGGAGACCCCAGGTTGGTGCCCCTGCTGCTGAAGAGGCTCAGGATGACAGAGGCCTGAGTCAGGAGTTGCTTCTCCTTGTCTTGCAAGGGGCTCCCCTCTAGACCTTGAAGGAGTGGTTTCCGCGAGAAGTCACACTTGTGCTGCCTGAACACACACATCACACCTAAACCAGGACAGAACATTTGCCCATTTTGTCTAGGGGTACTCGAAGGGTTTTGTTATTCCTGTACTGTTTGCTCTCACAGCTGGTTTTCTATCCCAAGAACATTGCTGTGACATTTACCATCCTTGTTATGTGACTGATGATACAGTCCTGCAGTTACAGCCTTCAGCCCATGGAAATTCTGTCTCATTTGTTGATGCAGCTGAACTGTTTACTGGATGTGACACCAAGCTTCCTGTAATACAAGAGCACCGATCCTTCAGTGACAGAGCCTGTTTTGGGATGGCTGTACCAGTGTGTACCCTAGCCATACCATTTCCAACAGTTACTTTCTTTCATCAGACTTCTCAGATGCCTAAATTAGGTCTGATTCCCAGCTGAAAACCAGGTCAGTCAGCATCAGCATTTTTACACTTTTTACGTGTCTGTGGAGACACAAATATGTGGGCTTTTTTCTGGCTGTTTTACATGATCTGCTTCATACACTTCACACATAGAAACTGTTTGTCCAGTTCCTTCCTGGACTTTATTAATACATTTTCCTGCCCTTTTTTCCTAAGAATACAGAGGATTTAATAACATTCCCACCCCTAAGTATGTGTAATCCTGAACTATATGCTTTTCTGTGTCAGCTGGCTTTCTCCAGTATTTCGTTTATAAACTACAACCTTAACTTTTAGTAACAGAAGCCTTGCCCTGTTTTGGTTTATGTCAAGCCATATTTTCCTGAATAGTTGCCATCTGCAACAAACATTTCCTTTATTCTTAGTACATTTATATTATTTTCCAATGCATCTATCTTCAAGTTACAAACTGAAGCTGCAGAAATGCAGTAATATCTCAGAATATGTTACTTAGAGGTCTCTAGGGCTCCTAACAACCCAGATTTTGCCTCTAAAGTGCTGTCTGCTACTGCTCTATTGTTATTAGTATCTTATTGGATCATAATTGTACCAGTCTTCAAAACTACCTAGGAGCTTGTCTTTACATATCCCACAAGTTTCACAGTCTTCCCCTCCAACAGGCAGTTTTCACACAAACTGAAATCTATAAAGCCCATAATCAGCTCCCCAAGGGAGATGATATTTTAATCTGGGCCACCAAAGGACCTCCCCTCTGGTGGAGGCAACCTCTCCAGCTTGCCATTCCTCTGTCAGTAAATGTCCATTCTCCTCAGAA
Organism: Athene cunicularia; assembly: GCF_003259725.1. Classification (NCBI taxonomy): domain Eukaryota; kingdom Metazoa; phylum Chordata; class Aves; order Strigiformes; family Strigidae; genus Athene; species Athene cunicularia. Next base: position 72,839,800 of record NW_020799091.1, on the reverse strand, counting down.
AAGCAGGGACTGCTTGTCCATGGTGGGACTGCTCATTTATGGTGTACTTGAAAGTTTCTTCAGAGTATTTCTTTTCTGCCAGATTACTGCATTTGGTTTATTGTGTTAGTAGGTTTTAGCAGAACAGGAGGAGTTTGATTTCCTTTTCCTTATAAACTATTTGGGGGAAGGGAAGAGTGTTTGCTTTGTCATTTTTAAGTGCCAGAGGGTAAGAATATTGTGTCTGCTTTTCCCACACCTGAATTCTTACCACAATCAAGTTCCTCTCTGTCCTGTAGACTCATTTTGAGAGCTCATGCCACCCAGTGGTCCCCTTCTTGCTCTGGCAAAGGCATGTATTTCACTTGAGGTTAGACCCCAGCCTCAGCTAGAGCTCAGATAAACCTCAATAGTTTGATCCACAGCCAAGAGACGATTAATTAAGGGTAATTAATTAGCTGCCATGGTGTGTGGCACCTCACTGAAGACTGAGTCACACCAGAATCTTATGTATATAGCCACATTTGGCATCACCGTTTTATGATAAAACTTAAAAGTTCTAAATTCTCCAGTCTAGGCGTTAAGCTAAGCAAATTTTTTTAAAAATAATGCAGTTTTATCCTTGTCACTGCAGCTCTCAGACTTAGTATACTTTTCCAGGTGGTTGAATTTTAGGTGTCACCTTAAAAGGAATTTCTCTTTAAGACTGGCTGAGCTCTGGAGCCCACACTTTTCTTTATAGTGTTTTGGACCCAGTGAAACTCAGACACAAAATTTAGATTTTACATTACATTTTCCTCTACTGTAGGATTGCTTTCCTTTCATTTAAAGGCTTATTCTACTAACGTCTAACATACAAATAGCAGAAATCTCACTTGTAGTCCTGAAAAAAAGTTTAAAAACAGAAGAATGTTATCAGTTGTAGCTATACTATTAAACAAGAAAATAATATCATATATTATTATATATGAACATACAATACAATAATATCATAATATATATAATGCTGTGCACATATGTATATACATACATATATATATATATATGATGAATTAGTAATACAAGCTAAAACATCATCCAATAAAAAAGAGAGAAATTCTAGTATTTAGGGTGTTGATTATGGGGTTTTTAGGTAATTCAGTTTGTGATACCAGTGGAAAAAAAAAAAAAAAAAAAAAAAAAAAAAAAAGCATGCAAATTATATTTAACATATAATATTTAATATATAATATTATGTCAGTATATTATAGTAGTATCTCATACATAATAGTCATTTTATAAATTGGAAAAATAATAATGCTTTACCTGTTCTCATGACGGCTTCCCACCTTTCCTTTACTTAGCTGGTGTAGCTTGTCATAAGATGCTGCCTGCATCAGCATCACGCTAAGGCTGCTCTCACCTTTTACCAGCCTGTGCTGATTACATGTGGTCACCATATAAAATATCATGGCTGTATTTATTTACCTTAAGCATGTGGGCAAGCAGACAACCGTGACAGAGACAATATAGGTCATAAGGTGTTGGTATATTGGCTGTAGTATAGTATGTCTTATGGTATAGTAACGAATACACTTTCTCACATGGTAACCTGCAGCTGTTTTGCAAAACTTTATCCCAAATGGGTAAGCAACCTCCTTTGTATGTATGAGTGAGATCAAATGCATAGAGTGGCTGATGAGATATGGATTCATACCTTCCACCTACATTGCAAGAATGTGTTTGCTTGCCAATACGCTTCAAAAGAGCAGACCACAGATATGTGTGGTAGAAGAGACTGTGAGATACAGACTGTTTACAAATTGAATACCCAGGATTAGCTCTATTAAGTTGGAGCTAAATGCCAAGGTCATAAAATTCATAGTTAAGACATTAATTTTTAAGTGCATAGGTCAATAAATAACACCCTTCAAAGCCCAGCATCTTCACTTTCATTATTTTATCTCAAGATGGCAAGATTCCAGTAATGATCTGCAGAGCAGCGATGATACAGATATCTCAGGGCATTTTGCTAGCAATAAAGAGGAACTCAACTAAAGCCAGTAACATTGCAATGTATTGTCTGCTGATAAGAGCAGAGACTAGCTCCCCCAACAAAACCAGCTGCAGAACATTTGACTTCCGTCTGTGATTATTTCATAGGTAGCATTCATATAATATTATATCAGTATATATCTTGACTGTAATTAGGGCACTTATATACTTCTCAGCGCAGCAACAGTATATTAGGCAAGGACAGAATCCTATTTTTGTCTTATTTATGTATTTAAGTTACCTAAGTGCTGTGAGGACTTGAGAGGAAGACCAAAGCCTGAATATGAGGGCACTTGCAGTTTGGTTCAGCTGAAGTGCTAATTTTGACCTGCTGACTCACCTGCACTTGAGGACTTTCATAAGGATGAAACAATAGCAGAGGTGGTTTCAGGATGCTATTGCTGTTGTATCTCTTTGTATTAGTTCGATAGCTCAAGCAGTCACAAAGAAACTGAACAAGAGGTGCAGCTTTTGCTAGAAATCTTTTTCTTTTGTTCCCCTTTTTATAATCTTCACTTCTTGTATGTTACCAGTCATACCTCTAACTGGTATCAAATTGCCAAACTGAAGAGAAGTCAGGAAAAAAGTGTTGTCAGGGAAAAAATACTTATGTTGGCTCTTTCTTTTCCTTTGTGTGCATATACAACACTGCTTTTAAAACTAGGTGATAGAGTACATCTGCTCCTGTAGTTAGCTATTTCTGGGGTTCCTGCTACCTGTGCACTGTGCCTTTGGGTACATCTGCTCAGCACTGTCCAGGCATGTGTGAATTTATACTGTGCCCTGTGCCAGCCACAAGCAGCGCAGCTGCAGTTATCAATGCTTAACATGAGCTTTCGCAGAGAAGTCAACTTTCAGTTCTTTCAGCATGTGAACAACGTGAGTTTGTATGAGCTCAGACAGGGTGAGCTGGCTTCTACCTACCAAGCAAAAAAGCTCTGGGGTGCTGTGCACATAGAACATGTAGCTGCCTCAGACTTCACTGGGACTTGCATGAATACCAGACCTACAGAACTGGTCCCAAGATAAATGTAGCCTGGTTGTGCTATCTGGGCTCCATAGAGACACCCCAAGTTGTTCCTCTCAACATATACGCAGGCAATACATGGCTGTCCTAGTGACACATGCCCTGATCATGATATGACCATAATTATAAGGCAAAATTAGTCAGGGTACCCCATGACTGTAGCTTGAATACTGTTGACTGCTGATGACAACATTGAAAAAATGAAGAAACTTTCTCTAGCAGAGAATCATAACCAGTTGTAAGACCATATACACAGGCAATTGAACATCATTCAGGAAAAATAAAGTGATCTATAGCTCAATAGTAGAGATATGATTCAGGATTTGCACTCTGAGCTGTGACAATAAGCAGTAAGAGAAACCATGCAAAGGGAAGAGTTCTGACAGTGAAAAATTTCTCATGGAGACCACCCGAGGTGAGCTTCAACCACTCCTCCCTTCAGGCAGGGCTGGGAAGTATTGTCCAAAATGCTGGGCAATGAGGAGATAACCACAGAGCTCACACATTTCCTACTCCCTTGGATTGCATACACTGCTGCCTACTGGCCCTTCACCAGCCTGGGCACGCCTCTCTTGCTAAAGTACACGTTGGCACCTATTTTCCACTGGTATTGACAGGAGGCCCAGGGGAATGAGTGGACGCAATATCAGTTCCAGCCATATGAAAGAGCCCATTTTTTGAATAAAAGCCTTCCAGTAAGAGGCACAATCTGACAGGAAACAAGGTTCATGCTCCCTGTACATCTAGCTATTCTTGCCCTTTCAGGAACAGAGAATCAGATATGCAAGAAATGTGCCAAATTCATGTCAATTTAGCTCCTACAGAGCCCCTGGTCTCATGTAATTTTTTCAGCCAAGACTGTTTTCTCTAGTGCTGATGTAAGAATCACTTCTAACTGATGTGTGAGCCAGGAGAATGTCCAGCCTGCCAGGAGTTCACCACCAGTACACTGCAGAAGGCATCTGGGGAGAGAGCAGAGCAGTCACTCCTGTAGGTGAGCTGTCAATAAAAGCTAAATTATATGTGCTGAGCAAGTACACCAGCAGGACCAACAGAAGACAATTTTTATTCTGAGTTCCAGCTGTGGCATCTTTGCTACACAAACTGTTTTATGATCACATAAAACTGACTGTAGGTTTTGACACGCGGGTGGAAGAAGGTGGATACAGGTAAAATCATGCATTTGGTCCTCTTCTGTGCCAATTCATTTTCACATGGAAGCTAGCCTGGTCATTTTAAAGTGGCAGCTGAGTGGTCCAAGTGTGAAAAGGGACAATTATGTTTTAGTGGACTAATTCAGATTTTGACAGAATCCAGGCAATTGTGTGCCTCCAGGAAACCAGGATCTGAATCAACAGGATGTTTAAAATGGGCTGGATTCAGCTTCAAACACCTGCATTTACAATGACTACATATGAGCCTGTTACAGTTGCTGGAGATCTGCCCAGTACAGTCAGTGGCATCCACACTTTCCAACTCACCCTAAAATAGACACTTGGATTTCTATGGATGCTAAATGCACAGCTGTAGCAAAGACCAGGCCAGAAAGTTGCCAGCTATACCCAAATCTTGCTTACATTGTTACTGTTCTGGAAAACGAGTTGCATAATCATATAAATCTTACTTAACAAGAGGAACAATAATTCAGCTTGTCTTTACAAGTCATCAGTTGTTGTGGATCCAGCATGAGCTTTTGGGGACACATCTGTTTATCTAGGAGGTAGTAAGAGGTTTTGTACATGCTGAAACCAACTAATGGAAGCAGTGGAAGAAAGCCTATCTGAAGACAGCCTGTGTGCCCAGCCAAGTTCTTTGATTCACCCCTAACAATACTGTTTCCAATTTCTGGCCTTAGTACATTACCTGAATGTTAGAATTACACTATATTCTTTTCTCAAAACATTTCCCAAATACCATTCCAAATTATCCTTTCAGCTACACCTGCAAAACTTGGTTGACTGTCCTGTTTATGGACTGCATCATACGTTAAATCAATCAACAGCTACAGACTGTTACATCCTTAGTGCAAGTGCAAGAAAAAGCAATGTGTGAACTTTTTTCTTTTTTTTTTTTTTTTTTTTAATTTTTTTTTTTTTTAATCTCAAAAGATAATCTTCAAAAACACACATGCAGATCTACCTCAATTCCTTTGTGGACTGAACAGGAGAGGAAACATTAAAAAAAAATTTTCACAGAAAAGAGAGATGAAAAGATAGGAAGTACAGATTTCAAATAGAATATATACGCACTCATATAAATATGTTTTCTCTAAAATGTCAGTCATACCATACAGACTCAATACAAGACCATCGAGCTTTATTCTCTGTTGGGAATCTGTCATATTGTCTACCACACACACCCTGTGCCAAAAAAATGTTACTTCTTTTCCTGGCATTTGAGGTCAGAAGGGAAATGATCAACTACACTTTTTCCTCAAATTTCACAACAGCTATGTGAGGCAATTGCTTGTAGTAGGAAGTAATTGCAGACCGGAAGCCATTGTCTGTTAATCCTGGACACAGGCAATATCTGAAAGATTTAAAGTTATAAAGGAAATCAGTTCACATGTTCTTTAAATTTAGGCACGATAGGGCACTTTCTGTGGACAAAGTTCTATAAAAATATAAATCTTCACCTTCCTGGCATAACTCAGGGGCAAGCTACCTGCAGGAGGGCCCCCTGGCACAGGATAACTCCACATTACCTAGGATGTCTGCCAGAGTGGTTAAGAGGAGCTTTTCAATCTGGTTGTCCATGGCTATGCAGCATCCGGCAAAACCTGTGCTCTAATGAAGTCAAGTTTCCCTGCCAGGCATCAGAAATATTTCAGTAACTGCTTACATACATGCTCTTCTTCCGTGATATGTGCATGATAGCATTATTTCACCAAGAGGCAAGTTACTTTATCCAGTTGGGAAATAAGAGCATGCACATGGGCAGAGACTGCAAAAGTAATGTAAGTCCTGGAGAATGAATTCCAGAGCTGTGATGCTGAATTCTTAAAAGGGGTTGCCTTAGCTTTGCTAATCATTTTAAAAGTATCAGGCTTGAAAAAAAAAATAAGCTTACGAAGTCTGTTTGTAGGAAAGATTAACATATATATATATATATATATATATATATATATAAATATTCTAGCTATTAGCCTATAAACTGGAACCTCTTTAAACCAGTTTAGGATGCTTACTCTGACTGAAATTTAAATCAGTCTAGAAAATCTATCAGTGGAATTACACAAGTTGACCTAAGGTTTTGCTCACAGAATTTTAAAAAGCTGGCTATCTTGCTACTAAAGAAAACTGCAAGCTGCTTCATTCTGTAGTGCAACTAGCACTTGAAGTCATAGAATCACACTTCAGATTCTGAGAGGTTTTTGTCAATGCTGGCCCACAGCTTTACTATTTTCATAAACCTGACTACTGCAGAAATGAACTTTTTAAAGATCGCAGGCTTACTGACACAGATGATAGTGACTGTGTTTATGCAAAGCTTATCTAAATTAGAGTGAAGGTTGCTAACACCAGCACAGAATCTGACTTTGATAATTTCTGGTTAGCAAAGGTGAAGGTTCAACTGAACTAAAATTCAGCTATCAGCAAAACTGCATAGTCCAGGACAGACACAGGAAATGTAAAGGTAGGTATGTACTGTTAATTTTACATGTCTAGTTCTGAAAAATTAATACAGTATTTCCTTGGAATATTTCTTTGCCTCTCACCTGTATATTTAGATTTTACACTTAGTAAGACGACTTCAGTTGAATCTTGGAAACTGCCCACTTGCACTCTCTCAGGCTAGAGAAGAGAAGCACTCTCTAACAGGCAGAAATGATAGGATTATTTTACTTCACCTTTGAATAAAGCTCTTTTAATCTAGATTGATATAGCTAACAAGCTCAGCAGGCATGTACCCCTCCACTACACTAAAGATAGTAATGCTTCTGCATTTTCTCCCTGAAAAAATAGAGGGTTTTTTTTACTTCTTAATGTGAAATCCTTGTGGAGAGAAGACATTCTTGTTTTACCTTGCTCTAACTCTTTGAGGTCAGAGCTATAACCACCATAGGGTTTACTTTGACTGGGTATACTAAGATAAAGACTGACATTTGTCTCCACAAGAGTTTTTGATTAATATAGTGATTATAAAGTAACTCTTTCATTGTAAAAAATATGCCATCTTTTGCAGTGAAGGCATACATATGCTATTCTTTATGTGAATAGTCTTTGGTAAAAAATAAGAAATAAATAACAGGTTTATTTTTCTAAAGCTAAATGACATAGAAGGTCAGGAATATTGCAGGTAGTTAGATAGATGTTTTCAGATTTGTTTTGTTTGCTCAGAAATACTTGTATACACAGGTGCTCAGAAGGTAGAATTCTCATTTCCCAAATCTATTTATTCTTAAAAGATGATAAGCTAAAGCCTAGTGGGAAACAAAGTCTTTGTGATAACATAACTACAGGCTCAGCAAGTTTCTGATATTTGCAATAATGATACTCAGAACAGAACAACAGAAACAAACAAAAAAAGAAATCTCACAAAAAGAACAGGGAAGGCCCAATACAAAGAAGTTTCTTAGAAGACTTACGTTCAGATCTTGACTGAGTGAATGAAACCCTTGGCTTTTAGAAATGTAGAGATGTAATCGTACAAGCTAAAATTTGCATGAAAGGGTGAGAAAGAACCATCTAGACAAAACCTGCAGCCTCTTTTGGTAAAGCCCCTGTTCAGTTTAAGGAACATGCAATCAGAGATGCACTCATTTACATTTCCCAGTTTGGTGAACTTGAACATTTGCAGAAGTGTTTCGCTGAATTGCATCAATGATGTTTTAGGAGCAATAACTGAGTTGTGTTACAAAAGGACACTTTTTCTTCCTGTTCCTCATATTAAAACCCTTTACTCTATTTAAATATCAAAGTGTTTGCCACTTTTCCCACAACTCAAGATGGCTGGCTCTTGGCTCCTTCTTCTCCTCATACTCTGTCTACCATAGAAATTATGTATCTGTTTTCTGTGCTTCTCTAAAATTCTGTCTTCTCACTAGCAATTCAGACAGTCCAGGAGGGGTTGAATCCTGAGCAGGAACACTAAGATTCCTAAGTTTTCACCAGTTTTAACTACATTTAGCTCTTGTTACTGCTTTGAAAATTATTAAAATGAACAAGTAAAAAAAAAAAAAAATTAAATTTAAAATGCAGTCTTTTGAGAAAAAAACAAAATATATTCTTCAGTCACATTTGCATTGATTAAAAAATTATTTCTCTAAGTGCTTACAATAAAATCTGTGCTTTCATTTTCTTAATTCTGAATCTGTTTGCAATTGTGTTGAAATTGCAGTTCAGGTTTTTTTTCCTGTAATCTGAAACATTCTTCAGCTGGAAAGGTGTCTTTCCAAAAGTCTAATAATATTAAAGAATTTATGAAATAAGACCTTTTTATTGTACACAATAGTGCTTTGGTGGGTAGTGAACCAAAAATTATGAAACAGAAGAGGTTTTGGAAGGGTTTCTGCTGCATGATATGTTTTGAGATTTATTTTTCCATCTCAAAACACACACAAATAACTAAACTTTTTATAAAATGGAAATTATGGTTTTCATTTTTCTTACAGGCTTTTCAGTCTTTTTCACAGGTGCACTTGACATTGACAACAGGAAGAGAATAGATGTGAGAGAGGAAACACATCAGTTTTATTTAGTAGTCCCCTAAAAAGAAAAGTAGACACATCTCTACTGTTACTCTTTCACAGCAAAGAAATAAAAGTTCTCTTCTGTTTTTTTACTGTTTGATTTTCAGTATACCCTTTAATGTTTTACTTGTCATATTTTGTCAATTGAAGGGAAAGGAATCACCATTCCTGTCAAAGAGGTACTGAGCAGCTGTCACCTTTGCTGACAGTTACAGCTCAGATGAAAACCTGGTGTTACTGAATTTCCAAGTGAGCTTTCTATTCAGAGTGCCATGAACTAGGGAGTATGAAGAGAAGCAAAAAAATTCTACCTAGATTTAGTGAGGGTTACTTCAGAGGCTGTAGGCCCTCTTAGTATCTCATATAAGACTAAAATACATCCATCCACTAAATGTTTCAGAAATGAGGCAAGCAGAAAAGCTTAACATTTCTTTTTCTATGTCAGAAGCTTGAGGACTGATGTAAATGGCAATAAGACTGGAGCTTCTAAATTGAAGAATCCCTACTGAGTTTTTGTTTTAGTCTACTTGTATGTCTGCAGGAGAGCTGAGCACGCACAGGACCAATGTGATCAAGCAATGCCCATTTATTACAACTAAGAAAGCCCTTTTATAATGTTCTCCCGCACACGGGAGTAACATGCAGTACAAGTCCTCAAGACTGGACAGTTACCTTAGCCCGCGCTTTAAACCTTCTTATGATTGGATAAAAAGTGCCACATCAGCCTTGCCAGGCTTCCTGCCTTGTGGAACTTCCTCTTCCTTCCCAACCCCTTCTGGGGGCTGTTTGTCTCGTCGAGTTTCTCTCCCCTCATTCAGGGTTACGTCCTTATCGCATTCTTGCTTAGCTGAGGCTCTTATCAGTCTTGTTCTCACGCAGGATTGCTCACATGGCCATTCTCTCGCAGAAAGCCCTCTAGAATCCCAACATATGTCTATTTGTCTGTTGCAGTTTAAATATAATTCTCCCCAATAAAAGCAAACCCATGTCTTTCTAACAGGGATATTTATGTAACAGAACTATACTTTTAACAGATTATGCATATGAAACCTTAGTTGAGAGTTGATGCTTTAAACTTATCCTGCAGCAAAGTTTCTCTTGCAGAGAACTGATGCAAGCTCCTCTGATTTGAATTGTGTTGGAAACCTGTATTTGAAAGGAAGCAACTCATAAAAGGATTAGAGCCCCATAAGGATTTGACAAAAAGAAAGACAAAGTTGGAAGGAGGATTTTCTGTACTCCACATTTCCCCAAGAGGCTATTTGCCTTCGAGAATGATTTGCAACAACAGTCTTGTGTGCTTTGCATGCCCCCCTCCTCCTCTGCAGAAGACACTAGGGAAACATCATTTTATTCTTTTGCTCCTTGTGATGGACATCTTCCTTACTGAAAACCATGCCAAGAGAACCTACCCTTTTCAGAAAGCTCTTGTAGGCATCTAACCACAAAGTCTGGTGCCTTTCAACCCCTATTCAAGAGGTGCATAAATTTGGGAAACACTTTTGTTTTACTGATGGTAGTGTTCCACAAGTGCATGAAATTTGCCTTTAGCCAGGCCATAAATCCTGATGCTGTTTGTACAGAATCTATGCATGCATTTTTTTATCTCCTTGTCAAGATGTGCTCTCAGAAGAAGCAAGTTTAGAAGAAAATACTGTCATTAGAAAGAAAGTTTAGATTTAGAAGAAAATACTGTAATTAGCCCTAACACAAAACCAAACGTAACTGGTATTAAATAGCTTTATGACCATTGTGACAGATTTAATGGAAATAGTATCTAGGAATAGTATCTAGGAGTGAGATCCCTTAGCCTGTGAGAAAAAATATCTTTCACTTGAAAAGGCTTATTATTAGAGCTCTGTAGATACTTTGATACAGATAAAAATTTTCTTTCTGATTTAGGAAATTTAGGGTTGTTAGGTACAAAGTGGTGCCACTTGAAAAGGATTTTTGAGGCAACAGAGTTCATGAATAGGTATTTAGTATGGTAAGTCGTAGATAGAAGAGTTAAAATATACAGCATTAGGGGTTTTTTGCAGCGAGTGCCTTTTCAAGATCCCATGAAAACTGAAGAGTTAGTTTCATTCTTGATATAGCTCTCCTGAAAAGAACAGAATTTCATCTGCAATGGATTTGGCTCAAAGTTTTTTTGCAGTTGTGATCATGTGATGTGCTCATTACTTGGAACATGTTTGCTCTGTGTCACATGCATGATATATTAGGAACGCATCTCAGAGTTCTTTGCAATTCCTATTTTCTCGTGCCTTTTTCTGGGCTTCCAACAGCTCAGCTAGAAGCTCCTGAAAGACTGGCAACATTAGTTAACATCACTTGTTTGACACTGGCTCACACTACTTCTGAATGTTTTTAGCTGACATTTGAAGTACTATATCAAATTGATCAGGTCAAGAAACAATAGAAATAAGCCCCCTCTGATCTTGCTGCTGTAGCTGTGCTTTTTTCTGGATCTGCACTCAGTTTATTTTTAGAGTTGAGTATCTCTCTCTACCGAGCTACAGCCTTCAGTAGAGACTTCACCTTTGCCAGGTTTCAGGAATCATCAACACTTATTTTGTGAAAGATCTAGCAAGTTTTCCAGTAAGACCCTCTGTCAGGAATGACAGTTTTTGACAGAATGGCTATTTCCAGATAGCATTAGCCAGCACTGAGGGCTGACCTCTCTGAGAGACTGATCTATTACACTGCTCACAGGCTACAACCACGCAAATTAAAGGTCTTATTTAACTGGATCTGAGGTTAAGTGACACCAGCTGGCTGGCACTTATGTTTTTTTAATCTAACCTCCTACACCAGGTGTGTCTTGCAAAGAGATGCTTGGTTTAAACAGTGCAGGTGATCAGAGTCCACAAGTAGCCTGAACCCACTCTCTGCCCCTCTTTTATTAAACAGCATAGATGTGCCCACAGTTACTGGCTGGCTTGGCCCAGTACCCTTCTCAAGCGTCTATTGCCACTCTTCACAGAACTTACTGTTGTTCTGTCATCTGTCTTTCTGGTCATTCATTGCCATTTCTTCACTTTGCCAACTGTACTTCTGTGAAACTGAATCCCTGTACTTGCAGCTTAATGAAAATAAGAAGGCATGCATGTAGCACAGTGAGGCATGAGTTCTTAGTTGCAGCTGCTAAATGCTGCTACACTGTACAGAATAATTAAGCTAAACCATAAGCTCATGTCTGTCAGTAAAGATTTATACAGATCAAAATTGAAAGCATGGTTTTACTTTGCAGACCACAAACCTGAAACTAATTTTGTAGAATTACAGGTGATGCCAATAAGGCAGCTGCAAACAGAACATGTTTTAATAACTTACATCTTGCAGAAATTGAAACTCAATGGCTTTTCTTTTTGTTAGGAGAGGGGTTGTTACTTCTTTAGCCTGGTCCCTTCAGCCTGTAAACCAGTCCAGGCAACTGCAATCTGTCCCTGGTTCTTGATTATACATGGTGTTTTCCTTATATTCTGTTTACATCATGAATATACCAAGAATTATTGAATGCATGTTCTCATTTCCCCAATTGAAAAAAAAAAAATATCCAGTACTTACCTGTACTTACTCACTGTTTAGTTTGGTGGGGGGGGGGAACTGTCAGAAAATACTGTGTATTACAAGAAGCAAGATCATGACATCTAGAGTAGATAGGATGGATTTAGCTCATGGAGATACTGTGGCATGGTGTTCTCATGTAGACATCAATTTAATTTTAATTTGTGATATGTGATTTTCTTTATGTTACAATAACATAAGAGGTATGAACACATAGACTGCAAAAAATATCAGAAAGCCATTCAGCAGGGGAAAAGTAGCAGTTGAAAGCTAGGAAGAAGTGAGACTGATAAAACATTACCATGATTTGGAGGGAGAAGATAGTTTTCAGAAGGTAATTTGAATGGATTCAGTTCATTCAGAGATAATCTGTCAAACTACATAGAAGCTTGTTCATAGTTTGATTAATAGAAGTATGTTCTTAATTTCTGTTCTGACATACTGCTTTTCTTTCTTGACAGTTGTCCTCTAGGTTTGTAAGCCAAGTGTTCATGATATGATTCAGCTGTCTTATAGGGATCAACAACCCCCTTGTGAATAATGGTTAAAAACGGATCCCAACTCGACGTTGAAACACTGGCAATGCTCCAGAATAAAGCCATCTCCATCACCCTCCCAGTTGTGTATACACTGGTGGCTTTGATCAGTATCCCTGGCAACTTGTTCTCCCTTTGGGTGCTCTGCTGTCATATCAAACCCAAAACACCTTCTGTTATCTTCATGATCAACCTAAGCATCACGGATCTCATGCTGGCCAGCTGCTTTCCCTTCCAGATTTCTTATCACATCCAAAGCAATCACTGGAGCTTTGGCAAGACTCTTTGCAGCCTTGTGACTGTGATGTTCTACTCCAACATGTATTCTTCCATACTGACCATGACCTGTATCAGCGTTGAGCGGTACATGGGTGTGGTATATCCCATGAAGCTGATCAAGTGGAGAAGAAAAAGATATGCCCTGGCTACCTGCCTAGGTATGTGGATTTTCTTGCTACTAGCCTTCTACCCACTGGAAAGCACAGATCTGACCTATGAAGTGAAAGAATTGGGGATTATAACCTGTTTTGATGTCCTCAAATGGGATATGCTGCCTGGCTTTGCAGCCTGGGTAGCCTTTCTCCTCACATTATTTTTCGTGCTCTTCCTGATCCCTTTTGTTGTAACAGTTGCATGCTATATTGGCACCATTCGGAAGCTTATTCAGACATCAAACAGATATGGTAACAGGCAGAAGACTAGATCCATATACCTGGCGATGATAGTCCTTCTGGTATTCATCACCTGCTTTGCTCCCAATAACTTTATTCTACTTGTGCATATGATCATCCGCCTATTTTATGACAGAAGTTTGTACCCTGCCTACAAGCTCACCTTGTGCTTCAGCTGCCTCAACAACTGCATAGATCCCTTCATTTATTATTTTGCATCCAAAGAATTTTACCAGAAATTCATGCAACTGTTTCGCCCTAAGGTACTGCTCAGTGACAGTCTGGAAAACAGAAGGGAAAGCTTATTCTCTGGCAGGACCATGTCAGCCAGATCAATGTCAAGCGGACCAATGGATGGGTTAGAGGGAGTAAAGGTCTATTTGCAAAGGCAAGAAAGTGTTTTTTAGCCTTAGACATCCTCAGAAGAAAGGCAGCTGTGAGGTCCATGAGCAGAAACAGAAAACCTTCCTTTCTGAATGGCTACCCTCAAAATACCTTGCTCCAGCGACAGAACTCAAGCCATACTTATATTGTGCACCCCACTTCAATATTTTTTTGGTGAGAAATGGAAGCGTTAAAGGAACTGAGTTTATTCAAGAAGGCACTGAAGCAAACCTAACATTGTTAATTAGGGTTTGGCCCGGAATTAGTCCTACTGAATGAAACCAATGTTTTGTTTAGAACAAAAATTACTTTCAGGGTGTGTGATCTCAGTGTTTAATCAAAGGCTTGTGATTCACATTGAATGTGAAAGATTACTGTATATGAATTAGAGCATACACTGAAATTGGATTTGGGGTAGGGGAGTTATTTTTCTAAGCAATGTGCTGGGTTTTTTTTGTTTGTTTTTGTTTAATGTATTGCTTTATCTCCTGCTGTATTTCTATAAAAGAATGAATAAAAATAGCTTGTCTTTTTATCATTAATGCATAATGCATAGCCACTGTGGATTCACCACAACAGTCACCCAGCTGTTTATCAGAACCAAACCACACTAACCTTTGAAAAGGTTAGGTTGACTCATATTATTTATTTCATTTTATATAGCAGAATATCTCAAACAATTGAAGGAAAGCTAGAACTAACAATGTTTGAGACTACTTCAGCTGCTGAGCAGATTATATTTTAATTTCCTGAAGCTATTAATTTCTCAGGATAGAGGGGAACAGTTTTTTTAAGAAAACATTTTATCACATTGACCTACTACAGTTATAATGCTGCTGCTCTTGTGTGATTGGTATCAATAAGTCCTTTTCACCAATTCACTATAGGCTATATGCAGAAGAACCATTCCCCTCAGCAGAGAGTGTAGCTTTATATAGCCCATGGACAGTGAATTTATCTTCCTTATGGCAATGGTGTGGATTATTAATCAGATTTTCACATGGATATATGAGAATTAAACCACAGACTGGAGTGATTCTGTGCCAGCAGAAACCAGCTGAAAACCTGTCCCTGTGGCCAGATGTCAGAAACATTTAGTTTTTTTTTCAAGAGGGAAAACAGAAAGAAGAAAAAATGAAAGCAAGGCTTGAGAATGGGAGATATACCAAATACCCTGGAAATAGGTTACAGCAGGTTAATTATGCAGTCCTGTGTTTGGGACTCCTCTCTGAAATATCCTTCTCCAGCTTGTTTGCATATACTGTGTCATGTTTTAATTCTTCTCACATCTCAACAACTGCTTGGATGCTCAGCAACTGTGTGCTTGGATAGAAAACTGCTACAGAATATGTACTGGGGACAGACAAAGGCAAAGATTTCCTGTAGTGTTTACAGCTTTTTACTTACCTTTGTCCCTCATTGACAGTGAAGAGCCAAAAACCACCTGACAAAGCCAGACAAGTTTCCCCTCACAAGCAAGACACAGCTATACAGTATCCTTTTGCTGCACTGCGACTCCATCCAGTGCTGAGTAGGAGGCTGTCTTCGACATTGTGGATAGTTGGTTCAGACACCACATGATATGTCTGCCTTGAGCATACCTATACTGATTTCTGAACTCCTGTGTCTAAGTGAAATACAACGCTCAAGGCCCTTAAAATTCACATTTTTGTGTGTGTATATGACATGAATAAAACACAGTTTTCCACCATAATCACCATGAGCTTCTTCACAATATTGGCTGGATAACCACAAAGTCAGCTGTGAGATATTTGTATGTCCTATCTTTTGCTAAAGTATCATCAGTTACTGGAGCAGGATAAATGTCAGTGGACCTAGTACTACCTTTCAAAAGCCGTCTGAAGTGTTTTGTGGCATTTCATAGTGTTAGTTTTAATTGATCTGCACATTGTCTGCCCACAAGGCCAACCTTAGTGATATGCAACTTGTCCAAACCTTCCCATCAATTTGCTGGGAAGCTACCCTGCACTACCAGTCTGTGTGCTGGCTGCGTATGTGCAGTGAGATGGGCTTGCTACTTTACATCATCTCTTGGGTGCTGAAAGAGAGGAGCCCACTGCATATGTTCCTGGTGAGTCCAGGGCTCTGAGCTCCTGTGTCAGCTCTAGCACATGCTCCAAAATGCCTGCTTGTGCCAGGACATCTAAAGAAAGAACGATGTCTCTTTCTAAGCCATTACACATCCGTCAGGCAGAAATTTAGTTAGTTTACTTATGTTTTGCAAACCTGCATATTAATTTATCAGTGCATGGTTTCACCTTGCTGTTCAAGTCCCTCCACTATCCACTTTCACAGAATTCCATCTTTCTAATTACCAAAAATGTTTTCAGCATTTTGTTGTGGCAGAAACTTTTTTGGAGGTTATACTGAAATCTCTCTCCTGTATGTTTTGGTTTTGTTTTGTTTGTTTGGTTTTTTTTGTTGTTTTGTTTTGGTTTTGTTTTTTTTGTTTGTTTTTTTGTTTTTTTTTTAACATGCAAGTATTTTTACAGTGAGAGCCATTACTTCTCCTAGCTCTAATGCAGACTTTCACTCTGTTTTATCTTGAGCCTGATCCTCAAGCACTTAGTGTCTCTTAAAATGTGCTGCAATGTGCCTGAACTGTAACTGACAGCAAACAGAGCCAAAATAGAAGAAACTTTGCACTTTGGACGTTAACTGCTATATTTTGAAAAAATACTGAATTGCTTCTTTTTCAAGTGAGAAAAGATGCTTACAACTGACTGGAAATGTTCTTCTCTTGAGCCTCATGCAGGTCTTCATAGCCCTTCATCCCTCTTCTGACATTGTCTAAAAATGAACAAGAAGGATTCCTCATTCAGGTACCTCTTCGTGTCATTCTACTAACTAGCCCCTACTTAGCTCTGATTAGGCAATATTCCCATTTGAGTCAGCAGGATTGTTCCTTGAGAAAGGAATATAAAACTGAACCCAACAACAGCAGTGTTTTGAGTCTAATGGTGTATACTATGAAGTTTTGGAGGAATTTTTTAGGAGAGGACGAGCAGAAATTATACTGTTCTTTGACACTGGAAACATGTCCTTCTGGGGCACCATAAGGTAGCAAGACTTCTACCCTCCTTGGTCAGTGGGTGTGAGTGACATATATATATCTATATATATACACATAAATGTAGATTGTCATTTGAGAGGTTATTGAGAAGTTAATGTTTATATTGCCCTTCAGTTTGGGGAATATGGGTCCTGAGCAACATGCTTACTTAATTGCTTCTATGGTTAATGTCATTTTAGTGAGAAGACATGAATGTATAGGATTCTGTTTGAGTGTGGGTTTGGGGTTTTTGTGGTGGGGATTTTTGTGGTTTTTTGTAATTATTGTTTATCATTTTAATCTATGAATGTGCTTGGACTTTTCCATATATATATAATAATAATAATAAAAAAAACCCAAAACATAAAAAGGACATGATTTAAGATTCTTTCCTTTGTTTGCACCTGCTATGTGTGAGAAACTTCCAGGGTTAGAAGCAGGCAAGGAAACCAAGTTATGAAATAAAACTAATCCATTTTCCATTGCTGTTGTGCTTTTCTTTAGATTTCTGTTTAAAGTCTCTTATTTTTCCCACACAGTTTGAAGATTGATTTTTTTTTTCTTTGCATACTTGTTCATTTTTTTTTTCTATATATCTTAGAAGCTGGAATTGGCATACCCCCTTCACACAAATTTTAAAAGCAGCAATACTTGAATGAGATGGTGGCTAACTTGGAATCCTTCTCCTTGCCCAATAGATGCACCAAATGCATACATTTTTAAATTTTAATGCATTTCTGAAGGGGACTGGCAGCCTGGGTCTGTCCCAGCCCCAGCCAGGAGCAGGGCAGCCGGAGGGCACTGGGGCAGCCCCAGCTCCAGCAGTGGTCACCTTCCTGGGGATGGGGATGGGTCATGGGCCCACGGGTGGGCCTGGCTCAGTGAGGACCACAGTCAGGCAGGGCAGGGCAGTGGGGAGCTGGAATCTGGCTGATGGGGAAAGGGCTGATGGCCCTGGAGTGCTGACATGGGGTCCTGGGCCCTGGGCAGGGTGGGGGGAGTTCTAGGGGGCTGGGCAGGGACAGTCAGGGCTGGTGGTGCCTTGATAAAAATTCCCTAGACTGACTATGCTCCATTTTGGGTTCAGTGTCTGTTTGGCTACATCTGTGCTGATACTTGAGAGGGCCAGGAATCATCCTAAAGTCACTCAATCATTTTTTGTTGTTTTTTCTAGTTCAAAGTGTTTAAAATAACATATGTTTACACTGATACCCACCAGAGTGGTGTTTCTCTAAGGAGATGCTTAGGTTACATTTGGTGAAATTCATCATTGGTAAATGTGAAATAGTGCACATTCGGAAATCCAGTCATAGCTTTGTGTACAAAATTATGTTGGTCTCTTCATCACAGATAGGATCTAGAAGAACTGAAAAAGGCAAGAGAGGGGCATGTGGGATGATCTAAGGTATGAATTTAAACACAAGTTAAATAGTTTAAGCTCTTCAGCTATGAAAAGAGATGAATTAAGTTATGTAGGGAGTGCAGAAGCTGATTGGGATGAGTTTTACTGCCATTGCCCAAACAAGAACTGCAGAATAGTATGTTAAGCTGAGAGCCAGGCTCATAACCAGAAAAGTTAGTATCTATTATCATAGTTGGGGAACACCTTGCAAGGATGTTGTGGATGCACATTGTACATGGGTCAACAGAGAGACTGGAAGAGAAATTAATTGTAGATTACTAAATAAGCAAACAACAACAGACTCAGGAAAACTCCTAAGATTAGAATGGTCAAAGTTTGGAGGGCTATTAAAGGGAGGTGACATTATGTGAATGCCTTGTTCTCATTTTTCTTGAAATGCCGGTGCTTGCAGCAGGACACTGTAGGCTAGGCAGCCCCTTGGCCCCACTCTACTCAGTCTCATGGTCTCAGGTAAGGACTGCCAGAAAAATACCTTAGAGCCTGGCCTCTACCACCCTGCCTGCGGGGGTGCTGCCAGTGGGGATTCAGTGGGGAGCTTTGCCTCCTAGTGTCTTGGACCAGAGTCAGGGAGGGAGTTCCCCCTGGGGCACAAGCTTGGCTCTCTGTCACTTAGCCCCACTGACAAGACACAGAATGACAGGGTGGTTGAGGGTGAAAAATACTTCTGGAGGTCACCTTGTCCAACCCCCCTGGTCAAACATTCCCTCATGTTCAGGTAAAGATGAAATCATGTATCACCCTTCAACAAACCCCTCTGGCTGCTGGTAACAGTTAATCTATTTTGCTTCAAAGCATATAATTATTAATTCAATTTCTAACATCTTCTCTCACCTCTGTTCTCTTTTTCTCCATTGCCCGACTCTCTTGAAGGCTGCTGCTGTTAGAGCTGACTAGCAGCAGACCTCATTGCCCTCTCGGGGCAGGGCCATTCCCATTTGCTGGCTCTCTTTCAACTTCTCAGGCAGCAGCCTAGTTTACTCTTAAAAGCTGTCATAGCTGCATTAGTGGAGTATGATTCCCTGCCCTGAATGGTCACAAATACACTGACAAATACACTCTAGTGTTCCTTTGCTAAAAGAGAATGTAACAAGGTCTTTTGCAATGACCTGACAAGTTCTTCTAGAGAAGCTGATTTAAGATATTCTGATAGTATCTTGTCCTGGCAAAGCCCATTAGGAGAATCAGTTTTATTGGCAAATTTTTTAGATGTATCTAAAGCCGCATTTCTTTTAAGTCCACAAAATTAAAATTCTAATATAAAATTACTCTCACAAGAATGATTAGGATATAAACCTTGGTTATTGTACATAAATTAAATTATTTAATTAAATCCATCCTGAAAAAAAGAGGAACTCATTGGAATAAATCTTGTGCTGTCTTTCCTCATTTATGCTGCAGTTCATACTCTTAAAAGGAGTTACTGAGAACAAAATTTCAATCATGCTATTCATCTTGACATATATAGATTAATTCTGGATTAAATTTTTGCAAGTAAGTGTTCTCTTGTCAAACCTATAAAGTGTAAGCTTTTTTATTTGATAAAAAAACCCTGCCTGTCTGAAGTCTGGACTCCTCCTGAACTCCTGGTCTTTCATGACTTGTTGAAAGTCTTATGACTTCTAGTATTTTTCCTTAAAGTCCAAACATCTGAAATATGTTATCAAAGGAGATTTTCATGCCCCATTAATTATAAAACAAGAAGTCCAGAGGTGCCAGACAATACCTTTCTAGCGTTTAGCATCAATAAATACCTCAACCCCCTGCTTGACTGTCTTGGCTCATGATAATGTCCTTCAGTCAGTCTTTCTCTTTTCCTCCTGAAGAAATTTTCAGCACTGGGACATGTTCTTTTTCCCAGTGTCTGCACCGCTGCCCACATGACCTGGCTCTGGCATGCCACAATTACTCAGATGCAGAAAGTAAAGTGAGCATGTTGTTCTGCTGGGAGATACCAAGGCTAATTGTCCTTTGAAGCTTACCCCAGTATCTTCCACACCCTTAACTGCTGTTGTTGGATATAGTGAGCTACCAGAAAAATGGGGAAATGTTTTGCTGAGTGCCTTAAATCTGAGGAAACATAAAGGTTTTGCTCTTCTGCTGTATACCTGAGCAGCCTTGTCAAATGAGAAAGGACAAGAGACTTAAGGGAGGTATACACAGATTCAACCTAGAGATGACAGAAGGGTTGAAGAAGTAACCTCTGTGGCAGCTGGGCAGAGAAATACAGGGAGAGTTTGGAAAAAGATCCAGAAAGTTAGTCTCTGCAAGAGGCCATCAGGAGTTAGAGAATGTCTGTAAATAGTTTTCTTCATAAACAGCCAGTTTCATTTTAGAAACATGAAGCCCTTTCAGCATGAAAGCTGGAAGCAGCAGCAAATCTCCAGATCTTTGCTGTAAGGAAAGGAATGTGATTAACAGACAAACAAACCATTACCTAGATACCAAGCAAACATCTCACAGAGAAACTCAGATCTCTGTAAATGTGGGCTTGCTAGACACAAAAAGTGAAACTTATCTGATCAAAAGTAGATATTCAGTGTTGCTCTAAGCATCTTACTGCTTGGCAGCACTCATGTTGACTGCCTCCTTCATTTCCAAAACCTACATGATAGCTGCTTTGGCTATTGGTTGCATTCAGACATCCAGATGTCGATAGATTTCTGTGTTACCACAAAAGCAATGTTGGTATCCCAGGACTGTTACCCCCTTCTTGACAACTGTCTTCAGATTTTGCCATCTTCATGCTTGTAACAGCAGTCTGTTCATCTGATATAAGCTCATGACCTGGGAAATAATATTCCTGGGGACCTCAGCAAACACTCACATAGTCTGCAGGTCTTTCTCACCTCCCCAAACTCAGAAAATAAAGGAAAAAATATAAGTTAAATGACTGGAAGCCTCTTCCCATCATTTACCTCTACAAAGAGTCTGTCCACCTTCTCAATTAGAAACTCTCTATGGAGGTGCAATGGCTTTTTCTCCTTCAAAAAGTTTCAGCACTGCAACACTGATGGTTTGGTTTCCCCAGTTCCTCTATTATCCACAGACTGTCATTTTCCCTTTCCCTATTTCACCCTGCATTCCATAGTACATGCAGAATGCATCAGTACCTCACCCCATTTTGATGAATAATGCATTATAATAATGTATTTATGATATCACTTTAATAGCTCTAATCTCCATGCATCTATTTCAAGATATTGCTAGATGGATGACTTATTGACAACATTAGCTCTGATTGTCCCTGTATGTACACATATGCATGCACACCCAGTTATATTAAGTAATCCTTATACTTAAAACTAGGACTTTGAGTGTTTGTGGTGCATGGTCTTTAGTCCTTAAAAGTTACAGCTCTCTACAGCTACTGGAAAGTTAAAAGTAGAAAAAATATAGGATGCACTGCCCTCTTGTGGAGATTTAAATAATAAACATATTCTTAAAAGCTGCACAAATGTTCTTGACCTTTGGAGCCTCGGAAGTAATTTTCTGGAAGAGCTGGGATTCCAACTGAGGCAATAAATCTTCTCTTCTATGCATCTCATCTTCATTTTTCCCAAACATACTTTTGTCTTTGCAGTAATCATTATACTGTACAAGTAGAAAGATTTTTTTTTTTTTTTCATATTTAGGCAAATATATATTTGCATCTCACATTATATATGTGTACAGGTGTTTCATATAATACACACACTTATATAGCATGCACATGTTGTATATATAATATACACATTAGGTACCCTCCCACACACATTTTCTGAAAATATTTTATGAACATGTTTATGTGTTTTTTAAATATAAACAATTCAGGAACAGTCATCTTTACAGTCTGATACACTATTTATTTTCCTCTAGGGATTGTGTAAGTGTTAACAGGAGTGAGACGGGGGCAATGCTGAGATCAGAGGTGAAACTACCTGTGCAGCCCAAGCCGGCCATGTGACTTTAAGAGAGGCTTAGGGATTCAGTATAATCCTGTGACCCTCAAATACACAACCACACAGATAACTAGGGATGTTGTCAGCAAACACTTACCCTGCTGTCCCAGTGGTTACAGCGTTGTTAGACGGTGCCTGTTCTTCTCCTCTGAGGCTGATTCTTGGCCTCAAGCTAACAGTACAGATAAAGCAAGCTGCAGATCAGAGGTTGCTTTCAGTGGCAGGGACTGGGCTGTAGCAACAGCTGGGAAAGACAGCACTGGAAGCATACGTAACTGTGATGCTGCTTATGTACCATGTAAATTGGGATGTGCCTGCAGCACACCGTTCCATCCTGGAAGGGGCACACATTTGATACCGAATGGAAACCAGCAGGAAGGAAGCAATCCTTTCTTCTGCCTTGTGTTGCTGCTGTGGACCTGGCAGCTCATCCTCTTGGACAACACTGGGATAAAACCTGTCATTCTGTGCTCCTCTAACTAGGATTTAGTTGTGTTCACAGTGAGATTTTTTTTTTTTTTTTTCAAGGCTCTAGGCTTCTCCACTTTGCAATGCCTTCTTTGTGGCAGAGGCCAAAAGCAAAGCAGTTACTCTGAATCCCTGACATCCCTTCTGTAATTATTCTTGGAAGAAAACTCTTCACACTGTTTAAACATGCTGGCTAAGTATGCTTCACCAGTGCTTGGACAATGGTATCTGTGTTGGTAAAAGACGCTTTGTGAATGGCCACATTCTTCTCCTGGGCACTGCTACATCCACATTTGATGTAGCTGCTTCTCCTTGTCCCATGAGATGGACATGGAGAGACAAGCTAATATTCCTCTGGTACTATATATACTGCACTCTCTCAGCAGTTATGAAATTTCCTCACAAGCAAAGTATAATGTCATTTGATAACTATGTGAGATAAACATTCAGATTAAGTATATGTAAAAACACAGGGACATTACATACTATACAGCCCACATATTTAATTTAAAATCTTATTTAATCTGACTTCCTGTGGTCCCAAAATACCTCTGTATGCTTGTAACATCACTACTTCAAATAGAAATTATGGGATGTGATCCTGTAGACACACTGAGCTATTGCAGGCCTTCTAAGTTGGACAGGGGAGGAAGAAGGAGCATTTAGACCTGTGCTGAAGAAAACTGAATTGATAGGGGTTCTTAAAAATGGACTATGGGAACACAGAGCTAAACAGTAAGACTGGTGAAAGAAGTCTCTGGTGCTCAATCTGAAATTACTCCCTGAGTCTTGTAAAATGGCTCTTGAAAGTCTTACATTTTCCAGTAAAACTTCAGTGGTACTCTGCATGAAGCAATGACAAGGTAATTTCAGACCCAACTTACACTTCCGTGTTATACACCTTGCAAGGATCTGAATTTATTAAAAAAGTCTAGAACCCTAGTTGAACATGTAAAGCAATTTTAACACATCAAAGAGACAGAGTGAAGCAGGTAACTCTTTGCTCAGAAGACCCCTAGCTAAATACCAGTTGTAGTTGAAAAGATAAAAATAAAACATAGCACAGGTAATGTTAAATGACACAATGACGTTTTCTAAACAGAGGAGAGATCCTGATGATTAGCTGGTGAAACAGAATCCGTGTTTAAATCAATAATGTTCTTTTCCCTATAGAAACAAGTTATTAACTACTTCATGAGCTGTGCAGACACACTGGATGATGGCAAGGATTTCAATTCCAGAAAGAGGCTCCTTGAAAAACACAAGTCTGAGTACTTGGAATTAATGAGGTCATCCTAGAAAAGCCAAGCTGCCTTGTGAAAGGTGAAATGTCCATTTCCTTCATAGTAATGTCCCTAGGATTCACTAACTTCTTCACAATAGAAATGAATTGTTCTCCAAACAAGCTGATCTTCTGCTTGCACAAGTGACTCGGCCAAATAATGCATCCAGGTTGAAATATGTACACTCACTGCGATATACACGAAAGTAGGCAGAAGAATTTGGAGATCATAGTGTTCTTTACCTGTTTGAAGGTATGACTCTGATGGCCATAATGTAAATACATAGACAGAAAAGCAGAGAAGTCCAGAACAAAAATATCAAAAAAAGGTCTCTGCAGTTCAGAGCTCTTAACTGCTGTTTTGCTTTTGTTCAAAATACCTCAGATACTTGAAAAAGTCAACAGTTTCATAACCAACCTTGGACAAGCTAATCTTTGACTAGCACAGTCAGCCAAGACAGAAACTTTTCTGATAACTGCTCGTGTCATTGATCTTCACCTCGGTCAGCTCGCTGCAGCCTCACACTTGTTCTGCCTGACTCTTGCAGGGCTGCTGTGGAGCAGTTAATAATGATTTCTTGTCAAACTTCTCCAACTGTGGTAGCTTATGTGATGTGGTTTAGCTTTTCACATGTTTCTTTGTATTGACATTTAGACCAGAAGAATTAACATAAAGGTAAATGAAAACATGTATTTCAACAGCTTCATGGTTTTGTCTTTTAAATAAACAAAATCATTCTTTGTTACGTAAGTTTATCAGAATAACAAATTTAGTAATTACCCCTCCTTACAAATAATAATCAAGAAGTCACATCTCATTTTCTTCACATAAAAAAATCTTTTAGCAATCTCCATTATTGGACAGTGTCTGAACTTTCATGCAAAAGAATCTGTAGAAATTCCACATATTTCTTTCATTTAATTATTTATTTAACTTTCAAAAAGTCTGTTGTGCAAATGAGAGGAGCAGTATACAAGCAGAATTCAACTAAGGGAGGCAAGTCATGCCTATCTTACTCTTTAAGTTAATGGGATGCCACACGTAAGAAAGATGAGTTATGTTGCATGGATCTCTACAGGCTCTACAGGTGACTGCAGACAGATCTGTGTTCTGTTATTGTCTGTCACACAAGAGCAGAAGGTGTTCTGTCTTGTCAAGTTTGTTCTTTATACCTATGCACATGTTGGGCTGGAATCACAACTTCATTGCTTTGTTTCTATGCCAGTGAAACTATACTGGAAGACAGAATAAAATGAGAAAATGAAGCAAATTAGGCATGCTGATTTGAGATGGAACACTTTGCATGATTGTCTTACTCCTCTGGAGCATCTGAATTAGTTTATCCAACTTGCTTATATCCCACAGAAAGCAAGGCATAGTATAGAAAGATGATTCTGGATAAGAAATGTGACTCAAGTTCTAGGATCTTCTATACAATTATAATTTCCTTTTCTTCGTTTAGTATTGCAGTCACATTGAATATGTACACATATAAGGATATACAGTTATGTTAAACTTGCAGGCATTAAGTGAGGGATGTCATTTTTTTCCAAGAGGAGTAACTCCACATCTTTGTCCTATGTATGCCAGGAAACATATGTTTCTGTCACTTGATGAGATCCTTGTCCTTTTATTCAGTCAAAAAATACATTAGTATCATATGAAAGATATCCTGATTTTCATTTCTGTAGTATCTTCCAAGCCTCCTTGCTTGCAAGGAGCAGTGTTACAGTTCACAGGCCTGAAAAAAGAGCAGTGTTCCACCAAGCTCTATGACAAGCACAGACTATTCCTTTCTGGTTCACACAGGCCGTTTTTTCCTAGTTGGCTCTCCAGCTATCCCAGAAATATTTCCAGTATTACAGATTTGCAGAGGACAGCTGTCTACATTCAACAGCTGCATTTAATTTAAGCATTTTATTTCCATTTTCAATTCAGTAACATTTCCTTAGGTTCTCAGTATTTTTTAATTATTTGAGCAAAAATGTCTTTCAAAATAAATTTTCAATTCTGCTCTCAGGTCACTGCCACCCATACAAAAATCTAATTTCAAAATTTAAATCCTGATAATGTACAGCCTGTTAGGTAATGGTGACAAAAAGGTGATCCCTGTGCACTGTGACAGGAGCAGGAAGCCTGAGGGTGGGGGGAGCCCCAACAGCCCCACCACGCAAGAAGAGCCCCCCTGCCCCAGCCCCTCCTGGTGCCACAGGAGCTCTGTCTAAGGGCTGCTCCTGGAGGGGTCCACATTGCATATAGGTAGGTAGGTAGGTAGGTGTATACATATATATATATATATTCCACTAACAGGCCTTCATCCTGATCAGCCAGGGAGGGGAAGAGGAAGAAACCTTTTGTGTCTGTGTGAGCGCCGAGCGTGCCTGCCCGTGTTGCTCCATGTGGTTTGCTGTGCACCCATGTACGTGTGTGGTACAGCGTGTGCGCGTGTGCCTGCTGGCAGCTCACGCTCAGCCACTGGCAACTCAGGCCCAGCCTGGCTGCTGGCAGCCCCTGGGAGCACAACGCTTGGGCAGCCCGGCCTCCCTTGTGCTGCCAGATCCGCAACCCCTAACACAACCCATGAGGCAGCCGCTCTGTGAGACAGATGTCAACAGCCCCGCTTATTCAATGCAAACCGCTATGTTAATAACGGGATATCATTTTGAATGCTAGAGTACGTATTATGCTTTCTTACTAGCCAACCGAGGAAACACATACCATCACGTTATTCACAAGCTACAGGGAATAAAATCAGTTATGCTGAACTTTTTCTACTTGCTTAAAAGGTCAAATAGCGGATAGCTGAGATTTGCATCACATCAGATGATGGTAACAGTTCCTTCGGACTGAAAAGAAAGAATGATACTGCCTCTCAGGCAAGCATTTCATTCCGGAATTACTGGAGCGGGGGGGGCGGGGTTGTTAAACGTGGCTCCTATGTCGCGACACCCGCCTTGTTT
>NW_020799091.1:72780990-72811052 GCF_003259725.1 Athene cunicularia | reverse complement strand
GTATAAGGCCGCCGCGCCCCTGACCCCCGATCTGCGCGGAGCGGGCGGGCGGCGGCGGTCGCCTTTCAGTTCCCGGAGCTGCACGCCGCTTTACGTGGAAATATTTTTTTTTTTTTTTAATCCCAGTTGTTCTTGGTGAGGTTTCCTCTGTCAGCAAGTACGCGTGCGGCAGTTCTGCTTATGATCGGGTTAATACGAGAGTGGATTAAAGTATTCTAACAGGAAGGTGGTGTAATCAAACAAATAAAAAAGACTGAAAAATGCTGACAATTACTTGTGGCGTATAATAGAAAAGTTTGGAAGGTCTTACAGCAGACTGAAGTAATTAAAAACGTACTTCCATTGTCCTTTCTATAGGTACTTCATACCAAAATTAATGAAAATTTGACTTAGTTTTTTGAAATGTATGAAAACATTGGGATTATTAGTATGACCGGGGGGGCGGGACAACAAACGGAAAAAGGCAACTGATCCTGCCTGTAAAGCACTTGTGGAGCACAAATGAAGTTGTAACCTGCCATTCAGACTCTTCTACCCTTGTGGAGGAACATGTCGACCTCACTGGGCAGGCTGCCAGAGGCTTTTGAATGGCACTTGAATGTTATAGTTTATCTAATTTAGGTTGCTTAGTGTTACTATTCTTTAGGAGAGAAGTTGAATTTAAATGGGAGGAAGTATATTATTTTCAAAATAGAGATGTGTTGAAGCACCGAGGTTTAAGTATACACTGAGTTATTAGAAACATAATGTGTCTGCTGGGTGTGGTAAGGTTACAGGTATAATCTAGAGGCAAGAAGTAGGAAGAATAGACTTGTTTTGACAAAACCACAGAGAAACTTTCTCTTCTTGTTTTCTGTTTATCAAGTGTATGACACAAAGTGTGGGTGGTACAGGTCCTGTAAGAATAATTCAGTGGTGGTATAGGTCCTGTAAGAATTCAATAAAAAGCATCCAGTGGTAAAATATTCTCTTTATAAAGTGCATAACTTTTATACTCTTAGATTTTGAAGAAAGATGAAATTACTAATGCAGTTAGGTTCTAATAAGTAAAAGGATAAAACCGTGTAAGCACACCAGTTTAAAAGTTCTTTCTGATTGGGCTTTTTGTTTTGGACTGCTTGCAAATGATATGTATGCACCAAACACTGTAACCGAAGCACTGTTTTTGCCCTTGTGTGTTTTGGGGGGAGGGATGTTAAAGTGGATAAGGCAAAAATCAAGTTTGTCACTTGCTTAATGTCTTGGGCGCAACCTTTAATAACAGGACCAGTCTGACTTCATTGCTTTCCTCCGTTACAGGGCCTGCGTTTTGAGGTGGTTCCATCCTGGTTTAAGGAGACACTTGAAAAGTCATCTTTTGCAGCTCCTTATGAGTATGCTGTGGAAACAGCAAAACAGAAGGCTCTTGAAGTAGCAAACAGAATGCATGTAGTAAGTTACTAGCTATTTCGTCAATGAGATCTTTGTCTGTCAGTGGTGCTTGTTACTGTGGCTTAATTTGCATGTACTACTTAGGTGATCCCTTGAGTGCATTTTCACCACCGAAGGCAAATGGATGTTTTTCTGTCATTTGTGAAAGATAGCTTCCCAAAATTAACTTGCCTAATCAAAAGAAGGTCTTGTGCCTGCAGTTCGGGCTTTCCACAAACAGAAGTGGCCTGCATCTCTTGTCAGAAGAGATACACCTACTCATACTTGGGATATATACTTGGTAGTTCCTTCCAGCAGTCTGGTGTGTGGCTGTACAGTTGTTCATTCCAGGTATTTGTTGGCTGTGGAGGCAGACTCTTATCGAAGAACACACCAGTGTGAATCAAGCCATAGCTTTCATTAGGCAGTAGTTCAGCTGAATAGTTGTGGTCAGAATAGCTCAGAATTTCTCAGCATAGAGATGCTGGAGGAAAGCACAAAAAGAAGACATTTAGTTTTAAAAGATTCTGGACAAAGTAGTAGTCAGTTTAATTTTAAGAAGGAAGAAGCTGGTAGGATTTCAGGTCCTGTAGTCAAGGCATCCATTTTGTTTCCTGAATATTGTCAAAACCAGTGATAGAACTTACACTTGCAGTGGCATATTTGACTTCTGCCCTTGGTTGTGATTACTGTTTGAGTACATACAGCTGTTCTCTACCAGAACCTGTTTGAAAGTCTAGCTGATTAGATCCCACAAAATATACCATAATAATTTCTTACTAATGCAGCTCTGAAAGAGGAGTATGTTTGTTGAACTTATACCAATGACAGAAAAGGAATGTCGAACACTTTAAACCAACAGTGTTCCCAGATGTCACCACTCTTCAAAGCAAATATTGCATGATCCCTAATGTAAATCGTTATCCAGGTTTGTCAGCTCCTTTTCAGAGAATGGTATGACATTAGGAGAGTGAATTTTAAACCTAACCTCACTGACTTTCAGTGGGCTTTCATTGCAAAACCCCATGCTGGCAATAATACTAGATCAGTGGATTTCAAAACGCTTCTTTATACAGGAATCTTTAAATGATGTTTGGAATTAGTTCTACTATTTAAAGCACGTCAACAGCCTTTCTGTAGAATTGCTTCTCTACAGATTTTTTGATATAATGATCACAGTTAGACAAGTTTCCTGCCTTGCTGTGCTAAATAATAGCTGTGTACCTCATAATATGCAAGTAAATCAAAACTTGGCTATTAGGACAGATTACAGTTTAAAGCCAAGAAAAAGCTACAAGGAATCTTTATATATCCCTATATCTCAATTCTCCAAATGGGCTGTATGTGTTCCCTTTTGAGAGAGAAGGAAAGTATAGCTAAAGAAAGCTTGGTGTTTTTTTCAGCAAAACTTGGCATGGAAAAATGATCCTAGAGGGCTGTACTCCCTGGCTTCCATACTTTGGGCACTTTAAAGGAATTCTCTCTACCTCGAAGGCCAGGTTGACTTTTGAGAATTCAGTTACTTCTTTCCTGGGTGCATTTGTTTAACGTATTGGGGCAAAGTCTTGACCTCAGAATGGTTTATTCAAGCCTCCTATTTTCCTCGCTTTTATGGTGATATGATTACTGTTTTATAAACAGTGCAAAAGGAGAAACAGTGTCTTGTTTTCAGGACAGTGTAGAGCCCTACCAGTAAACCAGCAAACTTACATTTTCTTACCTTAATTTTTAAAAGGTTTTGATCTTTCTACCTCTTTTGAGAAGTATCTTTATTCTTTATGCCTTTGCAGAAACACCTGAGAACACCTGATGTTGTCATAGGAGCAGACACTATTGTGGTAAGAAGTCTTCTGTGGTTTAGCATTGTTTTAATTTATGGCAAGTGTAGAAAATGCTTGTATCATTAGGTTTGAAGTTGAAGCTTGAAAGCTGTTTTCACTGAGAAGTTATACCTGTGATATGATGCATCCTTTGGGTTTTGTGGGTGTGGGTTTTAGGGCTTTTTTTTCCCAACAAGGCAATTTTTGGTATCTTGAGTGCTAGGAGCCTTACTGCTGCTTTTGCAGAGACACTGGTATTGGATAAGTATTGCCTTGCATCCTCTGGTATGTAATGGAAATTCTGTTCTTGAGCAACTGACTGTCAGGAAGTCCAGATCTTGTGAACTGTTCAGTGTGCCTTGTAGTGGGTATCACTCTATACCTGTCATCTCCACAGAGACAGTGAACGCTTAAGGGCAGAAGTTGCATTACCCTTTTATTTGAGAGCTGCAGCTACTGGAGGGTAGAGTGAGGCACTGATTATGTGCTTGACACTAAATTACCTGTTCTACCAAAGTATGTCTGCTTCTTGCTCTATGCAGTAGAATCATGTTTGAAGCCCTGGCTGAAATCCTGGTTTAAATGTCATTTCTGACCTCAGTTTCTGAAAAGTATGAAAAAGCAGCACACTCACTGTCTGTTTCTGTTTTAGTCTGTGGATGAGCAGATCCTGGAGAAACCAGTTGATAAGCAAGATGCGTACAGGATGCTGTCAAGGTCTGTAGTTTTAAGTAAGATTACAAATGTG
The DNA here is from genome assembly GCF_003259725.1 of Athene cunicularia. Lineage (NCBI taxonomy): Eukaryota > Metazoa > Chordata > Aves > Strigiformes > Strigidae > Athene > Athene cunicularia. The sequence goes on along the minus strand of NW_020799091.1, from coordinate 72,807,074 downwards.
TGTATTAAGCTATTTTAAAAGGAGCTGTACAGATACCTTCCTGTATGTGAAGAACTCCATGGACACAGATTTTCCCAATAATTTTTAAATAGTGTAAGACAGTTCTGCCACGGAAAAAGTTAGACCTGCTTTTACATTTACCCACACCTGCTTGCTCTAGCCCCTTCATTTTAGGAAGCTGATAAGGGACGTGATGAACCATTTTGTTTTCACTTGGATTAGTTTTCAGAGTCACCTACCACAAGACTGTATGGATGCTTCAGCTGGTACAGATGGGGAGTTATGGAGAGAAATCATGATGGGAAAGATGACAGAACCATCATGGAAGTGGTTTGAGGGTTGACATTTAATGGAAGAATGCTGCCTGTACAAGAAAGTTCATGGACAATTGCTTTAAATTCTGCAATTTAAGTGAAGAGGAAAAAAAATCTACTTCCAGTGTACTTAGTTTTCTTCATGCACAGTGGCTGCTGTTCTTGGAGGCCTCTGCTTTTTTTCCTAAAGGATACTTTTCCCTACAAGCTTAATGTTATCTTGTAGCACTCTCTTTAAGAAACATCAACTAAATAACTAATTCCTGAAGGATGAGATGTGATGTATCCTTCAGCCAGGCTTCTGTTTTATGGGAAGAATACAGAAAAGGGGCAGTGCTTGTTTCAGCAGTTTACATTGTAGCTCAGGCATGTCCTAGAGAATACTAGTGCCTTAGTGGTTTTTGGAATTTTGCTCTGTAAGTCTAATTTAGATATTTTTTATATATTGATGACTTAGACTGAATTTGTGATCCATTTTGGCATGTTGCTAACTTAAAAGTGGAAGTCTTAAAAAAAAAAAAAAAAAAAAAAAAAAAAAACCACCCAAACAAAAAAAAACAAACAAGGTATGTTATTAGTAGGAGATTCCCAAAGGACTCTGCCTCGCAAGAGATTTCTCACAACCATTTTTGGTTGAAATCATGCCAAGTTCAAGTAGTTCAAAAATAGTACTTTTTTTTTTCTTTTCTTTCTTTTTCAGTGCTTAGGCTACTTCTAACCCATGAAAATGTTTCAGGTTGTTTTTTAAGTTCAGTAGGTCAGTCTCTTAATCATGGGTATGAAATGCACCTAAAATTTAGTTTTTTAGAACACCTCTTAATTTTGTCCTATATGAACAGAAAAAAAAAAATGCAGACAAGATAGATATTTGCATATATCCAAGGTGACAGATTAAAATTTTCACTCACTGTTTCATCTTAGTTAATTATGTGGAATCTTGTGGGGGATAGTAAGAGTGTGAGATGCTTCTGATGACATCAAATAATGGCCTGGCTATTCTCTAGGAGATTGTTCCTTGATTAGTCTCTTGAAGTCCTCATGATATTTATTATACTTCCATTGTTTACACATTAGATTAATAAATTTAAGGCCCTCAAAATTAATTGGCCACAGTGTGGTGTGCTGGAGCCACTACAGGAGAGAGCACATGGATCTGTGGTAAGAGGAAATATAGGTGCTCTTCCTCTGCACTTTGCATCTGTTACTCTGGCTTGCCATGGGATCCTTGGGGGCCAGTGTGCATGAAATGAGTACAGAAACCCTAGGTACGTATCACTTCTGTACTCTAAATTGCATCACCTAGTTAGTTATTGCCCACTTTCAGTGAATATGCCTGTAATTGTAGTGTTTATGCTGATTGGCTTTTTAAACATTTGTGATAGTCCTCCCTATGTACAGTAAATAAACTGGTACCATGCACTACTTTTCCAAATTGGGGACATTGGTACAAGTGAGATTTTGGAGGCTTGAAATGACTGAATCTCTTAATAGTTTTTGTTTTGTTTTGCCAATATCTTTTCACCTATATTGAAATAAAATTTTTAAAAAAGTATTTAAGATACATGTCAGAGCCATCAAGTGATATACTAATATAATGGTCTGTTTCTCAGGCTGTAGTAACATAATCACATAGAACATCATTGCACATGACTGATTTCATAACTGTTGCTTAATGCACATCTGTTTTCCCTGACAGGTTGAATGGGAAAGAGCACAGTGTTTTTACAGGAGTGGCTATTGTACATTGCAGCAGTAAAGGTACATGTGCCATTTTATTAAAACTCAGTATTTTCATTAAAAATGACTCTCATAAGGACTTGTGAAGAAACAAACTCAAAGGACAAGTGAAGAAACAGGATAGAAACTTTTTGTATACAATCTGAATTGGCTTCCTAGTCACTTATTATATAAACTAAAAACTCCCCACAGAAGCCAACCTCACTGTATTCAGTTTTCACACAGGAAGGAAGATGACAAAATACATTAGATACTACAGATATTATCTCTGAAATCTATGGGAATAATTAAAAGACCAGTGTAAATTGTATGAATATTCTAAACAAAATTCAAGTGAGGCACTACAAACTGTGGGACTGAGCAGAATCTGATCCATATTAACTTTATTCCTGAGTGTTTACACTAGCTGATGAATAGAAGCAGTTGCCATATTTGTACTTAGTTCATTTTTCAGTAAATAAGGGAAGCTTTAGCACCCATTTTTAGGGGTAAGTAACGGTTTAATGCCTCAGACTGTTAATGAACTGTAGGGAACAATACATTAATGTTCTTTATCTGATAATTTTATATAGTAAGTGGTTTTTGAGAACTGCACCATTAATATAATTTGAGGAGTGTTTGGTCTGAGGGACTTTCTCTAGTTGTGCCAATATTCTGGAACTTCTGCAAGGATCATTTCTCTGAAATTTCACTGGATGTAGTCTTTCTGTAGACAAATTATTTACAGATTTTAATCAGTACTAGAATGATTGCTCTTCTTGTAATAGAAATGAAGTAATTGATCCAGTACCCTTACTAATATGCCAGTAGAGTAGAAAGAGCTGCTGCGAAAGAAATATGTTATCAAGGAGTTCCTGTAAGCAATCCAGCAAGAATAATAATGTCTTTAATTGTTTACTCTAGGAAGAAAGTACACACATTGTAGTACTGATGCTATGACAGCATGTCTCATTTGAAGTTTACAAATTTAGGCCACATCATTTAAATGAATAAAAATACCATAAGTCTGCATAGTGATGCAATCAATGGAAGAGTTTTCTAGAATACATTTTTAGTTTTAGTTTATAATTAATATGCTGCTGTTAAGTATCACATTTATGTTACAGGTGGAATTTTCATCTTGAGATGACTGGGGGTGTTTTGTCAGTACTGAAAGATGTAGTAATCTGTCTTCAAATTTTTTTACTTCATCTGAGTCATTAAATGCTTTTTCCACACTAACACCATTAGCACTTGGTTAGTATTCTTCCCTCGGTCTGTACTGTGGATGTTTCTTACTCGTCCTCAAGTATTTTCACTGCTATCAACAGTGGTAACAAGAGATGTGTACTTGGTATTTATATAAAAGGGTAGAGCGAACTAATAATCCGTAATGTGCACACTCATTTGTGCAAGGTTGTTTCCTTTTGAACATGTTTTGGAAAAGCCTCTGTCTGCAATGATACCAGATTCAGTGTATTGCATGCAACAAGGTCCACACCCAGATGTGCAGTACTTTATTGCACCTCTGGCCTTCTCTCAACCACTTCTAGATACAGAAGTCTGAAATAATCTTGGTATTTCTTGAGAGTTGATATGAAAATGACACTGATGGTTACTGATGAGACTGCTGGATGCCTGACTCTGCAGCATGGATGCAGCTACATGTTCACATTCGAGCATTTATAACAGTTACCTGTAACTATGATGTGTTGTTAAAAGTTCTTTGACAATAGTCATGAAGTTAGAAGGGTGTTTGTTGCCCTTGGTGCTGGATGTGTATGCTAACAGTCCATAAATAGTTCTGCATAAGCATTGTTAATTTAAGAGTGCATCCCATAGAGGCAGAGCAACCTGCTAGCCCCAGAACAGGACTACAGAGGTTGAAAATGCAAGCTTTTACTTTATTTGGGAAGTTATGAGCCCGCTCTCCCTAAAGAACATTATTAGTAATTTCATACATCTGTGTAGTATTTTTAATTTTTCCCCAAGAGAAAACATCAAGTGAATATGAAATAAAACAATGTTATGCTCCCTAAACTATAATTTCTGTTTCTAATGAGACCTCTTCCTTTCTGTAGATAATCAGCTAGAGACAGAAGTCACTGATTTCTATGAAGAGACTAAAGTAAAATTTTCTGACCTGTCTGAAGAGCTCTTATGGGAGTACATTCATAGCGGGGAGCCAATGTAAGTAAGACCCTGAAGCTATCACACAGTATTTGACAATAGGCCTTAGGGTACGTTCTTAGCCACCATCATAAAACACCTGTGTTCTGTGAAATTTTGCTGTGTGGATAAATGATAGCATGGGTGATGCAAGGTGGGTATTCTGTTCTTGTCTAGAGGTGTAATTCCTCCAAGGAGCTCCAGGTGAGCTACCTTTTATAGTACCCTAACATTTGATAAGTGAAGACTGTTGAAATACTCTGGATTACGGCAAGCACTCATGCAGTATACAATTACCTCTCTAACAGAGGCATTCAGGGAGCTTGGATACCTGAGAAAATTGATAGTTCTCATTATAAAACAGGTGAATAGAATGAATATTAGGTAATCAGGGTACTGGAGAACTTTATTAAAAAGGTAGAACATGGTTTATTTAGTTTATCGAAATTGTGCTGCCCTGATGCAAGAAGTGCCAACAATTTTCATGTATTCTTCTGTCTATCTTATATATGTTCTATGCCATAATTGTCTCTTAGCTGGTGTGTTTCTGCTACCCTTGTAATATACAAGTTACTTACAGACAACATCAATTCCACAGAATAGAATGAGAACAGAATGCCTAACTATGCCTAAGATGAAGTTGACTAGACTTTAGTTTTTTTTAAACAAAGTACTTTTTTTGGAGACAACAAGGCAATGTTTGTGACTTTATGGAATTTGCCTTTCCTTTGTTTTAGCTGAAGCTTAGTGAAGGAAAATCAGGCCGTAGTTAGCATTGTGGACTGCACGTCTGGTGATCTGAAGTGAAATTTTGGCTCTGTAACTTCAATTCTGACTGTAATTATATCAACTGTGGTGTTTTTTAAACTCATTTGTGCAGTAAAACAATAGTTACGTTTTACTGGGTGAAGAGGAACTGCTGTAGACTTTGTATTTAAGTGCTTAGGTGTAAATGAAGCATACCTTCTGAACATGTAAGGTTCCCAGCTTCTTAAAGAAACCGAAGCTAAATTGGATTATGCAGAGAGGAATGTTTTGTCAAGAATACAGTTTGTAACAAATTCGTAGTTAGTTTTTGGAAGCTGATTTTTAGTATGCATTTGGCAGTTTGAAGGAGAAATTATGATGGATTTATAGGAAGAATGAAGGTTGAAAAATATTTTTGAATATTTGGATTATTTCCTCAGGAAGAAAATATGCTTTAGCAGTGTTGTGCTGCAGCAAAATGGTTCTTGAGCAGTGCTGGGTCATTCTCTTTGTTCTGCTAAACAGGGTGTGTGATAACAAGGGTTTCTCAAGGATCAAAGGTTCAGAGAATGTATTTCATTACACTCTGAAGCACAAGCCAATCAATCTTCATTCATATAATCAAGAGGATAGGAAGAATTTGCTCTGGCCTTGTGAAGGAACTCCTAAAAGTGTTCTATAAATTTTGCAGATCAGTAAGAAGTCTGTCTTTTGGGGTTTTTGTCCCTTCATGGCCACCCATACTGATTACACATTTAAGTGCATACAGGTTTTTCTAAACACTATTGCAGTTCAAGTGACCTTTTTTTTTTCTAATGGCTACTCAATTTTGTGAAATCATTTAAGTCTTAATGAACACATGAAAAATTAAAAGAAAATTGACACTCGTGCTGTTAAGGATTGGATTGAGTTCTTTTTATAGCAAGGACAAAATTGGCATATAGTGTTAAAAGTCACTGGTGACACAGGGACTGATTCTAAAAGTATTTAGGTAACTTAAAGCATGAAGGAGGGAGAAGCACTGTCTCAGGGTAAACTCTGAGGCTATAAAAACCCTACAAAATTTTGGCTGCAGGAAGATGGCCTTTCCCATTGTTTTATTCCTCTTCCTCTTTTCCAGCCAAGGATTTTGTGCCTGCTGGCAAGGTCTCTTTCATCTTTCCTGGCTCTCTGTAGAAAGAGGGCTGGACCATAGTAATCCTAACTGTTTTGGGCTTGTGTAATGAGTAGACTTAGTCATACATGTGTTCTTGCCTTTGGAAACCCAACCAAGCATCTCCCCTCATCTGTAGATGCAGCAGTGCTTGTTAGTGTAACAGTGATTTTTCTTTTGTTCATTGGCTGTGTAGAACAATACAGATATTATATACATGGATAAACTATTTTGTGTCATGAACATTCAAGTTCTACAGCTAATGAAGGAAATGTGCTTTAACGTTGCATTTTCAAAAGTTACCTCTATTTTACCTCTTAACATATTTTCCCCCATTGTATTGTGTGTGAGGTTTAGGAAAAAAATCAATGGATGTTGCACACATTCCTGCTGTATTGTGTGTGTTTGTAGGTGGTTTTTTTGTTTTTTTGTTTTTTAAATTAGTGTTTTTACACACACTCATAGATCCTGTACAAAGGTCAGTTAATGAAAAATGCTTTATTTGCATCAGGGATCTTGTTGTTTGTCAAAAGATCTTTAAAGTGATTTGTATTTTTTTATTACGATGGAAACTAATTGATGCTGTGCATATTGTTATAAATGAAGTTAGTGCTATGCTCATAAAAATACCCAGTTACAAAAGCCAGTCAGATTAGCCAGAGCTAGTTGAGAGCTGTGTAAATACTGATGCATTCTGAGTTTTAGCATGGAAGACACTTGTTGAAAAATCAGTGATACTGTTATTAACTACATAGCGTCATGCTTTTGGACTAGAAGCTGTACCTGTAGTAGAGAATCCTACTTGGGATGCAATGCTAGAATACAAAGTTCTGTATAAAACCGAACAAAATGTGGCCAATTTTGTTGGTGTCCGTGCTGAGAGTATGGTGTTCAAAATGTTTGTCTCCCTTTCAGCATATAGCAGAATGTCTTCATCCTGCTGGACTGCTACTTCATTTAAAAATGAAAAGACTTTTTAGTCATTAGAATATTCCTAGTTTAGATGGTGGTGGAAGTCTTAACTATGTTATAAAAGAAGGAATAATTTAAACAATGACAAAGCCATACAGTGGTGCTTAAAATGCGACATTAAAGGAAAAACTCAATTCCCTAGTTTACAGCAATTCAAAAAAATCCCATTTACTGATTCCTCTGTTTGTTTCTCTTGGGAGGCTATTGGAAAGGGAACCCAGGAATAAGCTCTAAAAATGTAAAGAGCTAGTTCTGATCAAATTTAAGATGAAAAATCTAGTCGTCTTTATGTAGTAAACTTCTTTCAGAAGTAGTTTGTGTAATTCTATACTATCTTAATAGATGTGAGACTGATTGACCTCTGCTTTCAGAGCTTGCTGACTTAGGCTTTCAGATTCAGGTATTACGTAGTAAGGATATTTCTGCCTTGTTCCTTAAATGTAAACAGTAAAATTGTTGGGTCTATTGCAGCTTATCTGACTGTATGCATATCTATTCTACACAGTGGAATTTGCATAATTACTCCTAAAGACAAATTAGATTTCCAGGGTTACTTTCTGTGAAAAGACATATCTGTGCCAAATTACTAGTATTACCAGTGCACAGTGTTGTAAACCACAACTCATATCTTAGAGGATTATGCAAGAATTGGATAGGGCTGAAAGTGATAGAAGTGGATTTTGTATTTGAATAGGTTGTTCCTCCCCAAGAAAATTCTATCTTCCTGATCCTCATTTTAGATAATCTAATGACAGAGATCTGCAAGAGGTGTACTACAGTCATTTGATTTCTAAGATGCTTTCTTCGGTGTGAGCTCCTTTTGGAGCTAACTTACTCCTGAAGGCCCTTCAGCATCCTGTGGAATAGAGTGAGGATCAGTATGCATCTGGGTGACCTAGTGGCAATGTTGGTCTCAGTGATGCTTGCTGTTGCCTTTTTGGTAGTCAGGACTTAGAGAATGCTGGGTAGCCTGTGACAATACAGTCTGACTGCAGTCAGCTGATATACCTCCTGTTTAGGTGACTATGGCACTTGGACTGTCTGAAGCATAAAGACCTTAGGCTACTCAGCTGTAGTAGAAATACTGATTTATCTTATGATTTATAAATTGAAGTGTTAAGCCTAACTAGTAGATTTAATCTGCCTCTAATTTGAGTACACTAGTCTTTATTCCAGACTCTGCAATACTGATGGATTATGTGTTCCGTGCTACCTTTAATATTATTTAATATTAATCTTAGATACATGTTGCTTTTGCTTTCTCACCTCCAGGGACAAGGCTGGTGGATATGGAATCCAGGCCCTCGGTGGAATGTTAGTTGAGTATGTCCATGGAGACTTCTTGAATGTAGTGGGATTTCCTCTGAATCACTTCTGCAAAAAGCTAGCAGAACTGTACTATCCACCCTCTAAACATAATGTACAACATAAAAAATATGACTCTATTCCTTCTGTGGACACTTTTGAGAACCTCAGTGATGGAGAAAATGATTCTTCAAATTTCACAGAGCACAAAGGTGCTAGTAAGTTGGACAGCAGTGGAATGTGTTCCTCAGAAGCTATTTATAATTCCGAAAACAGTTCTAGTGTCAGAACTGGTTTTATGGTACCTTTGGAAAATCAGAATGGAGTGTCAGAAAGTGCACCAAAACTTCCATCTAAAATTCTAGACCTGATGGATGGTTTTAGAGCTTCAAAGGTAAGGGAGAAAATTAAACTACTCCTTACATTGCTGACTGATACAATTGTTTAACTGGACTTCAATATATAACAGGTAATGTGAAATACTTAGGCTGGGCCAAGAACGTATTAATAACTAGTAAAAAAAGGACCACTGAAGTACCAGAGAATCTAAGATAGCTGAAACTTCTGGTGCAGTGCAAACATTGGGGGTTTTGGTATTTGTTTTTATCTGTTCTGTGAAATTTCAGTTATACATTTGATAAAAATTTTTGTCTCTTGAGAGGAAAAATGCTTGATTTTTTTTTTTTTTTTTTTTTTTTTTTTACTCTACAAAGAAAGCATTTAACATGGTTAGCTTATCTGACTTATATACAATACTTGTCACAATTTAATTATATTTCATTTTTAACTTTTAATGCTTGAATTCTGTGAAATACTTTAGTTTTCTAATGCCCTGTAAGGAGATTAATTTTTTTATGCCATGTTTCATGTTCTAGCTATGTTTACCTGATAATCTCCATGCAGTATCTGGTGGAGACATATGTATAACAGCTTACTAACAGAAGGTCACATGCTCTGTGTAGCAGCCAAGTGTGAGAAATGAGTAGCTGGACATCTTAAGTACTACCAGGTTTTTTAGTCACAGTTCCAGTGTAGTGAAGATGATAATGAAGAAGGTGAAGGAGAAATGGAACACCAATCATTTTAATAGATCACTGATCTCCAAGTCATTCATGTTTTAGGAAGAGTGAAAAAACTGCTAAAGTGCAAGTGAAATGACAAAACTAAAGATACAACAAGATAGAGGGAAACATTCAAGACAGCGGACAATGGTTTTGCTGAAACAGTGGAAAATTGTACTTGGATCTGAAGGAAACCATAATGTGGTCACTAAGGGATCTGTGGGTGTGCTGCTTGCAGGCATGCAAAGCAGTATTAAGAGGTTTGGAATAAAGCAGCCTTGAGATTGCTGTGCTTGTGAACTTCCTTGTGTATCCATAGGGAGCAAATTTTGATGCATTTAAATGGGTGAGATTATGTTTAGCATTTCTTCAATTGAAGTCAAAAACATATGGAGAATCATCAGCATTTTGTTGTGCATTATGTACACTGTTTGAAGTGATGTGATGCCGAATTCAGTTTTGTGCAGTGAAAGATGATGAGGGCTGTAAACAGAAGCAGAAGTTTTCCTTTCTCACTAATCCTGTCTAAAGTCATAGTATGAAGTGCTTAGTTTTGTGTTGAACTTCTGGGAAGTTTTATTCCTTGGGGCTTGGATTTTGTAAAATTAATTACCAGTTGTAATGAATGCTTCCTGTGATCTGACAAAACTCATCTCTCCACTTGTAGAATAGGGATAGGATCACAAAAGCTCTCAATTTCTATTTAATTTTGACCCTAGAGTGTTTTTTTCAAGGACTTCATAAAGCAGAGTGCAATCTCCTGCAGGCGAAGATATTGCCACCTATTTTACTCTGAACAGCTGCTGTTCAGGGTTAAATCATGCTTTCTCAAAGTTAATATGTTCTGAATTTGCGTAGTCTGATTTCTACTCAGACCTTTAGGTTTTTTCTTGTTTGATTACCTCCCTTCTCCTTGAACTGAGAATTATAGAATGGTAGAGTGATTTGAATCAGCCCAGTTTTTGACCCTATCTTCTCACCTTCTCTTTCCTGTTTTTAGTTTCCAGGTGGTGTCAGTCAAAAGACTGGGTAGGTCTTGCAAGCCAAATAGTGTAGACTAGATGCAAGTGGCTCAGTATTGTGACAGCCCAGATTATAATAAATCTCAGCTATATGTTCTTACTAGAATAACAGAGGAAACTGTAAAAAGAGGATGAAGATGATAAAACATATACACACAAAGTAGCAGACCTATCTCTCTTTCTCTGTTTGATTTTCATTAAACAGCATGTCAATCAATTTTGTTTTTCCTTGACTACCTTTGATTAAGTGCCTTATAGTTTCCTGCAGTTGCAAACAAACGGATTCTCTGATTGCTGTGTGAGTTTACACTCTTGTGTTCTACATAAATTCCTTGGGTTTAGGTGGTTTAACGATTTCAGAATACTGAGAGCTGTTCTCTCCCTCATTCCATGTGTACATGTCCTGCTAAGGTGTACATGTGGTACAGTTGTGCTCTGAGGTTTTTTCCTTTATTTTTATTAAACAAAGACCAGTATTATAGCAACTGAAGCTGTTACACTGCCCTAGTAGAGCTTTCCAGTTCCTTAGGTTTTGGGTAAATCAGATTATGATCTTTTGGCCATGGTTCAGATGCTTAAGAATGTTCAACCTTATGGAACAATCTTACAGATGGGGATATGCTAAATACCTGAATATAGAGGTGGTCTTCCTACAAAATCTGTAGGCTGCATTCCAGAGTATTTTGAGTTCCTTTGTTCAAACTTCTTTGAACCTCTGTTCAAAATTTTGTAACTTACCTAAGATAATGAAACCCTCTGAGAGGGAAGGAAACATACCATAGCAGCTTTTAGTTTTGTTGAAGTGTGTTGCACTTCTTAAAGAACAGTAATTGTGTAGAATAGTTCTAGGAAGAAGGTACAGGTTTTTTTGTTTCTTGATTGAAGTCTTTTAAGCTAACAATTTTTTTCCTATGTGTAGGCTCTGTTTGTAGCCTCTAAGCTGAAGATCTTTGATAATCTGAAAGATAAAGGTCCACTGAAGGCTGTGGATATTGCAAATGAGATTGGAGCCTCTGTGTGTGGAACCGAAAGACTCCTTGATGCATGTGCTGCGCTTGGATTACTGGAGAAAACACCACAAGGTGACTAACTTCTCTCTGCAACTGCATATAGTACTGAAAGACATGCAGGACTGAAAGAGATGCTTTGAAGTTCAGAGAGTCTGTCTTGATATTCTGGATAACTTGGGTTGGGGGAAAAGGAGAATGAATTGTTGCTTCTTTGCTTTCCTTAGTAGCTGGAATTGTTCAATTTTGGGGTAGGCTTTCTCATGAACACATTCAGGTTTCCTTAGAGGAATGCTTAGATCGCTTCATGGTTTACTGACCAGACTTGTAGTAAGCTGCATGGGCAGTCCCAGGGAGTAGCGTAATAGCTCAGATGTATTGTCTGCCCTTGAGTCACAACAGCCCCATGCAGTGCTACAGGCTTGGGGAAGGGTGGCTGGAAATCTGCCTGGCAGGAATGGACCTGGGGGTGTTGGTCAACAGCTGGCTCAATATGAGTTAGCCCAGGTGGTCAAGATGGCCAATAGCATCCTGTCTTGTATCAGAAATAACGTGGCTAGCAGGTTTAGGGGAGTAATTGTCCCCCTGTACTCAGCACTGGTGATGCTGCACCTCAAATACTGTGTTCAGTTTTGAGCCCCTCACTACAAGACAGACATGGAGGTGCTGAAGCATGCCCAGAGAAGGGCAGTGAGGATGGTGAAGGGTTTAGAGGGCAAGTCTCATGAGTAGCGGCTGAAGGAACTGGGGTTTAGTCTGGTGAAAAGGAGGCTGAGGGGAGACCTCATCACTCTTAACTACCTGAAAGGAGGTTGTAGCGAGGTGGGTGTTGATTTTGTCTCCAAAGTAACAAGCAATAGGACAAGAGGAAATAGCCTGAAGTTGCACCGAGGAGGTTTAGATTGAATATTAGGAAGAATTTATTTACTGAAAGGGTTATCAAGTGCTGGAAGAGGCTGCCTGGGGAAATGGCTGAGTCACCATCCATGGGGGTATTTAAAGACATGTTTATGTGGTGCTTAGGGACATGGTTTAGTCGTGGACTTCGTAGTGTTAAGATCATGTTTGAACTCAATGATCTCAAGGTTTTTTTCCAACCTAAATGAGTCTGTGATACTACCTAAAATAAAGACCAAATTCTATTCCATGCTGTAGTGGAGTCACAGTCTTAAGTAGGTAATCAGGGTTTTAATGAGGAGAGCTCTGGAATGTGTCCCTCATAAACAACAGCTTAAATTTTAGTGCCCCTAACTGAAACAGTGCTTGAAGGTGTATGTAGGTGAGAGAGTCAGTATTAGGATTAACTTTTTCAGTCTGCACTGTGTAGTTTTAAGTTTCTGTATGCATCATTTACATAGTAAGACTTAAAATGGTCAAGTGCTGAGAAAATGAAATAAAGGGGTCTTTCAACTGTTAGAGGACAAGATCAAGGACAAAGTCCTAAAGGCAAAACATGCTGCAGAAAGCTTGAATTTAAGGGAAGGAGAAGACATAATCTGAAGAAAAATGCAGTCAAGAATGAGGAGCTTCTAATACTCTCCCCTGAATATTAGGTGTCTGTGGTACTTTGGTTTAAAAAATAATAAAATAATCTGTGCCTGTCTATATCTTCCAGCATAGAATTTTTTTTATACACAAAGTACTTGCTCCTTTAAGAACGTGAAGACTTTCAGAATTATTTTATAGAAATCTTTGCACAAAAAATATGTTCATAAGTTCAAGATTTGCTAGCTATTTAACAGCTACACAAGAAAACATGCCTTTGTTTTATAAAAGACAGTTGTAAAGTACTGAAACAAAGATGGTTACAATTGTTTTCTTCTCATAAGGTTACAGTAATACAGATTCAGCAAATGCCTACCTGACTTCAGATGGTGAATACTCGCTTCATGGCTACATTATCCATTCTAATGACCACCTTTGGCCACTCTTCACAAACTTGGAGTCTGCTGTCAAAGAAGGCAGCAGACAGAACCATAGAGCCTTTGGAAAGAAAGCAGATGATTTATTTAAGGTAGTATGAAGTCTTTATTAGTATCAAAACCAGCTGTGAGGAGTGCAGAACTGGATCTAGGGGCAAATGGAGACAGAGCCATCTAAGAAAGCTGATCAGTCTCAGAAATCATAGAAACACAATGTAACTCACTGATCCCAGACTGCTGTTTCTTCAACTTTAAGCTCTAAAGTGCTGGAGCAATCACAGAATATACTGGGAAATTTGAGTGCTGACAAAAATTCTCTGGTTAAAATGTTGTCCATCCAGCTAACACACTCAGAACAATCTCTGGGCTTGTTCAATTTCCGTTTGTCTCTCTTTTATAACACCAAATAGTACCTTATCACAGATGCACTTCCTCCATATTGGATGCCAATCACTTGGTACTGATGTGCATCCAGGTTCAATCTGTGCTGACTGTGTAATCAAATCTGTTTTCAAAGTTGCTTCATGTTGATGCAGTGGGGAAGGGTTCTAATCTCATCAAGATTTGTAAGTTTGTATATTCTTCAAGCTGGTATATATTGCTGATAAGAATTGTAATCCTTTCTTCTATCTGTTTCCATCTCTGTAGCATTCCTTTTTCAATGCTAGCCCAGATAGATTATGTTCAGACTGGAGAATCACTTAGTTATAATTAGCCTAATTTGTCAGTTGTCCACCTGGTAAAACAGGTTGAGGGGCATAAATATTTATGCCTGTTTAAGGAAAGGACTTGAGTGAGTGGGAGAATAGGTCAGGACTTATCTCTGACAGCAGTGCTGGCTTAAAGTGTACTTGAGACTACATCCTGTGGTTCTGAGTTTGTACTTCTAGATGCTGATGAAGCCAGTCTCCTAAAGGAAATAAGGGCTTTTGGAGGCTTAAGAACGTCCTGTTAGTACCTACTTTACTGGGGAACAGTGCCTCCTTTAGGAATCCTTCAAAGGCTCTTCTAAAGAGGATTTAGATACTTTAGGATAACTGCTGCAGTAGGTGCTGAAATTTATGTGCAAATTAAGTGTTTTAACATTAGCTGAACTGGTTCTCATCCTTTTGTTAAACATCTGGATTACCAACTTGAGTTTCCTTGGGTGATGCTTGTGGCAGGAGTCACGGCCAGTTCAGGCCTGGGCTACATATGCATGCAGGATGGTGTGTCTAAGCAGAATATATGGGCTGCCTGTGGCACTATGCATACCTGGAAATGCTTCCACTTCTTGGTAGTTGTAAAGCCAGACATAACTGAAATCTGTATGAAAGAGACAAAGAGATTCATGCTTATGTATCATTTAAAAGATAAAGGCATGAGGTTCTGGTACTGAATACTTTCGTCTCCCCTAATCAAAAAACCCAGTTTGAGCTTTAATGTTTCTTGTTTAAGTTATGGTCCAATCATACAGTTATTTTTCCATCATGGGAGAATAAATGTCAATTAAATTAAAGCAATCTGTGAATATATCAGGGAGGAGCACTTAAGGAGACTGAAAGAAAAAACTAATTTCAAACAGTTTAAAGTCTAGAGACCTCTTGCTGTGGAGTAAGTAAATTGCTGTGTTAGTAAATGTATATCAAAGGCACAGTATATCTTTAAAAAGCACTTCTCAAATTATCCCTCCCTTCTGTTATGTTACCCCAGCTTCAGTAGGCAGAAGTGTTGAATTTAACAGCCCTTGGGACATTCAAGACCAGGTTCAAACCGGCCAAGTCTGTCCTTTGAGATGCCCTGCAGAAGACCTCTGATCAGAATTTTTGAGAGGATGCAAAAATCTGCTTATTGCTACAGTGAAATGGCAAAGGATTTGGATGAGCCATTTGTCAATGACACTTTTAACTCATCTTTTAATTTTAGAGTTTTAATGTTAATAGTTTGCACCTACTGCTTTGGTTATACATAATTTTAGTTAAGTAATGAAAATAAATTTCAATTACTGTGTTTTTTTCCCCCTTTTAGGACTATTATCACAGCCAGGAGGTGAAGCAGCGTTTTATGGCTGCCATGCACAGCATTGCCCACCTGACAGCCAGAGATGTGGCTACAGCATTTGATCTTTCACGATTTAAATCTGCTTGTGATTTAGGAGGTATTGCCTGTAATTGAACTTGTATACAAATTAAAAGGGAAAAGCTTGATTTCTATTCCATAGTTTATTACTTATACTTTTTTTTTTCTACTAGAACTGCAGTAATTTTTACTGGGACTATTTTTCTGGTATTGTCAGAATAAAAGGACTGAGTGCAGATAACTGATTGTGACAAACATTCACTTATTTCAAACGACTCAAATGCCATTTAAGTAACTCTACTTTCAGTTATGTACTGACATGGCTCAACACAGAGAACAAGATGGTTTGTGGCTCAGCTGATAGAATATTGGGCTGGGAGCTCTATTTTCAACTGTGCTGTTGTTGTCCTTTGGCATGTCCAAGATTTTCAAAAGTAATGAATGATTTATTTCTGAATCCTTCTATATTGCAGTGTCAAACTTGAAACACTGCACTGCTAGAACAGAAAGTTTTGATTCTTTGAGAATTGTTTTTTTGTGTGTTGGTGTAATTATTAATATCTAAGGTGCCCACCAAAATGTTGAAGACCAGTGATACCAGTAGAAACTCTTGTTAGTGTCCTTTTTTGCTATGTGTTTAGAGTAAGGAATGATCTGCTGAAGAGTAAAGAACACTTTACTCAGTGCCTGGGGAGGTAGACAGCATGTCAGAGGAATTAACACAATACTGGTGCAACCTTTGCCACTTGTGCAGAGACTCCAAGACTTTACCATTCTTATCTTTCACCATGCTGGAGAGCATGTGTCAAACTTCATGTATCAGTGCTTTGTAAATGGTCAATAGTTCTAGTGCTTCTCATCCACAAATTAAAGTCCTTGCCTTTTCACTAATGTTCTACCCCCCCAAAACCCCCCGAGGTACTGGTATCAAGAGTTATGACAGTAAGGAGTCATACGTGTGTTCCTCAAGGTTGAAATCATCGCTTTATCTACCAGGAAGTGCTATTGCCCATGTTAATTGTGGAGCTGAATGTCTAATTCTGATTTGATGTCTCTAACGTTATATACAGTCTTGTCTTTAAAAATGTCTGCAAATGCTGGCAGAGATGATCTGATTTATTCTTTTTTTTAAACTTTCAACAGGTTGCACTGGAGCTCTGGCTCATGAATTAGTACAAATATACCCAAATCTCAAGGTCACAGTATTTGACCTTCCAGAAGTCATTGCAAACACCTCTTACTTTCAGCCATCAGGACAACACATGGCTCCGGTGACATTTGCATCGGGTAAATGTAATACATGTTCTTTTGTCCTATTCTATTATCCTGGAGCATGGAGTAGGCTCTTTTGCTGCAGAAGATGGTGTGCTACCCTGCTTCAACTCCAAATGTGTCTTAGTACAAGGCAGTGTAGGCTCACCCATGCTAAATGGGGACATTGTATGTCTCAGTCCTGTGGGGATGAAAACAAACTGGCTATGGTTGGAGAATGTGGATAAATAAAGAAGCCTGAATTAGTCATTTTTGAGTACCACTGGGAGGAGAGGCTGCATGTCTTTGTCTCAGGCTGTTCTTTTCTAGGCAATATCAACATGGTGGCTACAAATGACTGTCTCCTTCCTTACTTTAGGCTTTCTCTCCGTTTTTATATATTACAGAGTTCTTAACTGTGATTTGCTCTTTAACTGTGTTTCCTTATCTGCAAATCAGTGCATAAGTATACCTGTTCATTCTTGTTTCTTTCTTTACCTCTGCTGAAACTTCTAGTTCCTCCGCAATATTTCCATTTCACTTTGTAGGAATGTACTCTGTGGTTTCTGTAGGAATGTACTAACTCTGCTTTCCAACAGGTGACTTCTTCAAGGATAATCTTCCAGAAGCAGATCTTTACATCCTTTCACGTGTTCTTCATGACTGGCCTGATGAAAAGATACATGTGCTGTTAAGCAGGATATCAGCTGTTTGCAAACCAGGTAAGTTTTTCATCTTGTGGGCTTAAAGGTGCATGTTAATGCATAAACATAATGAGTAATTATAAGAAGTTTATACTAAACCAGCATATTTTTCTGTCCAGTCATAGTAGCCTTTGCTTGAATGTCTATGTTTGCATTATGGTAACACCTACTAAGAAGAAAGGAAATAAAGCTGCTAATAAAACTATATAAAATAAGCCCTTACTGTAGTTGCAGGCTTCACATACAACTTTTTCATCTCCACTATCTCTGCCATAACCAGTCTTTCTTACTAAGTCCTGTATCGTTCAAATAACTATGGATGTGCTTATGTCTATACCTACAAGTAGTCTAATTAAAGTTCCTTTAGGTTAATCAAGAAGAAGCAGTTTGTTTTGCTATCACTTTGCTATCTCAGTAGTGTGCAGAATATGGTAAACTGAAGTTCAGCACTACTTTATGTGCATATTCCATGAGAAATATGTAGCCTCTTCTGCTTTCTCCTACATTTGCATCAGAATATCTCAAGTTGGAAGAGATCATAAGGATCATCAAGTGCAGCTCCCTGCTCCTTGCAGGACTGTCTAAAGCATATGACATGACTGAGAGTGTTGTTCAGACAGTCCTTGAACTCTGAGAGGCTTGGTGCCATGACCACCTCCCTGCAGAGCCTGTTCCAGTGACTAACCACCCTCTCAGTGAATAACCTTTTCCTAATGTTCAGCCTGAACTTCCCCTGACACAGCTTCATTCCATCTCCTCATGTCCTATCACTGGTCACCAGAAAGAGGAGATCAGGACCTCCCTCTCTGCTGCCCCTCTTAAGGAAGCTGTAGACTGATGAGGTCATCCCTCAGCCTTCTCCAAGCTGAAAAAACAAGTTACTTTTTCTGGTCCTTGAGGCCTTTCATTGTCTTGGTAGTCCTCCCCTGGACACATTCTAATAGTTTGTCATGTTGAGGCACCCAAAACTGCATGCCATGCTTGAGGTGGGGCACACCAGTGTAGTGTAGGACAGTCACCTCCCTCGACCAGCTAGCTATGCTGTGCTTGATGCACCCCAGGGCATGGTTGGACCTTTTGGCTGCTAGGGCACACTATTGACTCATATTTGGACAGTATTAAAGATCAAAGAAGACAACAAAAAGCAGAAAAGCCTGACTGCTAAAATCAACTGATTGCTTAATCCAACAGGATTAACTGTAGCTATGAAGTTTGTTTCATAGGAGAGCATTCAAAAGTAGACTAGGCTACAAAGCATAATCCTGTTATAAACTGAAAGAAAATTGTGGGTGGCTGTCTTAACCATATGCAAAGATTGGGGTATGACAGATGTTTACAGGAGTTGCTTGATTCAAATGGAAACAAGACTGAGCATAGTCAGGAAGTGATCCGAACTTTATTGAAGTGGAGACAGTGCTCTGAAGTCCCCTTTCCTTTTAACAGTTTAATGGTTGCTTCCAGAAAGAGATGATTGAAAGTTCTATCACTGGTTTCTACTGAAGACCATTAAAATACTTAGTCTGAGGGTCCTCTATAACTGAACAAAACACTAAAAACTTGAAGCTAGAAATACTTTACTGAACCACTTTTGGTTGTTTTGGATATGCAGGAAGTGCCTTGCTAGTGGCAGAAATTGTGCTTGACGAAAAGAAGACTTACCCTCCTAGAGCTGTACTACAGTCCCTCAGTATGACTGAAGGAAAGCAGAGAAGTGGCTCAGAATATAAACAGCTACTGGAGAAATATGGATTCACAAATACACAAATTAAGATCACAGGAAACTTACTAGATGCTGTTTTGTGCTTCAAGAAGAGTCTGTCACCATAGTGTGCCCACAAGCAAACCGGGATGCTGAGTTTTTACAATACTCATGCAATATACCCATTGTCAACCAGCACATATTATCAGTTTAGTATCATTTTGATCCTTTATTTGAAGCATAGTTGTTACAAGCCTTGAATAAAAGTCGGACTGCAGCTTCTTCAGGAGTGAGTTCTATGCATTTAAAAAGTGTCTGGAGCAGACCAAAGCTCCTGTGTATTAAATACCTTCACGTCCAGTTCTTTCCGCTAACTTGCAAACTTGACATAGCTGTATAGCACAGCAAGATAAAACTACAGTCTTCTATGAGGCGCAGTAATACCTTATTTTTCTTGGACCTTAAAGATAATTCTGTTTGCAGTGTATTCAGCCATTATTACTTACTTTTATCAGAAATGAAAAAATAAAAATGAATACTGTACCATCTGTTTGAATTTGAGGGTGCTAGTCCTCTTGTTCACTTTGCTGTGACACTTTACTGAAAAACATCTCCAGGATACCCTTTTTTAAGCACTTTTTCCTCAGGCAAAAGTTAAAATAGGACAAAGTTCAAACATGTTCCTACAGCAGCTATAATGTCATAGTGAAACTTCAGCAGCCTCTGACCTCTAGCCACAGCATGTACCCACATAGGCTGCAGTTGAGAGTTGTTCTTACTGGTTCCTGTCAGCTTGGAGATTTTCTGAATATGGTTAAATGGCCATATATACTTTGTCTCATTACTTGAGATGAGTTTTAGGATTTATGTATAAATTCTATGAAAATTAAAAATAGATGTTTCTTCATGTTCCAGTTTTTAATTGGAAAAGTATATCCTGTATCCCATCTCTTCAAGTAACTTGTCACTAATGTCACCTCTTATAATATTTATTTTTCCTGATACTTCATTGATATTTATTTTTTTCTATTTAAAGTGTACTTTGTAGTGGAAGTCTTCCTGGAGATTAAAGTTGCATTTTCAAACTATCTTTCTTCTCTATCAGTTGTGAGTTTCTTGCTTGTCACACTTCTACAGCAGTAAGTGATTAAACCCGTATGGAAGAGGCCATGCCTATGTTGAATCGCCAACTTCAGCAAATTAAAGAGAGTTGATCAGCAAGAGTGAGAGTTGTATCTGCCTGGTATACTCTGCCTTATGTTACGTAATCAGCAGTTACTTTGCTCTTTGAGCAGGGAGTAAAGCAAAAGTGCCACTGTGATTCAATTCACTGTAAGAAACATGCTTACTATAGAGCATTTCAGCTGCACAAAATTGAGGAGTGTCAGACTTTTTACCACATTGGGGTCTTGAATTCTCAGCATGTTTTTATGAATGGAAATTTGACTGATGTCATCTGTACAGACATTTAAAGAGATAAGGCAAAATATTCAACAACTGAATAATGTAGAATATTTCTTTTCCATAGTGCCATGAAGCTTGCCATTATGCTTAACAGGTTTGTATCTTTAGGGAGACTTATTCCAGCAGTTAGAAGTTTCTCATCTCATACTTACTCATAAAGTTAATAATGCTATTCTTCAAGCTGCTATAAACTGAGTCAGAATTTTTCAATCCTCAAGTTGGCACACCTGTAACTGTCACAGACTTTAAAAGTGTACCTTTAAGTACTATGTATCTGACTGTAAAATTTGAATAGAATGTGCTTGGCTACCACACGGCCTCAATGTACTCTCTGATTAAAGCACACCACTATACACAGTAAGCATTAGTCCCCTGGGCATGGTGTCTGTGGTAATGCACCACAGCTTTGCACTCTCAGGATAATTAAGCATTGGAGCAGGTTGCCTAGAGGTTGTGGAATTTCTGTCATTGGAGGTTTTAAGGTCTGAGAACAAAGCCTTGAACAAGCTGAACTGAGTGTAGAGCTGCCCTGCTTTGAGCGGGAGGTTGGACTGGAGATCTCCTGTGGTCCATTTCAGCCTAAGCTGTTCTATAATCATTTGAGGTAGCCCAGTTACCTGAGAAATTAAACTCGTCTTCTCTCATTAATGTCAAAAATAAGTTTTTCAGTTGCTCTGGAGAAAGCTGGTATCTTTGGCTGACTGGTAGAAGAGGTGGTTTTAACGGTGTTACACTGAAAAGACTTCCTAAACAATGGCCATAACTGAGGGAAATTGGGACCTGTTGGCTAATCAAGACATGAAGAATAATGAGGCTGAGTTTTAAAATCTTAAAATTAACTTCTGCCAATAAAGTCTGTAGGTTTTTTTGTTGTTCCTTGGGAAGTGACACTCAGCTATGTCGTCTTGGTGATGCTGTCTTTTTTACCCACATTCTGGCTTAACAACAGTTTGGAGGAAACATGATGCACAGAAAACAATTTCTTGAGGTGGATAATCATGGGGATTAACAGAATGATAGATGAATAATAGAAACAAGAACTTCAGTTCACTGAACATGAAGTTTAAGAATCCTTGAAGAGAAAGAAAAGTTTTTGAGCAAAAGAGACACAGCTTGGTTGGCTGTCCTAGCTTAATCATTTTTATATCAATTTTTGATGTTGTTACAGCTAATAACAGTACTTGTGCCTGGACAGAAGCAAAGGGTAGTATGTCATCTGAGCCACCCTGCACAAAATCTTGGGAAGAGCTATTAGATGGCTAAGCCCCTTTGTGTGAGCTCTCTCAGTTCAGTTTTGGATGTTGGCTGACTCCTGGATAGTGAAAGCATTTAATGTGGGATTTTGTTTTTTAAAAAAATGTTTTTGGAGGGCTGACGCTTCCCTCCCCGCCTCTATCTTTTGGCTGGAACAATGATGATCTGGATTAAATTACTTTTTAATTCAGAAAAGACTGTTATGATTGTTAGTTTTTATCTCTTATAAAACCATGGCCAAAATTGCTTCATCATAGCATGCTTCCTGAAAGGGTTGAAGGGTTAGGTCTGTTTCAGTCCCTCTCATGAAGTTTCAATTACATTAGTAAATCTTCATTAACTGTAGAAATATTTTTTTTTTCCTCTGTACTAACTTATTTTACTGTGTCTTAATTTTTGAATGTGTTCTTCCCACATTGGCTGTGCTTTCTGGATACTTTTTTTCCCTGATTACCCTAGTGTTACCTGCAAATAACTTTCTGTGGGAAGTTATAATGACCATTCTATTTGTGTCCTCCTTTCAGAGTGCACAAATTTTGTGCACATCATCTTGCAAAGCAGTAATATAATGGTGACTTAGAAATGGTAGTCCTGCATTAACTCTACCTAGCAACTTCTGCTGTGTAACCAGGAACAGCAATTCCCTGGTCTCTCTGTTGAAGGCAAAGGAGAATCACACAGAAAGGGGGGTGGGGGCATAGAAACCACAGAACCACTACAAATGGGCTTCATCACCCTAACTTTAGATACCTGAATATTAGGCATTTGAATCATCTAGTCACCTTGAGCTCCCCTATCAGTAGAAAACCAGGCATTTTCAGAGATTGATTAGTCTCACCTGTCTGTGAAAGGAAGTTTCCTGGTTTTCCTAAGAAAAGCAATTATACATTTCATAGTGGATAGAGCATATTTAAGAGGGCGAGCTGAAACACAGCTATCTAATCCAGGGATGACTGAATTAGGGCAGGAAAGTCCCATGGGACAGATAATATAGGTTCAGGCTCACCTCAGACATCTTGTCTAATCCTTTTTCTTTGAGAAGCAAACCTGTGTCATGTGTTCATCACAGGGTAGGCTGCTTGTACTTGCATTTAGTAAGGTAGCTGATGATACAGGGAAGAAAAAGGGAATTCATTAATAAACGGCCAGAAGGACTTTCATGACTCCTAATAGTTAACACCAAGGTTTCAGCAATCTTATTTATCTGCAGATCTTGGTCACTTCCCTAAGAAACTGCCATGTTAGGTTTAATGTACTTTTTATCAGTTGTTAAATGACTGTGCACAGGTAGGAATGGCTTTGAGGAGATTGTCTTAAGGGTCAGAAAGATATGAATGTTATGCAGCATTTAGTAATACTAAAATCGCTGTAAAATGCTGCTGTTTTGATCTGAGTTGGTGGCCTCCTACCCACGCTGTGCCAGGAGAAAGCACCACATAAGATGCAAGGCCAAAAGACAATTAAGTGCAATAATGCTTGTTTTGTCAGTAGCCCTCTCTTTGTCTTCCCTTTTGCCTCGACGGGTCTGAAGGTGGGATAACCCTCATGCAGAGTCTACTGAAGTCATCCTCTTTTCCCCTGAAAACAGAGACATGACTTGTGTTTGATTTGTCCCATAGTGTGGAAGGGAGTTTCCTCCATTTTGTGAGAGGAGTGGATTGTACATTTAATAGTGGATTAGTCATTTAATAGCAAAGCAAATCCATAAATGATAAATCACCTGTGTTTTGTAGCTTTCACCTTTATATATGGTAGCAGAAATTCACTTGCCCAATAATGGATTAGTACTGTTGCATGCATTTGTTTTTTAAATTAGGCTGTGGGATTTTGCTGGCTGAAATGGTGTTGGATGATGAGAAGAAGAACAGGAGCACAGTGCTACTGCAGTCTTTGAACATGCTTGTGCAGACAGAGGGAAAGGAGAGAAGTGGCTCTGAATATCGAGGCTTACTGGAACAACATGGATTCACAAATGTCAAAATCAGGTTAACAGGAAATTTGTTGGATGTCATTCTCTGTGCTAAGATCTAGAAAAAATGGATCTAGTAGTAAAATCGGCAAGTCTCTAGTCATGTTTGATGTTTTGTAATTATGCAAATATGTTATCAGTTTCCCATCAATATCATAAACAAGAAATTTTATGTCAGCTTTCTGAAGTTTCTTTTAAAAAAGGGGAGAGATTGATTCCATTTATTTTGAACTGGAATAAAATGATACCAGAAGATTCTGGCGTCGTTTGATGGCAGCGATACTGTGGCTGTAGAACACCTCTAGTACCCTCAGAAATCAATCTCCAACCACAAATGTTACCAGCAGCCCTATGTCAGTATCCATGTTGCTGAGGAATTGGTTTCTTCACACTTGGTGCAGTTGCAATTGTCCAGTTTTCAGACCAGCACACGTTGCTTTGCCCCTGTTTTGGGAGGTTAATGCAGGTATCATTTCAATACTCCATTTTAATATAATTTTATATTACACTCTCTACTGTAAATAAAGAAACGTTCTCTAATGAAGTCTGGAAACTGTACTGCAATGGTGTAGTCAAGATTGGAAATAAAAACTGAAGCAGCAGCTTCTCAAGAGAGTCGAGACAGAGTCCTCTGCCTTCTGTGAAGTTTCTGGTAAAATGCAGTTGTGTAAAAGTGTGTTTCATCGGTGATTATAATTGGAGATGAAATGTGGGGGCACCACATTTGGTTCAAGAACATCATTCTCCTCATTTTTAGTCCTACTGAATTTGTGAGCTCTTACAAAGTGGAGCATATGAGATTAAATAAAGAACAGAAAAGAAAAAAAAAAAGGTGCAGAAACAGAAGGAAAAACATGGTCCCAAAGAGAAAAGGATTTCCCACAGTCAGATGCATCTTAACTCCCCTGGTGAACAGGACAACTATTGACTGAACACTTTCCTATCACAGAAGTTATGTGTGTTTTACCTTTCTTTTTCAAATCAACAACACTTCAGAGTTCCAGAGCATTAAATTCTTTTTTGATCAATAGAAAATTTTATAGGGAAAAAAATCCCAGCCTTGCACACATTGTGTCATGCTATGAGAGTATTAACATACGGTTATGAGCTTTTTTAAAAAGAAAATTACCACACTAAGCTGTGTGTGTCTGGCTGAGAATATGCACCACAGCCTTTCATTAATTACATCCAAAATACAGTCCTGTAACACTGTATGTGTCTAACCCTGTGCAGGCACAGGAGTCACTTAACTGTATCTGTATTACGATTTAGAATATAAAATAGCACACAATTTACTTTGTATCTTTTGATGTGCAAAAAGAAGGTATGGTGACATATAATAAATAGTCTGTCATACTATATATAATAGACTGCCAGGCAGAGATGAAGCCAATGGCTGGCATCCTGTTCTCACAATGTGAGATGCTCTCATTCTGAAGAGAGGATGAGGGATGCTCTCATTCTGATGCTCTCATGCTCTCATTCTGATGAGGGATGCTCTCATTCTGAAATCCTGCAAAGTACATACATGTGTAAGCAGTGGTTTTAGACACCTCAGCTGCTGCAACTGTGTGGTTCACCAGTCATATAGTTTAAAAAATGTCTGGCTTTATTTACTTTTGTAGGAAACATCCATTAAAAGTGAAAGCAATAACAAAAGGTGCTCGTGAACTAATGCCCTCCAGCTAGAACAGTTTCAAGACTTACCTTTAGAAAGAACTGGTATAATTATGGGCAGAAGTTTGGCCATGAGGTATGAAATTTCACTTTCAGCATATGTTAAATTTAGCAGAAATTACTGAAGGAGACTAGGCCTGTCTTTGTAGGGACAGAGGCTTTGCCAAAAGTGCCTGCTCGGGCAACCTGCGGAAGAGCCTTTCACAGCATCTATGAGCGCCCAAACCAGAAGCGGGGACCACACTTCCCCACCGTCCTTCTAGGAAACGCGGTGACGTTCTTTGGCATTCCATTGTCTCGGATCAGCTCAGTGACGGGCAGGAAAGCCCAGCATGTGACGCCTGGTACCGCGCTGGAGAGGAGGAGCAGGTGGGAACAGAACCTGGGAACAAGGAGGTGCCTTCGATCAGCATTACCCTGAGGGGGGGGAGCACGGAGCAAAACCTGCGGGCGCACGGCCGTGCGGGACGCGCCGTGCCGGCGCGAGGTGGCCCGTGAGACTGTGCCGGTGCCTCTGCGCTCCAGCGAGAGCGGCACAAAGCGGCACCAGGAAGCCCCTCCGAGAGCAACTGCTGTGGGAACCCCTGGTGCGAGGCGCGGGGAGCCGCGCACCCTGCCGC
>NW_020799091.1:72698911-72780940 GCF_003259725.1 Athene cunicularia | reverse complement strand
CCGCGGGGGCCGCCGGCCTCCCCTCCGCCGCTCCGCCTGTCGCCCCCCTCCCGACGGCTAGAAGTCGTGTCGGCGCCATGCGGCTCGCGCAGGCGCCCCCTCCGCCCGCAGGCCGCCCCCGGCAGTGAGGGCAGCCGGCCCGAGGTAGTCCCGGCCCTCACGTACGTGTCCGGTGGTTGCCATTGTTCCTCACGGCTGACCCTTGGTATCTTGGCAAGCCCTGAGCTCTGAAGAAGCTGAGAAGCGGCTTGAAGCCTTTTTCTGGTTCTTAGGATTGTAACTAGATCTCCCCTATCAGGGGTTCTTCCTTCACATATAGTTTCTGGTTTTGCGTTGGCAAAACCTAAACTTTTAGTTCTTGAGAGTTAACTTGTTAATGCTCGAGTTCTTTTGTCTTCACTAAAATAATGAATATATGACAGGTCGTATTGGTCTTAAGATTCAGACCAACCTAGGAGCTTTTCTTTTTTGTTTTTTTCCTTGGAAGCTTGCTATTGCATATGGTTTATCATGGTTAACAGAGGCTTAATCTCTGTGCACAAGAATCATCAGGCATTCAGACTTAACTCCTTGTTTTATAGTAGCAGCCCAGCTGTAGTGCAGGCCTGTCAAGACATATAGTCAGAATATATATATATATATATATTTATTTGCAGGTACAACATGCAAGTAAGCAAATTGCCGCTGATAAGCAGTACAAGGGTATCATCGACTGTGTAGTCCGTATTCCAAAGGAACAAGGAGTGCTGTCTTTCTGGCGAGGAAACTTGGCAAATGTCATCAGATACTTCCCAACTCAGGCTCTCAACTTTGCCTTCAAGGATAAGTATAAGCAGGTGTTCTTGGGAGGTGTAGACAAGCACACTCAATTCTGGAGATATTTTGCTGGTAACCTGGCTTCTGGTGGTGCAGCTGGAGCCACATCCCTCTGCTTTGTCTACCCCTTGGATTTTGCAAGAACCCGTTTGGCTGCTGATGTTGGAAAAGCTGGCGCAGACAGAGAATTCTCTGGTCTTGGGGACTGCCTAGTCAAAATCACCAAGTCTGATGGTCTGCGTGGCTTGTATCAGGGGTTCAATGTTTCTGTGCAAGGCATCATCATCTATAGAGCTGCCTACTTTGGGATCTATGATACAGCAAAAGGTAACACTTCAGAGGGGATCTGATAAACCTGTTTTCAGGATTGTATTGTCTGTGGCCGTTCTTAGATGTTACTCTGTGTCTAGTAACTGTGAGCACGGAGGTGGAAGGGGATATTGGTGTCAACATCAGTGACACTGCAGTGTTCAGGACAAAACTCGGGCATGTGTTGGTGGCAGCAGGCTGCTTTAAAATGCTCCTGGTTATGTACTTAAAGGAGTTTCTCCTAATGCCAGCAAAGCATGCTGGTAACCATACACAATTCTAAGTTCTTATTTGTTCTGTGTGTTAGTGTTATATTGGAGCTATTCAAGTGTGTTTAGCAGAATGGGATTGGGCGGTGCTTTTGCAAAGCATGTGTTTGAGCTTGACATTCAGGCATAGAGGTCATTGATACAAGCTTATAGTCTAATGTAATTCACAGGGACGGTGACTTAGTTTAGTGACATTCATTTCTAAAAGGAATAGTTAAGACTTCTTCTCAGGACAGTCTGAAAGTATCCTGGTTCTTAAATGTTAACCTGTTTTCTTTACTGAGAAGAATGTCCTCTGAATTTCCTTAAATGTTTCTTACATGCTTTAGCACGTTTAAAGTTTATCAAGTGTCTTGTTGTAACATCAAAGTATGGCTTCACAATGTTTCATAATAGTTTGTCTAGTGAAGTAGCTGTCATACAGTGAGTGAACGGGAGGAGGATGTACAAGATAAAAAGCTAATTACTTTTTTCATTGCAGGCATGCTCCCAGACCCCAGAAATACTCATATTGTTATCAGTTGGATGATTGCCCAGACGGTGACTGCTGTGGCTGGTGTGGTCTCCTATCCTTTTGATACAGTGCGGCGTAGAATGATGATGCAGTCAGGACGCAAAGGAGGTAGGCTGTTCATTTGTGCAGCTCTTTAACTGAGGTGGACTTTTTTCCCAGTAGTCATCCCTCGGCACGTCCAGTTTCTTGTTCCATAAATCCGACTTAAACTATATTACATTTCAATGATATGAGGAAACGCAGTAGGGCTCAACTTGTGTTTGTCAGGAAGTATGCTGAGGACTTTTCTTTATAGAACAAGAGAGGGACAAACAGACTGCCTGTTTGCAATGACAGATTAACTGAAGGCAATTAGGGGACAGTATACTTGCCAAAAAGAAGGCTTAACATTTTTTGTGACTTGGCTTTTAGTAACTAGCCAGGCAGATAAGAAGTGTTTCTATTGCCTGAACTACTAAGTGTTGTGTTACTGTCTTAAAATGTGGTTTGGGACATCACAGAGTAGCTAGAGGAGTGAGATGGGGCAGTTAAAAACATCTTGGATACAATTACAGGAGTTAAATTACTCTTTGCTCTTTTTCTACAGCTGATATCATGTATTCTGGAACAATTGACTGCTGGAGGAAGATTGCAAGGGATGAGGGAGGAAAGGCGTTCTTCAAGGGTGCATGGTCAAATGTTCTCAGAGGCATGGGGGGTGCTTTTGTGCTTGTGCTGTATGATGAATTCAAGAAAGTAATTTAAACAGCCTAACTAGAGTTGGAAATCAAGTCGAGCAGATCATGTAGAATAACTACCATTATGGACCATTGACCTTCAAGAAATTCCTGTGAGTCTTATTTATCGGAGCCAGATGATATTTGTAGATGGGGCTAGAAACTGACATAGAGGACTGATCCATTTCTCAGTAACATGCATGAAGACACTGAATCTGGCAATTCAGTGTGGTGGTTTTTCTTTTCCAGCATTGAGGAATGAGTGGCGTTGGTTCTGGGTCCAAACTGGCTGGGTCCAATTTAGGCAGAAAGCATTGTTTGCCTGTGGATCAGTCCCCGGTTTCAAGTCCTATCTTCTAGGACCATAAAATTGTATTTGAAAGTACTTGCTAACAAATCATGTTCTTTTCCACTTGTACTGAAGCACTATGTACCATTTTGCACAGCTGAACATCTAGCAATTTTGTTCTTAAATTGGGGCATTCTGCTGTAAAACAATAAACATACTTACTCTGTCTGTGTTGAAATTATTATATAAAAGCTTTGGGAAAGCCTCTTCTGTTTTAAAACTTGTTTCAGATAATGGTTCCTCTGATACACTGCACTCTGTAACAGAATAAGCTTGATTTTTATTTTTTTTTTTTTTTTTAAATAATTGAATGTGAGAACTTGGTGGGGTTGGGGAAGCATGGGCTATACTAATAGAAACCACTCCCATTCTTTGTGCCTGATAGTGTATGATGGGCTGCTGCAAGTGGCTTTTTGCATGATTCTTAGAAACTGAATTGGAACTTCTCATATCATTTAATAACGGATTTTTTTTTTGTTGTAGTAGGAGAACCCAAAGTCCCAAAGACAGTCCAAAAGTACTTGCCCTTTGTAAAACAGCTTAAAATGAAATAATTTTTTAAAAAATAATGTAGAAAGCAACATGGCATTCATGCAAAAACCCAGGAACCTGGTAAATGCCTTCAACTTCTGAGTAACTGATGTATTGTATTCTTGCTGCTGTTTGGAAATGCTGATTCAAGTTACTGTTTGGCCTGATCTGTAGCAGTGGTCAGTACCTCTGTGGAAGGTGAATTTAATCTGAAATGAGGTTCATTCTAAGAGGTGAAGCTGATGGGGTGTGTGAGGAGGAGTATGTGTGCTTCTATGTAGCTGTAAAATAAAGAACAAGGTAGGTCAGCCTTCAATACAAACTGAAGATTGTGAGAAGACCAAAATCAGACTGAATAATTTCTCATACTGCCATTTGAGATAATGTAATATCTCTGTGCTGTTCTTCATATGTATGTAATCTTAATTTTTGTACTTTGTAATCTGCAAAGACATGGTAGGGAGACCAGTAAAGGAAAACAAGGTGTTCATCTTCCGATCATGGTTTTTAAGAACTCTCCCTATATCTTGAGAAGGAAACCATGTCGCTGTATGAGTTACTGAAGGCTGACTGAGCTGTCAAGTTCTTTTGTGTGCCTTCTGAGGTTCCTATTCAAGATGAAGTATTTAAATTAACTGCTTGGCTTTGGCTGATTATTATCTTCTCAAAACATAATTTACCTTTTTTCTTTCACTGTTGCACAAGCACTGCTTTCAACATCTGAATGTGAATGTAAGTACATTGCACAGCTACTTTGTACACATGCTGATAGCAAACTATGTATGTACTGCCAGTGATTGTATCCTGTTCAGTAATGGTAGCTCCCTTTGTGGTGCAGTCAGGTCACTTGATGTTGACCTTGCCAATCAACTTGCTGTTTCAGTTAGAATTACATTTGGGGGGTGTGTGTGTGTGAATTTTTGTCTACGTAACTGCTTAGGTTTGTTTTCTGCATGAGTGGCTTGAAAGGTAGAGATAATGATAGGATACCTCACATAACCTCACAATAAGTGTATGGTGGCCCAGGCTTTGTGAGGAAGAATCAAACATGACCATTACTTGAGCAGCCCCTAAAAGGAGGGGGGAGGGTGTTTTTCACCCTACCTCCCTCCTCTCTTCAGAACTAAGTTTTAACCAGAAGAAATAGGAAAAATCAATGCAAGTGTAGGTGTGTTTTTAAGTGGGACTGCAATTTACCTATGCTGTGTGTTCAGCATGTACTAGTTGGTGTTCTTTTTTTTTTTTTTTTACGGCTTCCCTTAGTCATGCAGCAGCAATTTTCAATATGTGATTATGCAGTGTGGGAACATAAGAGGCAAACAATAAATGAGACTTTTAAAAAAGGCATTTGTTTTCTGCCTTATTGAAATACTTATTGAAATTTATTTATTTTGAAAAACGCTTTTAACAGGAAAAGATCTGGAATTTGTGTAAGAAAATTCTGGCATTGAATCCTATATTGTTTTTAAAAGGCATTGGAAATGGGGCTTGCACACTTTGAAGGGAACAAAGAAAATGCATTGGCATTGGTATGAGGAAATATTTACATTTAAAATCCTGTTCCTAAATCATTGCAGGTTTCATTTCAATTCTCACAGCTGTTATATTGGGGTGGGTTCTTTTAAGATTTAATTAATATCTGTGTTGAGCTAAGTCCATATTAATATTGCAGAGGTTCACATTTGCACTGGAAGTACTGAGCTCATGAAATGGCTGACTGGCAGCCCAGCATTAGTAGTTACTTTTGGCAAGTGTCATTTTATTTCCCAACTTCTGTTTTGCATAAAGTCTATTGAATATACTCTTGACAGTTTGGTATTGCTAGTTGCAAGGCAATTTTAAACATTTTTAGATAGCTAGTTTCTGCTTAAGAAAATACTCAGTATAAAAAAAGTTGAGCTGGGAAAATTAACTGTGGCATTATTAAGTAGTGTTCTCATCCTATAGGAAACCATTATATTCAGAGGAAAGAAGCATCATAATGAAGATGGGAAATAACTTTCTTCTGTGTTGTGGATGAGAGGCCTTGTCTCACATTGCGAAGAAAATCTCAGCAAGGTTTAAGCAAGTCTTCACAGCAGATGTTTGCAGAAAGGCTTAGCTGCCATGTATTATTTCTCTGAGCAGAGGGAAAAGAACAAATTATTTTCTCCACTTTTTTGCCTCTCCTCCATTTTAGGTGGGTTTTTATGGGACAAGTACTTTTATAGTTGTTTATATTAATTTCTAGTCTGGTTTGAAGTACTTGTCAGGAAGATCCATGATTTTGTTTCATGTTGGGGAGTCCAAGTGTGTTTTCTGTTTGGAAAGTTAGGTCATCTCTTCAACTATAGTTATTTCCTCAGTACAGCTTTTTTTTGGTAGATTGACGTATTCTGTCTAAACAGAAAGAAAATTCTGTAATGTGAAATAAGCCACAGAGTCACTGCTGATAAGAGAACATTTCTAAATGTTAAATACGACAGTACCAAAGCCACCTCATCTTGCTGTTTTAATACACTAGAAATGTCTGCAAAGCAGGACAAAACCATTTTAAGGACAGTTAAGGATTGCTTGGCTTTTAACATGTATGATCAGTAGCAGCCATTTGTCAGGGGAAGGAAAAAGAATAAAAGATTGAAATGCTGGACCACCTTAACTGAGACAATAGAAGAAATTTATTCAGTAACTATTGCTGGAATTTTCCATATGTAGGCATTAACTACACTTACAGAGAAATAATTTTGAATGCTATCATATGGTCTTGCATTGCTCAACCTACAGTTCTACAGGAGTGGAAGTTGTTTGATAAGATTGTAGTACAGATACAGTGTTTGGGGCTTAAAATACTCGGGAGTGTAAAAGGGATAGTACTGGCTGAGGCAGGGAGCAGAAGCAAGCTTGCTGTCAGATTGAGGGTATGTTACAGAATATCAAACCAGGATGTCTTGGTGGGGAATTTTGTCTAGGAAGTCTGGGATTAGTAAACACTGCAGGGCTTTGTGGCCATGGTATTTTGTGCTACTCAGCCATTCTCCAAGGAAAACATGCATCTGCACACAGATTCCTGCAAGCTCTTGGAATGTATTTAATTCAGGAAAAGGGCAAAACAGAGTATTAAAATAGTTGAGAATGAGGGTGAGGAAAGCATTTGGGGGGAGAATAACCTAAAAGTAATGAACATTAGTAAAATAAAATGGATTAGAGGAATGCAAGGTGTCTGAGGCCCTGAGTGAATTGATTGGTAGGATCTTAGCCACAGCAAATAGGAAAACTGGTAGTTCTTCAACACAAGTGTTAAAGATACACATGCAAACTTGGAGCAGGAAGGTTAGGATTGTAAATCATGAGGTTTTTCAGTAATCTAAGGAAAAGTTGTGTTGTGAAACAGGATAAAAAGAAAATGTGAAAGGTGGTCATTGAGTAAGTAGGAACAAAATGAGGAAATACGAGCTTTAAAAAGATGTGATTAGCAAAGAACATTACAGGTTTCAAAATAACCCATACATATTAGCACTAAATGCCAGGAGGATAGTCCTGGTATTCAATGGAGGAGAACTCTCCTGAAATAACTTATTTGTGCTTTATTGGCTGCTTTGAAGTATTACACCATTCAGTCAGTGTTAAAGATACCTGAGTGTGGAGAGAAGAGGCAAAATAAAATTAGGCTTTAAGACTAGATTATAATAGGCAACGAAGAGTCTAGAAACTGTTCAGACATGTCAGAGACTTAAAACTTATCTTCACAGTGCCTGTTGGCAGGTGTGAGGCAACCTGAGCTGAGGGCTTCACTTGAACTCTGACAGTGACTGCTGAAAAGTTGCTGCCTGCGTGGAAGTGCCTGTGCCACCCTTTGCAAAACCACATCCACAAATGCTTCTGGGTTGTAGTTGAGCGATTTGAGTAATTCTCGTAGTATATGCACAGGAATTTGGAAGCCCCTCAAGTTTAGTAAAAGCAAGCGATTGGAGAGTCTGCAATTTTTGAAAGGCTGCTTGTGGCTTTACTACCAATTACTATTTAATAACATGATGGACTATGGACTGCTGCTGCTCTAGCATTAGCTCTGACAGACTGATACGAAGTGAGATATCAGGTATTTATGACTTAAGGTGTTTGAGGAAACATTGCTACCTGCCTTCTATTAAAGCCAAAGATGGTAGAACCAAAGACAAGTCAGTCAGGGCAATGTTGCTAAAACTAGAGAGTTGAAGGAAAATTTCTGTCATTTTTGAAAGCCTAATTGAAAAGGGTAGTGTGGTCCACTGAAATGTAGGCAATAAATAACTATCCTGATTTATTGATTTAACCTACATCTTTGCATTAGCCAGTTGATACAAAGCATTCCTCCACTGTGCAGACACTATACAAACCACTGTTCAAATGAACAAATCGAAAGAGAAGCATGAATGGTTTGAAGCCTGGTTGTCATGATGTGAAGAAAGACTGGAAGAGTTAGTTGCTGTTGACAGTGTGCATGTGTGTAAGATACTGTAAACAGGAAAGGAGTAAGGATGAGAAGTAATTGCTTTTAAGTGCCATAAAACAGGCTATTAATAAGCTTTCTAAAAATAAGGTTAATTAAACATTAGAATACACTGCATAGGGATGCTACAGAATATATGTCGAAAACAATTTGCACAAAACATCGAAACTGTCATAGTTAATCCTATGCTGAAGCAAAGAGGAAGGCTAATTAAGCTGCTGAGACTTTTTGGCCCTGTTGATTTTCATGATTCAAGGCAACAGGATTTTTACATGGGTATAGGTCAGACTTAAAAAAATATATATTCACATTGTATTATGATCATTGATATTTGAAAATGCTAATGAAAATGCTTCCTCGCAGGTTATTTTCAAAGTACGAACAGCAATCTAGCAAAACCAGTAGACATAGAAATTACCAGTCTCAGAAAAAGTGATAATTCTAGTCTTAAAATATGGCTACAAATATGTACAGGATAATCACTGGTCTCAGCACTGGCATAGAGCATTTCTGGTTTCAAAACAGCGTAGTTTGCTTGAGAGCAAATTAGCTTTCAATGGATCAAATTTAACACATCTTTATATGCCAGTTCTGGTGTTTGGCCTGTCGTGGTTTATAGTTAACAAATTTGACTGAATTGAAAAGAAAGCATACCTGCATATCTTCATCTGTTGATGCATTAAATTTGTCTCTTGGTTGTGGTACAGGAGAAAATATGCTCTTGAAACTGCAATATCTTTGGGTAGAAAATGAGATTATGAAGAAGTTTATAATACTGGTAATATAACATACACAACATTTTGTGTTGTACCTTAAAGACATTTTTTTACTTTCAAGATTGAATACCTATTGCTCTACAAATCACTAAATGAGAAGTAAAATATTTTTAGTGTAGACTGGTGGGTAACTATTGTTACATTTATCACTTAGGTAACTAAAATTTATTTTGTGATGAGAGTCACAGTAAATACTTTATTAAACAATGACTTTCAATAAATCACATGACATAACTTTCTTCTACCACTAAGAAGTTTTATCAAAATAATGACACGTTCATTTGTCCCGATTCCCTCTTGTCTGGTACTGTGTGAAGCCAATGGCTTCAAAGCTTAAAAGTAAGAACAGAAGTGCTTTTGGAGGATCTGATGGAATCAATCACTTACTAACTTTAATATCATTTCCTCCTTTTTCACGTGTACTGATTTTGCCTGCCAAAGTGCCATCCACAACACTACTGGTAATAATACTTCATGACACTGATAATCAGATTATTTAAGTTTGTAGGTAGGAAGGTAGGAGAAAGGAGGAATGTGTTCCATAGAAATAATACTCTATAATTTCTGCATCAATAAGGTTCATTTACCTTTTGAAAAGACAGTATTGGAGCAGTGTCACTGAGATTGTTCCAAGTGATATCAGAAATAAAATCACAAAAATAAAGTAATCTTTCCCTTGACCTGAAACATCCAAGAGAGAGAAATCTCTTAGCATGCCAAAATGCTGCCTGTGTGCCTGTCAGTTACGAATGCAAATTTCACTTGTTTTTTTTTGAATAATCTGAAGGACTTCAACTTGACTTTTTATAGGACCTTGTAAAAAAGTTCAGGTACCCTTGATGCATTTTAAACCATTTCAAACGTTTAAAATGTGGAGAATTTAAAAAAAAAAAAAAAAAAAAAAAAAAAAAAGAGAGAGAGAAGAAGAAACAGAAGGAAATGAATAACAGAGCAAAAGTGGTGGAACTGTAAAAAGATTGTTGAGGAAAGGGTAAAAAGGAAGATGTGGAAGGAAGGGGATAATATCCATGGCAAAAACTTAAGCAACTAAAAGGCAGCCTCAGAACTTCAGAATGAAGACAAGACTGGGTCTCTCTCAGCCTGTTTCTGTAGCCCTGGTATCTGAGTAACTGCTGCCTTCACAATTCCAACTAATCAAAGACTGGTATCAGCCTTCATTGCCAGTTTCCCACAGTACTGGAGCTTTTCCTCCACATTAATAATTTCCATCTGGTTCCTTCCATGTTACTGGGTAAGCATTAAGATTTTATTCATATCTGTGAATGTTAGGGAGAAAGGTAGTCAAACAAGGTAATAAAAAAAATAAAAAACAAAACACAAACCCAGAAAATCACAATCTTACCAAACTCAATGGGCTCACTCCATTCCCCCCAGTTTGAGCTTACAGGACAGTTTTTTCCCTTTGCTCTGATTTTCAGAATGTATTTTTTTTTCTCATTGTAATTTTGGAATTCATATCTGTAGTTCCTTACCTAAAATCAAAGCAAAGCAGTCAGACTGTTCATTTCACCCCATAGGCAAATACTAATAAAATTTGGGGTTTGATTTCCTGATACAGTTTCTATATATAACAAATTCATATGATTTTGTAGGTGTGCACTAGTTAAACATTCTTCTCCCCAAATTTAAACCCATGATAAATCAGTTCATCCTGCCACTAAATCTGGGGGTTTTTTAAGTTTAAAATTGGATTTTGAAGTTTATTGGATTTTTAATTTATTTTATTATGCTTTAAGGACGCTTGTTTTTCTCCTGTCCTTGTTTATGGATCCTAAAAAAAAAACAGGACAGAAAGCTGAAACTGGAGAAGTACCCTGTATACTCACCTTGCAACCTTTACAGGGATTAATCATGCAAATATGCCTTGGATGGTGTCTGTCTTTGCTAAACAGATTTAATGTTTTAAGACAGTCCAATAACAGATATGTATTATCTGGGCTCATGATAAATTATATGAAGTCTGGAATCTGCCAAGCCTACGGTGATTCCAGGTTTGAGGAACACTCATGTCAGGGGAAGACTGACAGTGTATTAATGTCCACAGGTTTTGAAGATCTCAGCATTCCCTCTGTCTAGCTGTCCTGAACTACAGTGGTATTTTTCCACCAACAGATACAAAAAGGGAATGTTTCCAATTTTTATTAAGCAAAATGTCACATCTGTCTTAAGCAAAATATATTTGTGCAATAAATGGAAAGTATGAAGTTTTGTGAAATGTATGGAAAATTCTGCCTAGTGTAAGCCGTCCCATCCAAAAGGGACATACTAAGCTTACACATAAAGATATCACAGGAACATATTTTTTTTGAGTTTTCATTGTTGTGTTAATACAAAAACTATAGATCTAGAAGTCAGTATATTTTATATAATGGCATTTATATGCTTAAGTGGGCAAAAGCACAAATTTGTATATGACAAGAATACTTACTCTAACAGGAGGATCCTTTTTCTCTTCTTTGGGCTCATCCTGCAAACCAAAGACAAATCTTAATTTTTACTGTTCTCTTGTCAAATAATCAAATTTCTTCCTCCTTTGTTCTCATTTTCTTGCTTATAAACATCATAAGTAATTTTAAACTGAAAAATCAATTGGATATTTTGCTCTAGTAAAAATATAGCACTTTATTCAGGGTTTTCCATTTTAGAAATGGAAAGAAACATGGATTATTTATCAGTGGTTGTGAGAAGTATTTGCCTTGAAGGGCATATTTGTTCTATGCGTTCTCATCCAGCAGAAGTATATCCAAATTATGCAAGCAATCAAATTATCCTCCAAACACAGCAGATCTGGAAGTGTGATTTTACAATAATAGTTTGATAACATGGTGCAAAAAATTGATGTGAACAGCAAATTTATCCTCCTTACAGTCAAAGTCTCTTGTTAGGCATCTGAGGGATTCATACTCAGGGGCCTTCCTCATAATACTGTGAAGAGTTACTTACACATCCCATAAAATCAAAATCTAATTAACTAGAATCAAACACTGACCTGGATCAAAGAACCTGAAAATTTTGAAAAAAGGTAAGTTAAAAAATGAGTGAACAAAATCAACAGCAATAATTTTTTGCAAGGATGGCAGAAAACAATGAAAAGCTGAATTCTTGGAAACATCTATCACGTGTAATGTCAGAAAGATAGCTGACATTATGGAAAAGTCGGAGAGATGTTATTGGATGGAATGTCTCATTTCAGAAAATACACCTGCCATGCATGTTGCATTATAAAGTAGACTAATATTTCCCCATTACTCATTGTCAGCTGATCTCTTTCAACTTAGGACACAATGGAAATCATCATACCATGCTGTGAATGGGGAAGGTGCAAATGAGTTACTTAAGCTTTAGGTGTGCAGTGCCATTTTAGCTGTGTTACCTCTGATGGCCCCTCATGAAAGGTGTGAGTTATATCTGCCATCTCCATGTAGGTACCTCTAGTACCTTCAGTACCTCTAAGGGGAATGAGGACCTACTGCTCAGCACATGAAGCCCTAGATGTGTATTGACTGTTACAGGATATCTGTGCTCCTTTGCAAACAGCTACATTAAGGCATCTCAGTCTTTGAGATGAATTTCACAGCCAAATGTAGGAATCTACTGAACTCCACCCATTCTTGTTGTGGTACGGAAAAGAAGAGGCAATATGTATCTGATAATGTGTTTTGATAATATTGCTTAAGTCATATGTTGTAACTATATCTTTATGTAAAACATTCTAATTATTTCACACAAGATCTCACTGTCAATTTATACCAGCCAGCTGGAAAGCTGTGTGTACTGCAATTGCTCCCTGAAACAGATACCAAGGTATCCCAGGGATGGGGAGGAAGAGTGATATTTCTTGCCTCCTTGTCAAACTTCTGGGCTTAAAGAATTTTCCTGCCCTTTGTCCTTAGGGGTGTTGAAATCAGATCTTTTAGGCACGGAGATCTGTGGAGGAGGATTTGACACCTCGGCCTCTCTGCTCCATCATACTTGATGAAAACCAGACAAACCTCAGCTATAGTAAAGCACACACTCTGTGTTGTTCTATACTTTTCCTGTGATCGCTAGGGTAAGTTGACAGTGCTCTTTCTATAACGTGGAAGACATCTCAATTCACTTTGGTGCATGCATGTTTATATCTGATATAGCCATTTTAGGTTCCTCTCTTATGGCCATCAGAACGAAAGAAGCAGTTTAGGGACACAATCTGCCTGGCGTCTACCTTGGAAGGAGATGGGTAACACCAAACCTGACTGCAGAGAGAGTAGATGATATCTCACTGAGAAGGAAACACATCCATTGCAGATGTCTACCCTGGACCTATGTGAACTTTCCTTTGAGTTGCTGGTATCTAATTTTTCAGAAGAGTGGCTTCTATTTCAGTGCTGTTTTTGGAAGGGAGGTTTTGATGGAAACTGCATAGACAGAGGGGGTTGGGTTGGCTCAACCAGGCTCCAGGGAAAGGACAGCATCTGAAGGAAGGCTGCCAAAGGGCGACAGACAGTGGCAGAGTGTTGGAGAAGTATGGAGGCTGAGGGGTTCAAAACAGTCTCATGTGTTGAAATTGAGGGGCAGCTGTGAGATTTCCAGCACCTGCAAAATGCTGTCAGAGTGGCTGAAGGTGGGGTGCCCTGGGAAGCAGAGTGAGCATGGGGGGCCCTGGCCTGGGCTGGAGGCTGCCACCAGGGCAGCCCCCTGTTGCAGATTGAAGGCTGCCATCTCCTGTGAGATGTGTTCATGCAGGAAAGCACCCCAGGTGCTCCCCCAGTCTTTGGACAGAGACCCCTCATAACATTTCCCTGCTCTCCTCTGTTTTTCTGCTTTGCACCTCTGATTAATTTGAAATAAGCTGTGGGATCCAAGACCAGCAGAGCTGGAGCAGGAGGACACCACAGCTTATGAGAGAAGCTAATAAATAAAGGAAACAGAAGTTTCCACATTATAGATATACATGTATTTATGTATGGTGCCAAAACCAAATAAATAAATTGTTTTTACCTTTTTCTGTATGCTAATTTCATACTGAAAACACTTTGCATGTTCCATATGACTTCTAAGGGGTGGTTGCCATGTTATTATGCAACCTGCTGAATCTCTAGTACAATTGACAGTGACATTTAATGGAGGAGTGAGAATTTCTGGAAAGAAAGAAAGAAAATAATTAATGTAGACATGGTCAGTAATCAGCTACAACTCGTGTTCATAGCAAAATACATGTGAAGTTGAGGCAACTGATATACAACTGATGTCAATGAATGTTATCTAGTAAACATGAGTAAAATATATTAGCAAAACAGGAATATATCACTTCAGTTGTTGGACATCTGAAGTAATTGAAGTTCATATAGAAAAAGTATGAAGGATTTTGTGTAATTCAGTAGTACAATCAGGAGAGTGCCATTTTCTTCTATGTCTAAATTTCATGTTGGCAATTTCTATAGGTATAAAGATGGAAGTTTCTCTGTGTGTGGTATTATTCCTGTAGAAGATCAAGTCATCTGAAATCATCTTAATATACTTGACTACGTGTAACCTAAGTGTCTAACCACTATAGTCAGAAGAGACCTCATCAGTAGTGCCCATGATGCCTGCAAAGCAGTTTGACACACCATTGGGCAAGTGTGCTTGTCTGAATAGCTCTGGGCATTGCAGCCTGCATCAGCTTCGGCAGGAGTTGGTCTTACACTGGGCATTTCAGACCACACAGGACACCCAGGAGGACCCTGGTCTCTGGACCACAGGTACTGGACCACATCTGCAAGCCTTGCGGATGCCTCAAGTGTCTGAGGGTGTCTCAAATGGCACTAGAGGCATGTTTTTAGGCAACTGAATACTGTCCCAGATCTCTATTGGAGCTTAAACACATAGTTTACACATAACTACTCACATATTTAAATAATGCAGTCTTAATTTGCAAGTTGAACCCTCCCTCTGGTTTTAGGACATGTAGCTCTTGTGGCTCACAGAGAGGTGTGGAATTAAAGATTGGCAAAATGAGCCCATCAGAAAAGTGGCCTTGAAAGATTAACCACTGTAGTTCATCACTTGGATTCCGTGGATATGTTCACATCACTTCTCTAAGAAGTTATTTCAGGGTGCCTCTGCCTTTGCTTGTTTTAGTTAATTTTTGGAACTATATTCTGTCAGCTATCAGGAGCAAAGTCTGTCCTGCAGTGCAGGATCCTGCAATGGCTACAAACATTTTATTCTTCTTTTATTTTCAGAGAAACATTCCCCACTTCCTTATTTCATAAAACAGTAATAAAATAAAAATATTCACTTACCAATTTTATACAGTTCAATGTACTCATCATAGAACTGGATCAAGGAGTCTTTGCTAGACCCATTCACCAGGAAGTAAGCTCCTTCAGTCTTTATCATCACATTTTGGAATCTACATCCTGTGTTTCTGCCATTTTCATCTTTAATGTAAAGCTCACATTCCATCACATCATTGTCTCTGTATATAGCAAGGCATTTTAGTTAAACGTGGGCAGTGTGATGTGTCAAATGAGAATTCAGACTTTCCTAGACTCAAGCATTCCTACTTACCTCGAGTTCTGCCAGTAGAGAAAATATTGGGTATCTCCTGGAGCATCCCTGCCTGCCTGCCAAGTGCACTTCATGAGGGAAATGTTATAAATCACACAGGAGAAGTTTTCAATGGCTGACCCATTCATGC
Source organism: Athene cunicularia (assembly GCF_003259725.1). Taxonomy (NCBI): domain Eukaryota; kingdom Metazoa; phylum Chordata; class Aves; order Strigiformes; family Strigidae; genus Athene; species Athene cunicularia. The sequence goes on along the minus strand of NW_020799091.1, from coordinate 72,765,510 downwards.
CTGCAAACACAGGAATATCCATGATGAGGAAAAATCGTGTGACTGCTCCAAACTGAAGGATCTTGTGCATGCTTAGATGTGTTAGACACCTGCAATTGCAGCTGATTATTGCTTCAGTTAGGAATGACAGCTGGGAGGAAGCTGAACTCTCATCCTATTTTGACTGTCTCTGATATGTGAAACCTGGGAGCAAGTAGAGCATTCAACAGGTAAAGGGAGGCACATTGTCTTTTAACACCATCCTTGGTGCTACAGAGTAGTATCTCTCCTTTTGCAATTAATGCCCAGGAATCCACTCCTGTTTACACACAGCATTTAAAAAGCTTGAACTTTTAAAAGTAAGGTTGGGCTTTTTTCTGCCTGCCAATCAAACAGCTCTATCTTTCTACCCTGATGCAGGCAACAGTGATTTGACCTCTTCCTTTTCTGGAGGACATTGAAGTGGGAACTTCATTTCTTTGGAACCTCCCTTGTGGCTCAGCTGTGCAGGCATGCTCAGCCTCCGTCTCTCTTCTCCTTCAGCCAATTTTTAGCTTCTTTTTGTGGTGTGCCCCAACTTCAGCGAAAGGGTGGAGGCTTCTTCTACCACTGCCTCCAGCGCCCAATATTGAGGGCATCCTGTGGAAGCAAGGGGGAATCCCCTGGAGAACCTGCATGCTTGGAGGCTAAGGCCACCTGGGGAGGAACACCAAAAGCAAGAGGTTTTTTCAAGAGGCAATGTGTCCTGGCTTATATTTTGAGGGTCACCGTGAGAGTGTTTCCTCTGTCAAGTCCCTAGGAAGAGATGAGTTTCCCTCTTTCTCTGCTCAGATATAAGCAAGCTGCTAATCTTGTCATCTCTGTCAAGTCTGAAATAGCCCAGTTCTGCACAGATGCAGGAGCACTGGTGACTTGGCAGCTTTAGTGGAGGAGAACTCTGACTTGAGAAGGAAGAGGAAAATGGACTGTAAAACTTCAGATTTGGAATTATGAATTTAGGATCTGCCTAAATCCCACTCGAATAACTCCCATATGTCAGAATGTCTTTGTAAACAGTTTCATGTGTGCACAGCAGCTGAGGGAGCACACATGTCTGTGTGTGTGTGTGACCATCAGAAGTAGGGAGGTGATAGTCCCCTGTACTCTGCACTGGTGAGGCCACACCTGGAGTATTGTGTCCAGTTTTGGGCACCTCAATATGAGAGAGATATCAAGGAGCTGGAGTGAGTGCAGAGGAGGGCAACAAAGCTGGTGAAGGGCCTGGAGAACAGATCCTATGAGGAGCGATTGAAGGAGCTGTGAGTGTTCAGTTTGAGGAGGAGAAGGCTGAGGGGAGACCTCATCACTCTCTACAACTACCTGAAAGGACATTGTAGAGAGGTTGGGGCTGGTCTCTTCTCACAGGTGATTAGCAATAGAACAAGAGGGAACGGCTTTAAACTGCATCAGGGGAGGTTCAGACTGGACATTAGGAAAAAAAAAAATTCACAGAAAGAGTGGTCAGACAGTGGAATAGGCTGGCCAGGGATGTGGTGGAGTCACCATCCCTGGATGTGTTTTATAAAAGATGTTGGGAGATATGGTGTCAGGAAGAACTTTGTAGAGTAGGGCTAATGGTTGGACTTGATCATCCCAAGGGTCTTTTCCAACCTGAATGATTCTGTGATTCTATGTGTGTGTGTGTGTGTGTGTGTGTGCGCACGCGCGCACGCACATGTGAATGTGCACACCAGGGCCAGATTAGGAGATTTCTACGTTCGGTTTGCCTCTAGCTGCTTATCACTGGCATTTTTGTTCCTCTCCTCCCATTTTATGAGTTTCACTGTTCTGGAGACTGTGCCTTAGCTAGCTCTATGGTCTGGCTCCTGACAAACTCACCAGCAGCCCAGCAGAAAAACATTTAATAAAGAAATGGACACTAACATCTTAATTTGTAAGCCAGAACAGTTATTTAAATCCACCCTCAAACCACTGTAATTTAGTGGCATTTTGGAGCCCTAGTATGAAAGAGAATAATGCAATTACTGATACATTTGTAGTAATGCATGACTTGCAGAATTGTGGGACTATTCATTATAAAGCAAATTATTTTAGCAGATCTGCAAAAGATCATTTTAAATAGTTAACTACTGTGTAAGGAATTGTTTTCTAAGGCAATGTTTATCTTTAAAAATTGCAAATGGAGAAAACCTTACCCAGACTATAGACATTACCTCCAGGGATAAAGGTGCAATTCTTTGAGATGTTTGTGTTTGGCACTTCAATGATAAAGAATACCCCTTTGTGCAGAGACATGTCTTGTTCCATTGGATACCTGCATAGTGGACTATTTACCTGGAAAAAAAAAAAAAAAAAAAACAAGTTCATGTTTTATTTCTCTGTTTTTCTTCTGCTGGTGTTAGATGATGGTGGCTATGGAATTTCAACTCAAAAATTCAATTCATAGGGCCAAAATCTTGCCTGTATATGTACGTGTTTTAGGCTCAAGAGCAAACTCTGTCCTGTACCACTTGAGGATGATGTAGGAGCTGAGTGATCAAAACCAGAACTACACAAAAAAGTTTGCAGCTCAGAAGTTGGATGCTACACTAGTGTGCAACTATTAGAGAAGGCTAATAATACCCCAGTGGCATAACAGAAGATGGTTAATAAATAGAGGAACCACAATAGAATTTAGTCAAAAGATTAGGCAAAATAGAATTCCTTGTCTGACCTCCCCAGGGGTCAGAAAGGTGTCTACAGCATTACACTCATAATCTTCAGTAAAGGTGTGATGTGTTTTTGTAATATGTATTTCTAATTAAGGCATTGGCTTTGCTAGGCTAAATAAGCTTATCTGTATCTCTCTGTCAAGCTTTCTACTTTTCTCTTTGGATAATGTGCATTTATAACACAACCTGTGCTACAGGCATGATCCAGTTTACTGGGAAACAAGGAAAGAACTTGAGATAATGAAAATCCATGGCAGTGTTTGGGGAATTAATTTTTTTAATTCAGAAGGTCTCTTGCTCTGTCTCTAAATTCTCTAGGAGTCTCAGTCTCACAGCCCCCTTTTTTCAGCAGCGATTTCCCTATTCATGATTCAACATAGGTAAAGTTCAGCCTATCACCTCCTTTCCATTTTGGAACCAGAACTTCAGTTCTGTGGTATGCACAGGGTGCTCCTCCTGCAGCAAATGCACCCAGGCATTGGTGATGGCTTCCCACAGCCCCTGACAGATCAAGCTATAGACTGCAAACAATCACTGATCAGATTTTACCTGCAACTGATTCATTTTTTTCAAAGTAAGTGTAATTGATAAAAGGTAAAGGTGCGATTATTTATCTCAACGAATATCAAGTTTACCTTTATGTCTATATTTTCCATGTTCCTGTTTATGATGGTACATTTGTACTCAGAGAAGTTCTTGCTGCTCTCCCAGTTCAATCTCATTTTTCTCCAGTTCATTTTCACATTTGTAATAGGTGATTCTTGTGCCTCTGCTGCAAGTGTTACAGAATCAGTTCAGTAAAAATACACTATTGTTTTTGTTGAATGCAGAGGATAGTATCTGTCAGGCCTAACATGATAATTGCCAAATTAATTACATATATCTCTGATAAATGAATTAAACTCTGTTTCTCAGATTATATCTGCAAAAATGTACTTACACCCCATACACTGGATGTCAGCATGCAAGGGATGAAATAGCAGCATACACCACCAAATCATACAAATGAGTCCAAGAATATCAAACATATTTTCTTCTCTGGAAAGTGAGAATGAAATCCTCAGGAAAAAAACAAGAAAAAAGAAAAATTATGCCAAAGTGTACTTTGGTTTCTGCAAACTTTTTCTTTATTTTCATTGAAGGAGTCAAAGATGCTGTCTAATTCATCCCTAGAAAAAAAAATCTTTAAAAAAAACAAGCAGAGGGTATGCATTTTTTTGCATACCTCCATCTTCTTTGAAAGAACTGTACAGGCTCACTACTGTCTATTACAACACAGCAGTTTGAGATAGAGAGGCCACGGACTGTCATTATGATATGTACAGTCATGCTCAACGAATGATACATTCACTGTATTTGGTGCAGAGACCACGATTTAGGATTACTGTTGTCCCACGTATCTATCCTAACCATTCGATCAGAAAGTCAGGTTTTCTTGCTTTCTGATCCTGTGAACATCACTGCAGATTTTCCTACTCAGTGCTCCAGCTTCTGCTGCAAAGCGAGCATTTAGACTGGTTTTCAACCATTTGTTGAAGGCATCTTTTGGGAAGTGGGTGGTCTGGCTTTTTGTTGTGTCAGGCTGTGAATGACTCACTTCTCTGTGAATGCTCTGTTAAAGCCAGCATCACCGCACCAGGCATGTTCAGAGCCTATACCTGCTCCTGCCAGCATGTGTTAGGAGTGCATGGAAAATGTCCGTGAGATCTGAACTAAGCAAAGCAGGAAGAGAAAGGTCTCAATCTCTGTCAAGTTTTAGCAGGAATTAAATGCTGACCTGCTTACCTTTATTTTGACTATGGCAAATCTACAGTCTTTTTTCAAAGTCTTTTGGGACTTATTTCAAGATTTCATGTAGTAAGAACTTAATAGCCCTTAAAATAATACTTAGAGCAATGCCCTGAATCATTTCTCATTCTTTTCCTGGAGGCCAAGATCAAAGCTGACTGTGGACATATCATTGGTTTTGCATGTTATTTACCAATTTAGTGCTATTTTCTATCATCTTTTCATTTTCTGACCACAGATCAGCTAAGAACAGCTTTCCATTCAGAAAGATACCTTAGGAGCTGGAATTTTGATGGGGCCTTTCCAAAGGCTATTTGGCACTGGATAGCCCTGGTTTCAGCTGCTTTTCCATTGTCCTGAATATCCCAAATAGCAGCATTTACCATAAACTTGATTACACTTCTGTCAGTTCCTGACTAACTTGAACAATTTTTTTTTAATATGTTGTCCCTCACATCTCACCTCTTTTCATGGAAATATACTAATATTAGTATATTCCATAATACTAGTATATACTAATACATACTAAAGGATCCCAATTGTTAGGTGTAGTTTGCTGTATCTCACTATTAAAGATGATAATTTTTTCTACACTTTCCTTGCTATCATCATAGAACGGTTTGAGTTGGAGGGCACCTTAAGGATTATCTGTGGGCAGAGGCACCTTCCACTAGACCAGGCTGCTCAAAGCCCCGTCCAACCCAGCCTTGAACACTGCCAGGGAGGGGGCAGCCACAACTGCTCGGGGAAAATTGTTCCAGTGCCTCACCTTCCTCACAGTAAAGAATTTCTTCCTTATGTGTAATCTAAATCTACCCTCTTTCAGTTTAAAATGGTTATCCCTTGTCCTATCACTACATTCCCTGATACAGAGTCCCTCCCCATCTTTTCTGTCTCCCCAGAGCCTTCTCTTCTTCAGACTGAACAACCCCAACTCTCTCAGCCTGTCCTCATAAGGGAGGTGCTCCAGCCCCCGATCATCTTCATGGCCGTCTTCTGATCTCACTCCAACAGGTCTATGTCCTTCCTATGTCAGGGACCCCAAAGCGGAACACAGTGCTCCAGGTGGGGTCTCATGAGAGCAGAGTATAGGGGAGAATCACATCTTCCATGTGCCCTAGCATAGTTTCCAGGAGAATTCGCTCTGTGACCTTGCTGGGCACAGAGGTGAGACTGACTGTCCTATAGTTCCCTGGGTCTTTTGTATGTCCCTTTTTAAAAATGGGGTTATCTTTCCCTTTTTTTCAGTCAGCAGGAACTTCACTGCACTACTACGACTTCTCAAATATGATAGAGAGTGGCATAGCTACTTCATCTGCCAGTTCCCTCAGGACCTGCAAATGCATCTCATCAGGTGCCATGGACTTTTGCACCTTCAAGTTCCTTAGATGGTCTCGAACCTGATCTTCTTCTGCAGTGGGAAGTTCTTCATTCTCCCAGTCCATGCCTTTGTCTCCTGTGACTTGGCCAGTGCGGCTGGAGCCCTTAGTGGTGAAGACTGAGGCAAAAAGTTGTTGAGTACCCCAGCCTTTTCCATTTTCTGGATAACTGGGTTTCTCATTTCCTTCCAGAGAGAGCTGATATACCTATAGTAGCTTTTCTTGTTGCTCTTGATGTCCCTGGCCAGATTTAATTCCATCAGAGCTTTGGCCTTCTTAACCTGATCCCTGGCTGCTCAGACAGTTTCTCTGTATTCCTCCCAGGCTTTCTGTCTTTGCTTCCACTGTCTGTAGGCTTCCTTTTTATGTTTAAGCTTGTCAAGAAGCTACTTGTTCATCCATGCATGCCTCCTGGCATTTTTATCTGACTTTTTTACTCTTTGTTGGAATGCATAGCTTCTGAGCTTGGAGAAGGTGACCCTTGAATACTAACCAGCTTTCTTGAGCCCTTCTTCTCTCCAGGGCTTTATCCCATGGTACTCTGCCAAGCAGATCCCTGAAGAGGCCAAAGTCTACTCTCCTGAAGTCGAGGATAGTGAGCTTGTGCTCCCTTCTCGCAGCCCTAAGGATCTTGAACTCCACAATTCATGTTATTATTCGTTTTGTGTTCAGAAACTTTTGAATCTTACTATGGACATTAATAAACTTTGAAGATATCTGCTTTGTAATTAAAATAAGATGCTAGCTCATAGAACTACATTCATAATAATTTTAAACTAAAATCAATGTTGTGATATACAACTGAACTTGGGCTATAAAATATACTTGAGAGGACAGGAAAAAATGCTGAACCTGCTTAGAGCTATTTTAGAGAATGTGACTCTCAAGTCTTTGAGAGAATGAATATTTACATAATTACAAACAGTATACACCTGCTGATGGGAATTAGAAAATAGAGAAGGGGATTGAGAGACTGGCTTGGTGGGCACCCAGTGACCAGACAAGGTCACACCACCACAGTAATTTTTTCCTGTTTGCTATCACAAATGACTCTCCACTCTTAAAACTAGATTAACTCCCTCTGTTTTTAGAGGTTTACATCCCTCACCCCAGAAAAGTCTACTATATTTTTTTTCTCGTTGCAGTGTCAGAAACCAAGGAGTCAGATTTTATAGATCACTGTAGGAAATTTAAATTACTAAGGAAGTGTGAGTACCTGCAAAGGGCAAATCCACATTCATTTACATGGTGTGGAGCTCTTATCAAACACATCTGTGTCTTAGGTACCATTTTCCTTTTCTCAGAGGAAGTTAAAACCCTTTGTAACAGATTTTCTATTCCCATCATTTGTTTTTCTGTTGTTTTGGGTTTTTGTTTTTGGTTGTTTGTTTTTTTTTTTTTTTCCTACAAGAAGAAGCAGCAGCGTTAATGGGGTTTTTTGAGTATATTTTAGTAGTGTAACTTCCTAGTAGCAATTTTTTTGATTTTATGTCTAGGTTTAATTCTAAGACTGTGAGGCAAATTCTTACAAACTCATGAGAAAGAGAAACATGGTAATATTTTATTACTTGTCTGTTATTCTATACTCATTTTTATGGTCATTTCAGAGTGCTGATTCCAGACTGACTCCATCTGTGGTGAAAGCAAAAAGCCAGCCAGAACATCCAAGCAAGCTGGAATATTCTTGAATATTTCCAGGAGGCATATCACATTTCATGGAAATTGTCTTGATGTGACCTGTCCATTGTGGACTTCAGGAATCAAGCAGGACACAGTGTCAGGGTTGCAACAGAGACAAACGATTCACTGTAGCCTGATTCTTCTCTGCTTATCTTTTGCAGCATCAATCTTTTCTTTGTAGATTATCATGCTACATTAAGGATGTGGCCACAGCTGCTGAGAAGTGATATTGAAGAATCTTAAGTACAACCAGTATGGAGGACGGGCTGTGAAATGCTTTGTGAGATATTGGTCTCAACAGCAATTACCACAGTAATGCACATAGGAACCTCGAGACCTCCTGTCCTTCTAGGCTGTCCCTTTTCATATAAACATAATTTTCTCCATTTATTTCCATCTGTTCAGTCACTCTTAATCTTTTGTCTTTCTTTCTGCATCCTATGTTCCTTTTTAGGCACTTGTTTTCCTGTTCTCTGACAACTGTCTGCTCACCTTCTCTTTATAGTCTTTTCTTTATTCTTGTTGTCTCCCTCTTCTGCTTTCATGACTCCTCTGCTTTCAAAGTCTCCCTCAGGTTTCCTACACATGACAGTCCCATACTGATAGCACTCTTTATGTTGTCTCATGGAAATGCTTGTTTGGAGCACTGCTGAAGGAGTCATCTGCACCTTGACTGCTTAGAGGGGTACTTCCTGGCACCATTGCCTCCAGGCTCTGGACATGTCATTGTCAGTGGGAATATCAGGGCCTGTAAGCATTCACTTTCCTCAGAAGAAATGGCCATTTCCATTGACCACAGTACTAAGAGAGTTTGCTTCCCTAAGGATTTGGGTTTCACAGATGACTGACTTTTAAAACAAATTGCACAAGACAGGTTTAGTGTTGGATTGTGCCTATGTTCTCCTCAGCTAAATGTACTAACACATAGCCAGGTTCCCTGGCTTTCTCTGACCTGAAGGAGCTGTGGTGAGACCTAAGCCATTTACCTGAGCAATCCATACCTTCTGCCCAGTGGCCAGGCAAATGGCTCCAGCACGACATCTGTAGGAACTTGCTGCCTCCAGGACCTCCCCCCTCTCTCAGGCTGTTTTTTTTTGCAGAGAGATGTGGTAAAGCTCCCTCTGCTCTGAACAAACCTCAGGACTGAAGGCATCAGAGGGAACACATACTTATGTCAAAATGTTTGGGAGTGTTTTTTGGAGGATCAGATTGGAAGAAACGTACATATTCTCATGTAAGTAGTATTTCCTCATATTTCATTTATATAGGAGGTAATATAGAATCTGTGAGGATGAAACCCCCCCATCCTTAACTCTATGCTTGTTTCTACTTTGATTTTTTCCTTTTTCTTCCTGGCTAGCCTCACAAGTATCTTGACCTCTCAGCGTGTGTCTACCCTGCTATGTAGGGGAGGGCCCCAGAGGGGACTCAAACACCTATTTTCCACGCTCCTCAATTCTTAGCTCACTCCCTAGGTCTCTCCAAGACAGGCTTGCTATAAACCTAATTTATCCACTTAAGCTATGTAAATATGAACCAGCCAGTGACACTTGGCCTTAGAGTGTTCTTTCATTTAGAGGTATGTGCAGAGCCTGCATGTATAAATTTTTCCCTAGCAAAATATTATCAAGGAAAACATTGCTAAACTTATATCTAATGTTACATGATGTATGATGTGTTTTACTCAGCAGTAGTGATTATATTCCCGGTAAGTTAGATGCTAGCAAGCATGAGCCCATTTTGTCTTCTGTAGCAAGGCACAGTCAAACTCAGTCTGCTGGAGAATGATCTCTGTATCACATGTCAGAAGGAAAATACAGTCACATTTAAAAGCTGTGGTATGTCTATAGTAGTTTTTATGGAAAGTATCCTTTAAATACTGACTTAAGCACTTTGAATTCTTACCCTCTTAGTCTGTACAGTCTATTGTCTTCACTCTTAGGCGGTGAGTGCAGGATGCTACCAGAAAATGTCACCTGAGACCAAGGTTCCTTAGTTCTAATTCCCAGCTTTACCAGTGACTTTATTGAGTGGCTCTGGGAAAGTTACTCCTGCTCACTTTGAGAAAATTTGAATTTTACTCATAGGGTGATGTGCAGATAAACTGATGCTTATACACTGCAGAGAAACTGATGCCTATATATTGCAGACATATAGACAGTACCATACACTGGCTAAACACACCAGGAGGCATAGAAATAGGAGTAGAAACCTTACACCAGATACCAAGCAATGAAATATTCCTCTGAAATTGCTACCTAAATGCAACTTTCTCAGAATCAGTTCAGTCTTTAGATCAGTATTTTGATTTCTGTAGATGATATAAAACTGGAACAAGTGGTTGATGTACCACTATTTTACTTCAGAGTGACCTGGACAGACTGGAGAAATGGGCTGACAAGAATCTCATGAAATCCAGCAAAAGGAAGTGCTGAGTCCTGCACCTGGGGAGGTGCAGGCACCAGCACAGGCTGAGGACAACCTGCTGGAAAGTTGCTTTGCAGAGAAGGCCCTGGGGCTCCTGGTGGACAACAAGCTGACCATGAGCCAGCAATGAGTCCTTGCAGAAGAGAATGTCAAAGGCACTCAGGGCTGCATCAGAGTGTTGCCAGCAGGTCGAGGGAGGTGATCCTTCCCCTCTGCTCAACACTGATGAAGCCAGACCTGGAGTGGTGGGTCCAGTTCTGGGATCTCCAGTACAAGAAAGATACAGAGCTGCTGGAGAGAGTCCAGCAAAGAGCTGCAAAGATAATTAAGGAGTCTGACATATGAAGAGAAGCTGAGAAAGCTGGGATTATTAAACCTGGAGAGAGGAAGGCTCAGGGGTATTTTATCCATGTGTATAAATACTCAGCCGTAGGGAGCAAGGAAGATGGAGCCAGACTCTGCTCAGTGGTGCCCAGTGACAAGAGTCAATGGACAAAACCTGAAATACAGGAAATACATTTAAACACAAGAAAAGACCTTTTACTGTGAGGGTGATCAACCACTGGAACAGCTTTTCCAGAGATATTGTGGAGTTTCCAACGTTAGAGATGTTCAAACCTGTCCAGACAAAGCCTGAAGCAATCTGCTGTAGCTAGCCCTGCTCTGAACAAAGAGTGCAACAGGATAATCTTCAGAAGTGCCTTCCAGCCTCAAATATCCCAAGATTCTGTGATTTTTTTTTTTCAAGAAATAGAAATCTACATATTTCTAAATTAATTTATAGAATAGGTACAGAAAATAGCAATTTTTTTAAATTACTGCAAAATAAATGTCAGATAACAAATGTCAGATAACGCAACAGACATCATAGACATTTCATAGTTTTCCTTGAATCTTGCAGAAAGCTTTAGAAGTTTTAAGCAAGTAGGCTAAAACATTACCAATATTTTACCTAGACTTTCTTAAACCCAAAGCTAATCCAGATTTTGTATGTGCGCTAGTATAACTATACCTAATTTAATCCTTGCTATGGGTTCTGCACAAATCTGTGTGTCTTCTGCACAAAATATTCTGTGGCACAAGTAAAAACATTAAACAGCATAGAGAAACATACCTCCTCTTGGAAAAATTCTCCTCCTTTATCTTGTTTGGATCGCAGAAGCAAGGGCACTTGAACTTGTAGTTGTGGACATGCAGGCATCAGTGTTTTGCTCTGCCAGTTAACTTTTTTTACTGCATGCTGGTATTAAGTAACAAATGCTGCAAGTCAGAAGGTGACTCAGTTTATCATTTCCCTTACTGCTTTTGAACTTCCTTAAATTTCCTATTTTGCAGATGTTAATGATTTCACATGAACTGATCACGCAACTATCTCTTCCTTCCTGTTATGTTGTATGAACTAAGCAATAATAGTCACAATATGCAAACTTATTGTATTAAAATACATAAATACTCAGTGGTCTTAATACATTAATATGCTAATAGAATTACCTCTCCTACAAAGAAACACATTTTCATAAATAATATGTTCTGGAAATAACAGCAGTGTTGTGTAACTAGTCCATGTTTAAACTGCTTACAAATGGCCACTTATTTCTATCAGGACCTGACTGGCTATATATGTCATTTATAGCCTTTGCACCAGTGCAGGTTCTCTTTTGAGGAAGGTGAATCCTTAGCATGCTTTTTCAAACAGCCAAGAAAATTCTGTCTTGAATATTTGTAGGCAAAGAAGTGGCAAGGAAAATATCAGTTCCAAATTTCTGAACTTTCTCACTGTAAGATTTTGGGTTGGCTTTGTTTAGTTCATCTTAGGCTACAATATCAATGGGCTAGGTGCAAAAGTGTCAGAATTTTCAAATTAAAAGAAAATATCCAAAGCATTTACTGAATTCAGTAATGTCAAGTTTGCAAAAGACTTTGCAGTCATATAAATATGAGAGTCTAAGGCACAATGTTTGCTTTAACTTCCAGCATCTTTAGATATGGGTCTGGGTCATGATGGGCGTTAGCCACTTCCCAGTTTGTTTTACATGATATCTAGCATGCAGATATGTAATCTTCATGTAAAAGCTAATTTTTATTTCTTGTTCTCAAATGCTTATCGCAAGAGTTATTTGAATCACCCCCTACCTTCCATTCCCAACACAGGCACAATAGCAGGAAGGTGAAGATCCCCCGGGCTTCTTAGTAGTTAGTGTGTAAGAGGAAGAACTTTTCTTAACCCTGTTTTCCTTGTACCAAAATTTAATTTTTTATTTTTATTTTTTTTTACCCTGTATGTGGTCAGATCCACCAATTTACCTCACAGACATTTCAAACTGTAAATGTCTTGCTTTTCAGTCCACACTGGTGAGTCTTGCCCAGCTTTACTCAGGGATTCTCACCAGAGGGCAAGTTAAGTGAGTAATACTGAAGGCAGAGTGTGTGTGAGGCAGTGGCTCAGCTACAGAATTCGGTCTCCAGAACCATATACCTAGCATTGGCTCAGTCCTTGGTAACTTGGGAACAGGACTGGCATGTTTCAAACCTTCTACTCACTAAAGGATTTTATTTGCTTATTTTATACAGCTTAAGGAGAACATAGTACATGTGTCAGTGTGGTTTGAAATTGCCTGTTCATCAAATATGCTCTACTTGGTTACCACCAGCAACCTCAGTGACCACTACCTCTTTGTGTAACTTTTCTATAGCACCATCCTCCTGTGCCACACATATTTCTGATGCAAAGTGTGTGTCTGTGTCTGATTAATTTTGTTGAAGGGATTTACATCCTCTTGTGGTGGCATGTTTGCTCAGGTTCTGGGTAAACTGAAGGTTGTCTTACAGTGTCATCTGACCAGTACATTCAGGCTGCCTAAACAGTGGTTGAATTAGATTTAACTGATCCATTTTGAACTCTAGTTTGGACCAATTCACCAGGGCTCTGTGTCCGCCAACTGGTGCAGCCACCCTTCCCTTCTTCTCGAGGTCTGACTGCCTGTGCTACCTTGCTGGGTGATGTGGATGGTCCCTGCTTGGGGAGGGCACAGCCCTGCTGGCCCCAAGGCTGCCTTCAGGTCCTGGACAAACCTGGGACTCTGTCTCCTGGGGACCAGCTTCCTTCAGAACATATGGAATCTTTTGTGTTTCCCTTCAACAGGCCCCACCTTCTCCTGGGAACATTCATCTCAATAGCTTGTGAACTGCCACACTCTACAGACTGGTGCTTATGGTAAGCCAGCAATTATTTTGGTTTTGTTTCACATGCTGTTCTGTGTTTTATTCTAGTTCAGTATTGGCAACGTGAGTGGCTGACTCTCAATCCTAGAGTAGTCAGGGGAGACCTCTCCAGTTCTCCCAAGACAGCCCCTTCCAGCACCAGAGCTCTTGGTTCACGGGTGCAGAGTGGTCTGCTGGGATCTCATGCAGATGCTGTTCCACACTGTTGATGCAGATGTTGCTAGTCAATTTATGAATAGCTTGTCATAAATAAAAGACAGAAAATTCACTCTACATGCCTAGAAAAATCTGTTGTTAATAATGTCTCAGTTTAACATTAACATTTTCAACATTAGGAGGAGATCTGAGAAAAATACGAGGCTAACAAAAGCTTCAGAAATGTTACCAACACTTCATAAAGAAACAGTAGATAGAACAATAGTGTTCATATCCTTCAAGAAGATGGCAAATGTTAGATGAAGCTGTTTTGTAATAGACTAAAAAGGGCTACTGCAATGCAGAGATTTGTGAAATGAACAGCGCAATTTTTCAAAACTATTTAAAAATTACGTTCTATTTTTTTACCATTTCCTCTTCCAGGCAATGTAAATTCAATTGAGTAGTGGGTGATTTCAGGGTTTCTTCTGGACTATTACTTCAGCCTGTCTGGGTCCCTCTGGATGGCAGCCCCCACAGCTGGTCATCCCAATTTGGTGTCATCTGAAAACATGATGACAAGGCACTTCATCACCTCCTCCAGGTCATTGATAAAAACATTAAACCAGATAGGTCCCAGCATAGACCCCTGTGGTACCCAACTTGCCACACCTTTGGTAAAATCATACTGACCATTTCCAGTGTCTTCTTCTCTTTAACTTGCTTGGAAATGTGCTCCAAGAGGACTCACACTATGAGTTTTCCAGGTTGATAGGACAGTTGTTCTCTGTGTTGAACTTTGGGCCTTTTTTTTGAACATGGGTGTAACACCTTTCCTGAATAAGTTGAAGTGTGCTATCCCTTTCCAGGGAAAAACAGGAAGCAAAGGAGAAGTTTGTTTAGTATCTATTTAATAAGACCATAATGTCATCTCCTGAGTGGCTCGATATTGTCTTTGTCATACTTTCCTATTACCTTCCCTGCAGAGAGCAAATGAATAGTTCGTAACTCATGGCTAGGTTTTGGTGGTTTAGAGCCAAACTATGATTCACTCTGGCAATTTTAGCCAAGAGGAAAGATACCGTGAAAGGTTGTATATACTAGTATAGTCTAGTACAACCCCATTACTCTTTTAGCAAGTGATTGTGAGCATTTTAACTCTGGCCACTGCAGCATACTGAGAGAAATACAAAGATGGTTTGCATGTGTGTTCAGCATGAACTCGCCTCATTAAGAAATTGGCCTTGTTGTTCTGATCTGCTGCAAAAAGCTTCCCAGGTGAGTCTTTGACCAAAAGGCAATCATTAACCAATTAGGTGTGCCAAGAGCTGTTTGCATCCAGCTACACTAGAAGTTGGACAGCGTGGGGGATCACCCCTGGCTGCACTGGTAACTGGAAGGCTCTCTAGCACTGGAACATGTCCAGGAGCAACTGTTGTCAGCACTGATTTGGCCAGGATTTGCAAGTAATGTCCTGAGCAACTCCTGGACATAGTCCAGAAGTTAGCTCAGATCAGGGCTAATTTCTAAAGGCAATTTGCACGTGTCCACTTTATTTAAAGGTTTAATAAATTGGATCTGGGCTTTTGCATGGCAATTGGCCTCAGTGCAAGAGAGTAGTCCTGGGAATATTTAGTCTAATAATCAAATGTCTAGTATGATTGTAAATCTTGTCTAATAATCAAATAACTATATTCAAATATCTAGTATTGAAATCTGAGCCTCTGAGTCTAACAGTGAAAAGCAGTTTTACACCAAAGCATAAACCTGATGTATCAGTGATTCCCCACCCAGTTATGAAATACATTGTGAGACCCCCAAAATCTGAATCTCAGAGACCAAAACCAGCAGCAAGATATATGTGTTATCAAAATTATTGGGGCTACTTGGAGGAATAAGATGTTTTTCTTGTGAATTAAAGTGCTCAAAGGCTAATTCTGTTAAGGGAGGAAATCACTGAGCATTTGCTCTTTGAGTCTTAAGACAATCTTAGAAATCATGGTGAGCTTCTAGCATTACATCCTAAGGTAGGAACAAGTAGATGGTTCACCAACTAACCATCCAAACTGGGGGAGTCAGATGAGAAGACTCTTGGTGCAACTCTAGATCAAGGCTGAGCCTTTCATGGAATTACACTAAGAAAAGATAGAATTTCTGTCTGTGATTACCTGCTCAGATTCTGACTTCCTTGCTGGAATATGCTTGTTTCCCAAAGAAAGAAGCCCATTAATCAGATTGTACCAGTAAAAATAGTTTGTTGCTGTGTTCCTGATTTCTGTCAAGGGTATCAGGAGACACCCCAGGAAGTGAGGGTATTTGTCTCTTGTCTTCTGTGATGACCACATGGTCTCTACTGATTACTTATCTCTTACAAGGGCTTCCATTGTCTGCCCATTGCTACACTTTACAAGGGATGCAGATATTAGTTTTTTTGCCAAGTCCTGATAATACTGTATTCTGTAGAAATGTTACTTAATGTTCTTTGCTTGCTATTCTTTTACATGTGGAGACACTATGGCAGTATGTGATAAAGACATGGCTATGCCCACTCTGGTATATACCCACACAGTTAAATCAAACATTGAAATATATTCTTTGGGTACCATTTAAATACAAATAGATCAAATATTAGGGTTTTTTGTCTCTTTGAAGTGAAAAATCTCCCTGATCCTGGCTTAGCAAAGTAAAAGGGTGAGAGAGGCTGTACAAATTAAGAGGCCATTTGCAAAAAGTTGGAGCCCTCACCACAGAAGGAAAACAGGAAAGTGTGTGAATTCTGACAGGATAAATACAAGAGCAAAGTAAGTCAGGTCAAAAACACTTTTTAAGGAAAAACCTGTTAAAGGAATAAAATAAATCCAATAAGAAATAATTTCCCAGAGAAGGAATCTTATCAGAAACCACTAAGCGAATAGATGATTAAGGTATAGTAAAGGATTTGTTAAAGGAGGTAAGGTGACAGCAGAAAGTATCAGTAAATATTTGGTACTACAAATGCTGTCAAAGATGTCATGCTGGGACTTTTCTTTGATAGAAGTGAGAAGGAAGATCACACTCAAAATGAAGTGCCAAAGGGATTAGAGAAAAAAAATCACATCGCATCATTAGACCAGGATAAAATTCTAAGCTGCCCTGAGATTAAGAGGAGGATCCTCACATGGATGGTTACAAATAATTTGGGAAAATAGAAATCAACCAAAGATGACTGTGAGAAAGTTCAGTAATCTGATAACCAGTGAATGACTGAATGATAAATTAGCAGATGAAATGCCAATTTCATGTACGGAGTACAAAAATGTAGTTGATGAGAAATTCTAACATGCTGAAGTGCTGGATTGGCTGGCTGGACATTTTACTTTGATATGGTATAGCCTTTATGCCCCTGTATATTGCTGTTGCTATATGATAAATTCCCAAACACTTTTCTGTCTGGTCAAAAAATGCTTGACTTGAGAGGTTCAAAATACTTTCCAAATACATTTGTTCGCATCATCTGAGCATGACAGAACTCCACCTGTCCTCTGCAACAGGCAAGACACCGCCAGCAGGACAGAATCTCTTCTGAAACCACTTATGCTCATAAATGGCATACACATGTAGGAATCCAGCAAAATAAGAGTGTAAAGAAACCCTGTGATCTAGCATTGGAAAGAGTAACCCCTTGAGAGTTAGTAAAAGTGTTAGCAGAGCCTGGCATGGTGTTACTAGGGAGAGAGGAGAAAATTAAGAGCTGAAATGGTAAAGTTTTCTAATACTTAGAAAGATTGACTGCAATGGCCAGCTAAATCTAACATTTGGTGGGGAAATCTCTCAAGCCTGACACATTTAGATACTACTGCTCTAAGCAGTGAAAACAGGGCATAGGACTTTTACAGTATTGTACCAAACAACGCTAAAGCAGGGCCTTTCCTGCAGAATAATTTAAGATTTGAAATATGGCAAAGTAAATCTCCCAGGCTTCTGGAAACATGGCTTAACAGAGCCTACATCAAGAACAATACTCCAGAAGATATCCCTATTCACATCTCTTTAGAAATGGTTCCTCTCTGTTTATCACTTATTTGAAAAAGCTGTTGCTAGTCCTTTCAAAAGTGGTCCATCCATACAAATGAATGTATGTCAAGGTAAGGCCATGCCAGACACCGTGACCAACAACAGAAACAGAAATATTTTTTCTGAAAAACTTTGATGGAGCTTATATGTTTTACAGGAGTGAACTAAGGTTGGGTATACACTTCCCATAGAAAATTAAAAAGGAAAAAACAGTTGGTCCAAATCTAATGTACCCTTCCTCCAAGATGAACCATTGCTCTGGGCACAAGGGTCTCTTCTTTCTCAAACTGCTATATAAGTCTGTACTTGTCTCAAAATCTCAACATTAGGTTTAGCACTTTTCAGAGATTACATGTGGTTGCTGTCTTGTGTAGATATGATACTTCTTCGTAAGTCTGACAAGCTTCCAGTGTTCAGAAGAATCTAGGCCTCCTTAGGCTGCTTTCTCTAGCTGTATCTCACCTCATACTGGGAACTGTAAATACCATTCAAAATGTCCGAACACTGAAAAGGATGAAAATTCTAATCAAACTAGTCAATTTCCATTCCCAATTCTGTTTAATATCTTTGTCAATGATCTGGACAAGGGGATCGAGTGCATCCTTAGGTGCAGACAACATCATATTGGGCTGAAGGTTAGGAAGGCTCTATAGAGGGATCTGGATATACTGGATTAATGGGCCAAGGCCAATTGTACGAGGTTCAATGGGGCTAAATACTGGGTTACACTTGGCTCACAACAAACCTATGCAATGCTACAGGCTTGGGGAAGAGTAGCTGGAAATCTGCTTGACAGAAAAGGACCAGGGGGTGTTAGTCAACAGCTGGCTAGACATGAGCCAACAGTGTACCTGGGTAGCCAAGAAGGCCAATAGCATCCTAGCTTATATCAGAAATAGTGAAGCCAGTAGGATTAGTGAAAGATTGTCCCCCTGTACTCAGCACTGATGAGGTTGCACCTTGAATACTGTGTTCAGTTTTGGGTCCCTCACTACAAGAAAGACACTGAGGTGCTGTAGTGTGTCCAGAGAAGGGCAATGAAGATGGTGAAGGGTCTAGAGGGCAAGTAACATGAGTAGGAGCTGAGGGAACTGTGGTTGTTTAGCCTGAAGTAAAGGAAGCTGAGGGGAGACCTCATCACTCTCTACAACTGCCTGAAAGGAGGTTGTAGTGAGGTGAGTGTTGATCTCTTCTCCCAAGTAACAAGTGATAGGATGAGAAGAAATAAGCTCAAGTTGCACCAGAGGAGGTTTGGATTGGATATCAGGAAAAATGTCTTCACCTAAAAGGTTATCAAACATTAGAACAGGCTGTCCAGGGAAGTGGTTGAGTCCACTATCCATGGAAATATTTAAAAGACCTGTAGATGTGGTGCTTAGGGACATGTTTTAGTGGTGGATTTGTCAGTGTTAGGTTGGACTCAATGATCTTGAAGGTCATTTCCAACCTAGATAATTCTATGATTCTAATGATCTCCATAATTCACAAATTCCTTAGTCTGCAGTATCATTGGATCAGAAGGTGAGAAACACTTTCCTACATCTATATAAAATGAACATGTTATTGAAATGGGCTATATTCCTTCACAATAAGAAGACCTAAGCACTCCCCTTTTGCTACTACACCTCAGTTCTCTCTTATTTGAATAAGAATCAAAATTTATGATGCTTTCTGACTGCAAAGATTAGTATTCTTTTGGGGATTCATGAGAGACAGAGGGCCCTTCCAGTCAGTGAAACAGAAAATGAAGAAATGGCTTTAAAGGGTGTTATTCCTTTTCCTACCTCAGAGGGACCACCAAAAGATATGAGTTACCTGAGGTCCTCAACTTGTCCAATACTGGGCTTTCCTACACTCCCCCAGGATGTAACCCTAATGTTATATATTAGGTGAAGAATGCATCAGAAATGGAAAAGAAAAATAACTGCTGGTTCAAACCGACACCTCAACACTGAAAAGAAACAAGAAGATCATTCTGAGTCAAGCCCTATTCCCAGGGGGAATTATGCAGTAGTTCTCTCAGCAACTGTACTAGTACATAACATGACTCCATCTCTCCCAGTTGCTTTAAGTGTACAAATGGGTACTATTGTTTCACAACAAGGACTTAGAAAGGTTAACCAGGCTTGACAAGAACCATTTAAAGAAATATTAAGAGAAATATTTAGGTTGGAATGTACATCTGAAGGTCATTGAGTCCAACCTCCCACTTAAAGAAAGCTAACTTCAGTGTCAGATCCAGTTGATTGTCCAATTGCGTTTTGAATATATACAAGGATGGAGATTTCACAGACTATCCAGACACTCGCTCCAGAGACCATCTAATCACTCTTGCATGTAAATCACTCTTTTTCCTTATATCAGACCTGACTTTCTCTTGCTGCAACTTGTCACTGTTCCCTCTCCTCTTCACGTTGTGCAACTCCCATACAGGTCTGGGTCACATGTCACAGCAGTGGAAGACAGAGGTAGATCCCCTCAGCTTCTGTTGGCTGAAGAATTCCAGTTCTCACAGACCCCCATAATCATCTTGGTGCCCCGCTGCTGAACTTACCCAGTTTGTCAATGTATTTCTTGTACTAAGAGGTTGAAATCTGGACACAGAGCTACACGTGCAGACTCATGAGTGCTGAGTAGAGGGAATAATCACTGCCCTTGACATGCTGGGTCCAATTCTCCCAGTATAGCTTAGTATGTAGATAATTTTCATTAACATAAGGAAGCACTTACTGATTGGTGATCAGTTTGTTTCCTACAAGGACCTCGGAGCTTTTTCTGCAGACCTGTCAGTCAGTCATTCTTTAAGATGCATGCAGTTAGTTTTTCCCAGGTATTTGGCTTTGCATTTGCTTCAGGAGGTTCCAATCAATCCATTATTTCAGTCTGTCAAGACCCCTCTGAAGAGCAGGCCTGCCCTCCAGTATATCAGGCGGTGTCCTCAGTTTGCTGTCATCTGCAGTCTTGCTAAGGCTGCATTTCATCCTATTGACGATGTTACTTTAGTACTAAACACTATGAGTCTCAGCACTGATCCTTGAGGAGCGTTGCTCATGACCAGTCACTGCATTCAACAACAGCCTGGGCTGTTTACACAATACCTTGTCCTAACCCTATGAGTCTGAAAAATCAATGTTCAGCTTGATAGTGAAGCCCTCTGTTTAAACACAAGAACAAAGAATTAGCTGAGTCATGCACTCAAAATTTTAAAATGCTAAATTAAAGTAGTAAAAAGGCAAGTGAGCAGTAAAAACTTAAGAGCAGTAAGAACATAAGTACAGTAAGAACATACTTACAGAAGTGAATTTTGGGCTGTTATCAAGTTAATGGTGGCTGATCTCTTAACTTGCAACACACTTAAGCATTAGGATTAGTTAGGGTTTTAGACATACTCCTGTCATTTGAGATTCCTGTTGATTACAGGCCACCACTCAATGCATCAGCCTGTATTCAATCCCATTCTCAATTTTCTAGGTGCCCATATGTAAATTAAAAGATTTGAGGAAACTTCAAGTATGAATAGGCCTATTCTTGACAGTAGAACAATGGCATTCAGGAATCATAAATTTTTTAAAACAATTTTTGTTCATCTCAACAAATTCATTCTTATTCTTTTTAATATGAGACGGAACCATTGCTTTTCCTTAAATAAATACAAATGTAACTAAAACTTATAGACCAAAATATTTCAATCATGTTCACAAAATAGAAGATATCCAATACGGACAAGTTACCCAAACAGTTATCCAAAATGTGCTGGGTTTGTGTGGTGGGGTTTTTGTAGTGGGGGAGAGGGCTACAGGGGAGCCCCCCTGTGAGAAGCTTCTTGAAAGCCTTTCCGACTCCAAGTTGGACTCTCTTTTGCACCAAGGACAAGACAATTAGTGATGGTGGCTGCACCTCTGTGATAGCATACTTAAGGAGAACCTGAGAGGAGGTGGAGACTTTGAGGACAAATTATGAGAAGGGCACCTATGTGAACACCGAGGTCAGTGGAAGGAAGGAGGAGGAAAGGGGTGAGGTGTGTTGAAGTAGAGACCCCTGTATTCCGTGGTGAGATGGCAGGGCTTGCCCTCCCTGCCACCCATGGAGGTCACCAGAGCAGCAGAGATTTACCTGTGGCCCGTGTAGGGCCCCACACCGGAGCAGGTGACTGCACTAGGCTGGGACTCTGGGAAGAAGCCCCTGATGTTGTAATGCAGTGCTGGGAAGACTGCAACACGTGGAGGTGACCCTTGCCAGAGAATCTCGAGAAGAATGCATCCCATAGGGAGGACTCATGGAGGAGAGAGGTCGTGGAGGACTGTCTCCTGTGAGCGGAATGGCACGTGGAACAAGGGGAGAATGCAGAGGAATGCTTTCCCCTCATCTTTGAGGAAGAAGTGGTGGACTGACTGCACTCCCCATCCCCTGCCCTTGTACCACTGGGGGAGAGAGTTATAAATATTGAGAACAAAAGCTGGGGAAGAAAGGAGGGATGGAGGGAGGTATTTTAAGATATGGCAACTCTCACTGTCCCATTCTGTCTCTTAAGAGTTGGTTTTGCTAGTGTGTGAATTAAAGTAATGTTCTTGTTTTTTTCTTCCCCTAAGAAGTCTATCTTTTGCCAGTGACAGTTAAATGGGTGAGAGACCCCTCCTTGTCCTTAACTTAATTCCTGAGTCTTTTGATTGTTTTTTCTCCTTCCCAGCGCAGAGAGGAAAGAGTGGATGAATGGCTTCATGACACTCAGTTGCCCTTTGGGCTCAAACCATAATACAAAATTAAAAGCAAATACAATGGCATTAAAAAAAATATATATATGTGAAGTATCATTCTCTTTTGGCTGAATTACTGTTTTTTCCAAGAAAAGGACAAAAGTGAAGAAAGGCTGTATATTATTCCAAACTTTCCACAGCAATACACTGTTGCTTGGGCTAAGAAATGCACTTTCAAATTCCTAATTTTTTCTTGGTTATTTCTCTATATCAGTAACTAATATTATCTCTTCATTTTCAGATGATATTGGCTGAATTTTGCTCTCCATCAGCTGAAAGGAAAAGAAAAACTTCCATTAGTTTTATACATAAAACTAGTTAGGCTAGCCTCTACTTATGCACAATTCTGAGAGTATTTCAACTTTTTTTGCATATTTTATAGAAAAAAAATATTACTTCTTTGTTTCTTAGCTGATAAGCTTTCCTTAGCTGGACATAACAGTGAAATTTCATCAACTTTGTAATGTTGACACATAATTTTTGACTGCCTGGAAGTGGACAGGGAGAACGTGTAGTTTTCTCTAATGCACCATGCAGATTACCACAAATTATCTCAAACAAATGCAGAAGAATTAACTTCACTAAGGTGTGAAAGCAGATAAGTACATGTAACTTGCTAGTGAACTTCATATTGAAGCTGGCCTAGGGGATGAGTAGGAGGGAACTGTACCTGGAGAGACCCAACATGAGAGCTGATGACCTGCTGGGTAG
The DNA here is from genome assembly GCF_003259725.1 of Athene cunicularia. Classification (NCBI taxonomy): domain Eukaryota; kingdom Metazoa; phylum Chordata; class Aves; order Strigiformes; family Strigidae; genus Athene; species Athene cunicularia. The sequence goes on along the minus strand of NW_020799091.1, from coordinate 72,742,671 downwards.
ACCCAGGGTCCAGACACAAAAATCAGATGTGAAGAACTTGCGAATTTATGCTTGTTGTGAATGAAGGGAGTGAGGGTGTCTGCCTGTCTCACTGGCAAACTTCAGCCCTGCTCAGCTGGAGACGAGCAGGAGGACTGAGATGTCTGCAACCCTATTTATGTGACTGCTGTTGGTGTTGACATCGTTCTCGTAAAGACAGCTGTGCTGGTCTTTGTGTGTGTCATGCTACATGTGTGTGCCTTGTGTTGGGAAAATGCACAGCCCTTACTGCTGACATTGGACCTACCAATGGGAGCATCAGCCCCTGCACCTGTGAGACTGGAATGGGAAAAAAATCCCTGATTCTGGAAGATCACTGCATTTGACTTCACTTAATAAACTTGCCTGATGATTTTTTTGTTGTAATTTCTCAAAATGTGGCAGAGTTTTTCTCTGTGTTGTTCCTTACCATTAAAAAAAAATACCTGCAGTAGAGTCTTGTATGTATTTCACACATTTAATATAAAATAGAAAGAGAACATACCTCTGGATTGGTATCAGACAGTCCACAAAATGAGCTTTTTGGCTCTGGGATTTGTGAAAATGCAGCTTTCCAACAGCCAGCCCTGAAGATGAAAAGGGGTGGTATAGAAAAGAAAAATTAAGTAACCATCATGTGTCAAGACCATTGTGTCTCGAAACAAAGCTCTCATCTTGCTCTTCCAACATAGAAGAGAAAAGAAAAATATACATCATCTCAGCACAGAATGAAAACATACTAGAAAAACACTAAGAATTGGGATAGTAATAGTTTCATTTTTGGTTAAGGATTCACTAGTAATTATTTTCTTTGAAAGGAAAAGGAATTTGTTCTGCTCTTTAAGTCACTACAACCAGTGAAAAGTGGGTGTAAAAATTTTAGCAAGTTGGAAGAACAGCATCTTCTCTGAATTGTTGTATATTTCTATACAAAATGCATGATATGGCAGAATAACTTTTTTCTTTCTGTTTCATTTGCACAGTTTATTTAGAGAAGCAAGGTGCTTAGCGTATGTATCTTTCAGATACTTTCAGTTTGCTTAGGATAATTCTAGTGAACATTGCAAAATCTTTACTGGTAAGTACAATCAGCCTGTGGGTTTTCAATAATGTCACCAGTTCAAGAAATCAGGAAGCCTTTTGCGTAGACAGTCTACGTTGCAAATATTCAGAGCAGCTCTGCTGTTAACATAAGTAATTGCAAATAATTGCTTGCTTTGCCATGTTGACAGAACAGGCCCTGGAAAAAGTTGTGTGGATCAGCTGGGGAGGGACTTCGGGCATCACCATTATAGTACTTGCCTCAGGATCACCCATTTGGATTGATGTGTACTACAGTGTGAGTGAAAAAAAAAAAAAAAAAATCTATACTACAGGGACACCCCTACCTTATTTGTTTAAGAACTGCAGATATTTCACACACCCACACAAAATAGAATAAATGCATAAATTAAGTTTACCTTTGGCAGAAGAAAATTGTGCTGATTGCCACTAGGACTGTTGCAACTGCTATCACAAGTAAAATCCATACTGAAGAAGAAATAATATCTTCCTTTCCTGAAAGAGAAACAGTCATAAAGTATTATCATTAATAAAGAGGAATATAGGCATAACTGTGTCAGACATCTACTGTGTTGACTAACTGGTGAATTTAGGTCTGAAAAGTTTCACTTGGTTTAAAAATATCTCTTTAATTTACTACTAATTCAGCAGTAATGTCTGCTGGGAGGGATTAGCATTGAGTCTGTTTGTCCATCACCTGCAGTAAGCAGTGATGCACTTCAGCTGCAAATGTATAACTTTTTATATTTATTTGCAATGTTAGATGGATTTATTTCCAATGTTAGAGTGTTAAGAGATTTATTAAGTCTCTTCCTCCATTACTTCTCTGTAGTGTGGAGTGAAACAAAATGTTTGTCAATTCTTTATATGTCTGTTTTGTCTGTAGGTGCGCAGCAGTGTGAGGCAGACAGGACATCACTGGGGAAAGAGTAGTTCAAGGCATGGAGTTGTTCTTACCAAACTCAACGGTTGCGCTCCACTCCCCCCAAGATGAGCTCACGAGGCAGGCACTGCCAGCTGATCTCATTTTCAAGAGGTACTTCCTTCTTGTATTGGATCTTTGAAATGTGTGACTATTTCCCCCTTCCTAAAACCAAGGTAAAACTGAGTTGGTTTTCTTTGTTTCATATCTAGGTGTTGATAATATATGTAATTGTCATTTACCAGTGAAACTTTCATGACGCTATGAGAGTGTTGCTTGTTAAAGCAGACTGCTGTTCCAGAGCAAAAATTAAATATATTCATGTTTGTTATGTATATAACATGTTTGCATACGTGTATCTCAAAAATAACCTGTCGCTCAGTAAACTTTTTAAGTTTAGAATTTTTTAATCTTTTATGCTATATCCTCTAATTTCTTTTGATATATTCTGATTTATTGATAATTTCCCTCAGCACATTGACAGAGGCAGAAATTCCTGCTAGAATTGAGTGATTTGAGGAGTTAAGTGTCTGCATCCACCTCACCTTGTTCAGTCTTTGCACTGTGACTTTTCAGGATAAAGCTTAACTTTCCAGCCAAACCGGTAAAATAAGTAGAAGACTGATATAGTTAGTGTTACTAGAATTTACTGAAACATCTTCTCTTGGACACTTTCAGAATAGAGGTGGGATGTGCAAACTGCACTGACCAGAAAGAGGTGCAGCAAACCCTGGAAGACAGCCTTCATCCTAAAGGATTTTTGTGGTCTTTGTTTGTCACAAACAAAATTAAATTCCTAGGAGGTGTTTCCTCGGTGTCCCTTTTCTCTGCTGTCACTGATGTATAACTTCAAAATCTTTTCCAAATATTTGAAGGGGAGAGTTACATTTACAAAACCTTACATTTACAATATAATGTAAAATACAAGGTTTTTCAAAATATTTACAGAATAGTGATAAAGTTCTGCCCGTGTATGTATAATAAATGACAGGTCATGATGATTTAACAGTTTGACAATTCAAGAAATTTATAAATAAGGGTCCTATAAAGCAGAGGACATCGAATACATACTGATTTAAAGGCATTTGCATACTATTTACTTTTCACAGATGACTATGAAACCAATAAGCATTGCTGATTAATAGAAAAAGCAGACTTACTTGTATAGAAGTATATTTGGTTTTTCCCTCAGGATTACCCTGTAAATTGAGAAAAAACCCTTTATTTTTATGATTGCTTGTTTTGTGTTTATATAATAAGTAATTTTTATCTATCCTTTTTTTTTTTTTTTTCCTGCATTACTTATCTATTTGTCACTTCAGTTAGAAGAACTAATTTCTCTACCATTTAGTATCTAATATATAATTAATCTACAATAACAACTTTATATGGTAACTAATTCTTCTATGTAAAAGTATTTGTCTTCTTTACCATCAGACCTGAGAAATAAATTTTATTTCAGATTTGTAATTAAACTGAAACACAAGAAAATCAGACTCGAATGAAAGTGTAACTTTATTCTTACATACACCAGGGATAAAAAAAACCCCTAAATCTTTGAAAGAAACTTTCTAGTTTATATCTAGTGTTTATATTTTACAATAAATTCACTATATTTTAATATAAATGTTATTTAAATATTTTATTTTCCCTCAGATTAAAATATTCAGGACTGACACAGTTTCACAGATATTTTAGGCTGCCCTTTAACCACATTTTTGATAGACAGAATAAAATTCACTCATCTCTTCTGAATAGCCATACCATGTAATATAATGGCCACACACAGCTCATGACTGTATTATTTCCATTAGCCTGTCTGTTATGTATTTTTGAAATTATTTTACATGCTGTATTACTATATTTTAAGACAAAATTAAATTAATTCAAACTTGTTTTATCAAGTAACTGCATGCATGCTCATGTGACACCTTAACATGAGTTTGAAAGGCATGTTTCTGTGCAGAACAGCTTCTAGAATCTGTAACCAAACTAGCTTAAGCACAGGGATAAAGCTAGGAGAAAGTATAGTCTCCCTTTTTTTGTGTGTTTATGCTAAAATAATACATGATAAATTAAAACAATGAGGTCATGGAACACTTCAGAAAGTGAAGTTTCAGAAGGACAGCTGGCCTTCTGCAAATTTTGGAAGAAGAGATGTGTATTAAAGGGCACTGTTTAAAAAGATGAAGGAGAAAATTTGTATGATAATTAAAAGATACTCCGTCCTGCAGGGGATAGTGACCTGACCTGACCTGATGGAGATCTGTTGCTTGTCAGGGGCTGGGATCCAGGATACTGCAGAAGGACTGCCAGACTCATCTGGCCATTGAACTATTACCTCTTCTTGCTCTTTTGTGGGGGCACCAATGATATGGCCAGCATAACCTGGATGTTTACAAGGGTGATTGCAGAGCACTGAAGACAGATGGTGTCTCCTCAGTCCTTCCAGTGAAAGGGAAAAGCTTGAGCAGAATTGCAGTCATCCAGCAGGTCAACACCTGTCTGAGTGTCTGGTGTCACAGGCAGGGCTTTGGTTCTTATGAACTTGGAACCCTTTTTGAGAAATGGGGGCTCCTGAGCAGGCATGGGATGATTCTCAGCAAGTAGGGTGAGAATGTCCTTGTAAACAAGCTTGCTAACCTAGTCCTTGTACTCTGTGTGGAGTGCCTTGAATGTATTGTTCTATAGCTCTGTCGTGGGACAAACGATGAACCAGTAAGAGAACTTGTGAGTAGGCATCAGAGGACAGACCATCACAGGTGACAGTGTAGTAGATGTTTGTTCCAGATCTCCTGATCAAGAAAAGGAAGCAGCTAAGATCCTCTTCAGGCAGTCTGAGAAAGCCTCACAGCCACAGACCTTGGTACTCCATGGAGGGGAAAGCTGTTGGTTGATCTACAAGAACAGCCTCCTCTGAGTCCAAGAATGGTGCGTTCCAGTGTGCAGAAAATCAAGGAAGTGTGCCAGGTGAGCATGGCATGACATGAACCTTGAGTCTGAGCTCAGAGACAGAAAAGAAATATGAAGAATGTAGAATAAAGGATTTGGAAGGAATACAGAGACATCATCTGTGCGTGCAGGAAGGGAGTCAGAAATGCCAAAGCTCAGCTGGAGTTGAGACTAGTGAGGGAGGTGAACACAGGAACGGTTTTTAAAAGTGCATTGACATCAAAAGGGAGATTAAGGAGAATGCAGGCCTCGTGCTCACTGAGTTGAAGTAGCCTAGTGACAGGGGACATAGGAAAGTCTGAGGTGTTTGGTGTGCTTTTAGCTCAGTTTTCACTGATAAGGCTTAACTTCAGGTTTCCCAGATATTCTGATCTGTAAAACCTTATCTTAAAACATTACTGAAAGAGAAACTGAGTCATGTTATTGGTGTCAGACATGAAAAAAATGTGATTACAATTATATTACTCATGATGTTATTCTTTGGCTGTTTGCTCCCAATGCAAGTAATTTCTGATTATGAAAACAGAGTTTAAAGCCTGACTGTAATGCAATATATGTTGGTCATAGTGTCTTAGTAATAAAATGCAAGTTTATATCTGGCAGTAGTAAAGCAATAAATTTGCAATACAGTAATTGCTGAACTTTGACATAATTGGTCCCATGAAATCTCCTAATGAGTATTTAAAAAAAAAAAAGTTAGACAATTCAGACTACAGGTGAATTGAATATTTTTTATAAACTGAATATTAGGCATATTAAAAGACATGAAGAAGTATATATTTGCTTTACTTCAATGAATTTTTATTCCAGTGTCACGCAGAGTTTTCTATAAGCTTTCTTTGCTGCAAAGGCCAAGGGATTCAGAGAATTAATGCAGTTTTGTAGCAGTTAGTTGAGCTTGCAAGAAAACTCACCTATGAAATGGCAAGTCTGATCCAGGCTAAGAAGGTCCAAATAGCAGAAATCCAGGGAATGCCTTCAATCAGCCACTAAATGTCCAAATTTGTATTCAAGACAGGTTTTTCCTTTGTAGTCACTATCTGCCACCCCGTGGTCATTTGACTCAATTCTGCCACAGTTCCACTCTAGGTCTACTAACACAGCAAACTCACTCCTTCCCTAATTGCTATAAAAAGACTTGTAAAGCCAAGGATCTCAATTTCCCTTTCAGTAGCTTAAATCTCTCCCTCAGTAGCCTGTGCGTACTCACACTGCCTTTCTGCTTTCTCTCACATATAATCTCCTTTTATTTAACATTATACACCTTAAACTTCAGGACCAACAGGTGGTTGCTTATATATGATGTCTGGATAAGCTATTTATATTTTGTTTATAGAGAAATTTCATTCACCTCTATCAGCTCATACTTGCTAAGTGGATGCATATTTCTCTATTCAGTATTTACAGCCCAGCTCTGCCCTTTCATGTAGATGCAGTCACCACTGGAAAGACTCCAACCCAGGACAGCTCCAACAGGTTTTGGTGAAAGAAGTGCCATTTCTGAGTTTTGTCACAGCTGTGACATGTTCAAGTCTTGATTAACCATGTTTCTCCCCTTAGTCCCACAAAGTCACAGTCATCCAGTGTATCTCCAAACAATATCTCACTCAGGGGAACGTGGAAAAAAAAAAAAAAAAAAAAAAAAAAAAGAGGCAGTGTGGTGTAACAGGGTGCCTGAAAGGCACCAACTACAAAGGAATATGGTGGTACGTATGAGGAAGGTTACACCATACAAGGGAGACTGATTTTCTTTTCAGTCATGTGTATTGGTAAATGCAAACATATATATTGATGTTAAATGTATGTGAAGAAATTCCTCTTACCTTATACTTTATGTTGATTTCATATTTAAAACACTTGTCTTTGTTAGAATGACTTATTTGGGGTCGTTGCCATTGAATTATGCAATCATTTTTCATTTCATCACAGTTGACTGTGATATTTGATGGAGGCATGAGCCTTTCTGAAATGATATAACCAAGAATTCAAATAATTACAGTCACTTCATCCCTTTTTGCTTTGATAAAAGAGAGTGAAATTGCAAGTAACACCTCTGTGAAGAAAGCTACTTATTTTTATGTAGTTTTGTTAGCTACCCTGTTAGAAATAACTGAAAGACCAAAGTTCTTTAAGATGAAAGATTTTTACATTCTTTCCTCAGGATCAGACAAACAGGGACTAAACCAGGGAACGACTTATGAGCATACAAAGATACAAGCCCCCTCTATTTACTTTTCTAGATGAGTAAGGTAGAGTCCCCTCTTCCTTTTATAAGGATGTTTTTCACTGTGGAATAATAAGCTGATTCTAACCTTAATATAAGAAATCCAAAGGTAATTTATTTCTTCAAGCCTCCTCACATGATATTTCTATGATATGAAGGTGTTGCTTGGTGTTGTGAACTATGTAGTTTATTCCCCCTTTCCAAAAAATTAGCCACATAAATTTAAAAAAGACAACTTCACTTTTAAGAATCTAGCCAACTTCATCATGCATATCCCTAATTTCACAGATGTGAGCAAAACTATGAGGACCTTTATATTTTGATCATCGCCAAGGACTTGATTATTGTAACAGCAAAAGATAGTCACTCATACAGAAAGCGTATTAAAAGGAAAGCTTATTTTTAGCTAGACTACTCCTTTACATTAATCCTTAGAACAGACCTGGCCTATTTGTGATGAGCTATTTGGTCAAAGAAAAGTCTTGTGTCATCTGCCGTGAGTGGTATTACAGTTTAATTCCTTCTTCAGGGAATGAAGCCTTGCCAAAAAGGCTTTGCCACAGTAAAAGTAATTACACAGGATTCTTCCAGGTAGAGCACCACATGCGAAAGAGCATATGAAAACCTGGGGTATTTTGTACACATATTAATTTCATTAATTGAGGGTATAGTGTCGGCATATGCCATCCCCACTGGCAATGAGAAGCAGAAATCAGTGCTCAGATAAGCTTCTGAAAGTCTCCTCCATTGAAAGGTCTTTGGCCATCAGCGAAAGGACAGCAGGGGGGAGTACAATCTCATAAATCCTGTGGACCTTGATGGAGAAAAACTTAAAAACAATAAGGGTAGATTGCTAAAGAATCTGGGGCTGCAGCTGTGGACCTTTCTTCCTTAATTTCCCTCATTATTTTTTTGCTTGGGGAATAGATTTTCTTGAAAAAAACAGTCTCTTATTGTCAAATTTAGGTGAGGCAGGGTACTTGTTTCCTTCTCAGGGATAAGTACTCTACTGCCCTTATGAAATAATGAAAACAAAGCAGAAAGAAGTTACTCACCAATTTTATACAGTTCAATGTACTCATCAAAGAACTGGATCAAGGAGTCTTTGCTAGACCCATTCACCAGGAAGTAAGCTCCTTCAGTCTTTATCATCACATTTTGGAATCTACATCCTGTGTTTCTGCCATTTTCATCTTTAATGTAAAGCTCACATTCCATCACATCATTGTCTCTGTATATAGCAAGGCATTTTAGTTAAACGTGGGCAGTGTGATGTGTCAAATGAGAATTCAGACTTTCCTAGACTCAAGCATTCCTACTTACCTCGAGTTCTGCCAGTAGAGAAAATATTGGGTATCTCCTGGAGCATCCCTGCCTGCCTGCCAAGTGCACTTCATGAGGGAAATGTTATAAATCACACAGGAGAAGTTTTCAATGGCTGACCCATTCATGCCTGCAAACACAGGAATATCCATGATGAGGAAAAATCGTGTGACTGCTCCAAACTGAAGGACCTTGTGCATGCTTAGATGTGTTAGACACCTGCAATTGCAGCTGATTATTGCTTCAGTTAGGAATGACTTGCTTCAGTAGTAACACTGGAAGATATTTGCACTGAGAGATTCAATGAAGAATTTGTCTTGGATAAATCCTCCAAAGGTATGTTTATAGCTGCATCTGAGAGAATAAGTCTCAGGTGAGTCTACACTGCTCCAATACAGGCTGATATCTAAAGTTGCTACCCCTGTGCTTTGAATTGTTTCTATTAAAAAGGAGACACTGGTGTCAAAATGCCACAAAATGAAACATTTGCCTGTCATCCTACAGTACCCTGCTGTAGCATTTCTATTTGAAGGATTTACTTCAGTGCCCTCGCAAATGAGTGGAGAGCATGAGGAGCTTCCCAGTGGACTCTGGAGAGAGAGAAACCTAAGTGCAGAGCTGTGAAGTTTTTAAAGGCTTCAGGGAGGTGTAGATGTAAACTTGCAAGGTGTTTGTGCTCTGCAGAGATACCTTCTTCCACCTGGGATTAACATCAGGAATCATCTGCTTGATGAGGCAGGACATAGTGCCATTTTGTATATCCCAACTCCATGTTGCTTAAATGAGCAGACCTTGTACCTCATTCTCTTAACAGTCTCATATGTATAACCTCTCTCATACAAAGAGGAGTATACTCTCTCAGATCCTTCATTATTACTGAAAGGTATTAGGCGAGTTATAGTGTGACAAAATTAAGTGTCACAGATTTCTCAAGGAAGAATTTAAATACAGCCACAAACCTGTTTTGCTTTGGATTTTAATAACATTTTAAAGACATTCAGATGCAATCAATAAAATATTAGTAAACAATTAAAAGATAATTGGCCGTTAAAAAGATGGTACCAAACAAGGTGACAACTGGGGACTGAAAAATTGCCGAGCTAGTTGTAGGATCCTACTTTTCACAGAAACATTGTTATAAGGCTGTGGACAAAAACCTGTTCAATCTACAGGAAAAAATTAATCAAGGAAGTAAAGGTTTCTGTTTTCTTTTACCCTGAGACCATTGAAAATAGGCAAATCCTTTCCCAAAATCTAGTGTATTACCTTGAGGAATATATCTGCATATACCTGTATGTATGTGCCATTATGTTCATTTATGCTGTGACAGAAAAGCTTGCCCCATTGTGCAAAGGAGGTGTTATATTTCCAAACATGCATTTTATATTCTCTGCCTAGAAAATGTCATGCAGAGTTTTACTTTTTATTTCTTCATCTATTGCTTTACATAGTGCTACTTCCTGTAGAAAGGTCTTAAGCTTGTGCTTGATTTATAACAGTGAGACCACTACAATAGCAAAGTAGGTCTGATGTCTTCCCAGGCTCAAGAACTCTCTTTCCAGAAGTTTTGAGTAATTAACATTTATAAGTTCAATGTGAAGAGTTCAGTGCTTCCCTCCAGAAAATGTGATGGCAGTGCTAGGAATAGCAGTTCCTCCCTCCTTCTTCCCATAGTCCACCAAATCAGTTGAACTGCCTCAAAAGAGGTCTTATGTGCTTTCACAAGAATCAACAGATGGCTATAAAGTGATTTACACTCCTTTAAAAGACAAAGGGAGATACCCCACAAATATCTGCTTGGGCAAGGAGCTGGCTTGAGGTTCATCTCCACCAACATTAACTTTCTAAAAACTAGCACCTAATTCGAGCAAGTCGTAGGTGCCTTGTCTATGCAGTGGTGAAGGAAGACACAGACAGTGGTGTATAAGGTGCATGGGATACCTTGCCTTCAGGCAGGGGCTGTACCTCTCCAGTGGCTCCTGTCACAGTTTAGAGGACTATAATTTCTGTGCTTACATTAGTTGAAATGAGGATGACATATGAGGATGAATATATTAAAATCTGTGATTACTGATATACTCAGTATAACCACATGGAGTATCAGAGGTGGCCCAAAATGTCTGAATTTTCTAGAAACTGCCTGTAGAAACATGAATGCTTACCATAGCTGTGGTATTCAACTTGCCTGACACAGTAGCATAGCGTAAATTGCTCCCTCTCTATTCATGCAAACCAGACTGTCAAACCCAATATCTTCCTTTTACAGTTCCTGTTCCTGAAACAGCTTTATTCTGGAGATTACGTACTCAATCAGATGCACAAGAAATATTGGCCAAATGGATGAAGACAACTTTGAGCTCTAAAGAGAATTTAGTCAAGGCAGAAGTAATACATGTATGGGGAAAAGAAAAGAATAATCCCAAGAGGACAACTTCATGACTTGTTTGTAGAGGCCAGTGAAAAAGCAAACTATTTTGCTTAACAGACATAGTAGTTGCAAAATAGGAAATGCTTAGCTTGCTGTCTTCTCTGCATAAGCACTGAAAGTAGACAAAATCAGAAGCAGAAACTGCCTTTCCATAAAGTCATGACACTTCTCAAGTAACCCATTTACACAAGGTCTGAGTTCTTGACCTTGTGTCTGCTATCAAAAGTTTGGATCTGAATTGGAGTGGAAGTTTGGAACTGATCTGGAGATTAATTTGGCAAGGAATGTGAAAAAAAAATAAGGGCTTATACAGGTATGTTGGTCAGAAAAGAAAAATAAAGTGTACCTCCCCTCACAAATAAGGCAGGAGAACTGGTGACAGCTGGCATGGAGAAGGCTGAGGTAGTCAATTAATTTTTGCCTCAGTGTTCACTGTCAATCATTCTTCCCACATCTCTCAAGTCCCTGAATCTCAAGGCAGGGACTGGGCGAATGTCCCTCCCATTATGAGAGGATCAGATTTGAGACCACCTGAAGAACCCGAGTGTACATAAGTCCATGGGACCCAATGAGATGCATCCTAGGGTTCTGAGGAATTCAGTTGATGTAGTTGTCAAACTACTCTCCAACATATTTAAAAAGTCAGGCGGAGTACTGGCAACTGGAGAAAAGTGAATACTGCACCCATTTTTAAAAAGGTTCACAAGGAAGATCCTGGGAACTATCGACAAGTCAGCTTCACCTCCATGCCTGGTAAAGTTATGCAACAGATCCTCCTGGAAGTTATGTTGGAGCATATAGAAGACAGGGAGGTGATTAGCGACAGCTAACATGGCATCACAAAAGGCAAACCATGTTTGAGTAATCTAGTGCATCTCCACAGTGGAGTGCCTGCAACAGTTGATAAATATCAGCAGCAGAGGTCATCTACCTAGATTTCTGTAAGACCTTTGGTATGGTCCCCCACAACATTCTTGGATATGGACAAAATTTCTAGTAAGTCTGGCATCTTCACTGCAATTGTCACATAATAGGATCAGTAAGCTGCAGGACTGATTCCAAGGGTGCAGAGGTTACTACCTAGCACATCTAAGACAGAAGGCAACTTTAACACAACTACCTGCAATGAGAAGCATGTTGCACTCTTTGGAGGACTGCCCCATGGATGTATTCTACTCACAGTCTGTGCAGTTCCAGCCAACACACAACTGGGTGATCAGAAAGATCCACTGGGTTATGAAGATGAGTGCAAGGGCAGCAACCATCTCTTCCTCCTTGGAGAGAGAAAACATTGAAACTTTAGCAAGGTGAAAGATGCCAGTGTGAACTGCTTTCCCCTAAATTTGTGTAGTCTGACCTGCTCATATGCCTGCTTCTATACCATCTGACCATTCTCAGTTCTGATGGAAGGAAAGATTACATAGACTTCCCAAGCAGACAGAGAAATGTTCAAATAAACAGTAACAAAGTTAAAGAAGTTGTCCTCTTCTGTAACAAAACAAATTGTGTGACCATTCCTAAAACTGGTGATCTCAGGAGCACTATGTAAGTTACATACATACATTTGGTGACTGCTATCTTAAGGTCTAAAGTTTATTTGTCTGCTATATACAAAGGTTAGGATGCATAGAAGTCGAGCAGGTGGGTAAACATCTGCAAACAGAAAATACCAAAACACGTCACAGCAATATCAATCAGCTCATTACCCAGTGATGAATATGGTGTTTGGTGAGTGTGTTAGCTCACGTATTTTCAAGGAAGTTTTTGAGTATATGCTTAAAAGTGGATCTATGAGTGATGTCTAACTTGTACAAATTCAGTCCCAAACCCAGTGAGAAAATCAAAATTGTGACCAGGACCTTTCTTAGGTGGTTGTAGGTACTTTATTTGCAAAATAAGTTCATTCAGCTTAGCTCCATGTATTCCTCTGACAGCTTTTTAGATTTTGCCTGGGACATCACTCCTCCTGCCCAGGACTTCCTAGAATGTCAATGAATACCTCAGGAAACAAAATAGGCAGAAAGACAAAGATGGACCTACCTTCTATTTCAAAACTTCTTTATCTTGTTTATCTTTCTATCATAGTCTTCAGGCTCAGAGAAGATGGGAAGACTCATATTTTAAATGGTTGTATAGCTATAAATGGAGCTGTCTCACTTGTTGTTTGCATTTTGGGGAACTATCATACCATCGGAAGTGTTGCAAGATACAGTGTTCATCACTTCCCTCCTGATTCTTACCAAATTTATGTAATTTCACAACTCGTGATTTCATAGAACATGAACAAGCAGTTAGCTGGTTAATTTTTTCTTTCTGTTGTACAGAGCCCACCGGTGCTTGGGAATTCAGTGAGTGCCAAAGAATCCTTTCTTTCACAGGTCTAAATAATACTGAGTCGTACAAAGCAACTCAGTACAAACCACCTCTGGGGGGCTGGGAGCAGTGGGGGATCCCCATGATGGGTCAGGGCAGGGCCTGGCAGCCAGGGCCCATCCCACCCCCAGCCAGGAGCAGGGCAGCCGGGGGCACCGGGAAGCCACAGCCCCAATGTGGGCACTTTTTTTGTGGGGAGTCCAGGCCAGGCCAGGCCATGGGCCCATGGGTGGGCCTGGCTCAGCGGGGCCCATGGCTGGGCAGGGCAGGGCTGTGGGGAGCTGGAGACCTTGTGCCCTGAAAGGCTTTGCTTCGGAGAAGACAATGTAATTTACTTAATAAGGAGATTTATAATCCATGTAAAGTAATTTCATTCCACATGTTGAAATTCACAGATTTATGAAGTATCAGAAATTGAAGTATCATTAGAAAATATGACATTTTTCAAACAGAAAGATATGTCAACTTTTTCATTTAAAAAAAAAAAAAAAGCAGATCTGTTCTGCTGGATTTATAAATTTGTAGGAGAGAGAACTGTCCACGTGCTTCTCTATCACTCCCATTTCTTGTGTATTATATTTCGAAAAAGTCACCTGCTGCCCAGCACCCTTCCAGGGTGCTCCAGAACTCACCTTTATCAAAATCCCAAGGTAATTCCTATCCTACCGCTTCTTTATTGACATATGGAGTGATATAACCATATCAGCACTAGCTCATATATCAGCTATTCATACATAACTAAGATAGTTACTTCCCAAAGAAAAAGCCAAAGTTAGGGAGTGCAGTGCTGACTGTCTTTGAGGACAAAGAAGGCTTACTTTCTAGAGACCCAGAAATGCCAGGGGTCATGAATATTTCTGCTTCCTAGATTCCTGCTAGAGTGTGAGATTGATGACTGATGAGCTATAAGTGGACCATCTTTTTCCACTTTCATTCTCTTAAGTTGCTTGTAAACATGAATGATACTGAGTTGTCACTGAGACTAGACAACAGCCCACAGAGGATATCTGACCTGCTTTCTTCTCCGCAACTCACACAGTATAAAGGGAACAGGTGTAGCACAGCAAGTCTACTCATCATATTAGCGACTTTTTGACTGCAAATGTATTTTCTACAAAAATAAACATTGAACCAGCTCCTCTTCTGCTCACATGCAGTACTAGAAGCATAGAGCAAGGCATGAACGGAAAAGCAATGTATTAAGTGATGTCTTATGGTTGTGTTCATGCATTTGATCATGTTTGTCAGTAGCTCAGTACTGACTGAGGAGATGAACAACTAACTCAACTTGAGGATCCAGAACTTTAAAAACTCCAGTCATCTCTAGTAATCATGAGAGAATCAACAGAGCTTGGCTTGGTCTTTTGTGGTTTCAGAGGTAGAGTTCTAGGGCAATGGTGGCTTTATAGGGACCAAAATACATGGGAGTTCACCTTCTTCATACACTAGGAGAGAAGAAAAATATGACAAAACTTTTCTGAAGCATAGTTATGAAGCAAATAGTGGGAATAAGGATCAAAAAAAAATACGTGGATATTCTACCAAAAAGCAGGTTCAGTCATAGAAGAAGTTATTTTTAATAAGAATCACTATGACTACCTCTATCACACTGAACGTCAACAGACAAAGCAACTGAAAGTTTAGACTTCAGATCTGGGCCCATGATAGTCATTCAGAGGAAAAAGTAGTCCATTGTCAGAAGTTTCATTGTACTTCCAGATTAAAGAAATTCCATACTTATCCATGGAGGTATTTTCTGAACACTTAACTGTGCTGTAAAGGTGGAAGAAAGGACTTCTGCTCACAAAGAATGAAAAAACTCACACTTCATTGTGTCATCATCTTTGGAGAAAAAACATCCTATTTTGCAGTGGTAATAGACTGCATTTGATGGGGAAAGGGGGAGGGTAATAAAATCAGAGGTAATAAAATCAGAGCTGTGGGAAATGTCATGAAGAACCAAAGGGGATTCTAGAAAATTAAGAAAAACTGAGTTTCTGTACATCTGCATTTCTCTCCTTTCCCCCACACATTTACCTCCCTTGGTCTCCATGCTCCAGTAGATTAGTTCCCAGAGCATTAAGTGAGGGAGTTGAGGTGAGCCATGCAGCCCAGAAATTGGGCTGGGGAGGAGAAAGGCACCAGAATTACATTTGCTGATCCTGCATCACTTTAAGGATGGTGTTTAAGGGCAGCTGTGGCTGTGAGGGGGCTGTAGTTCCATCTTCTTTAGGGAGATTTCTTGGCAGAAGCAGTTGGGACACAAGGCTGTGCTCACTGATGGCTGTGGTTGGGTTGCTGGGCAGAATCTGTATCTGAGACACCCTTTCATCACACTGTTTTGTACTGATGCCATGGGATGTTGACTGCCATGGGAAACTGTGTTTCTTCTGTGCCTAAATCTGGTCCAGGGAAGTACTGTCAACTTCCAGCTTTTGAGCCATCCCAATTACACATCTTGCAATGGGTGGACAAAGACAAACACATCTGTCCACTGCTGGGTTCTCTTTCTCCAGCTGAACTCTCAGCTGTGTGGCTACTTGTGCACCCCAGGCAAAGCCCCATGCTCCCACTCGGAAAATATCCCAAGCCTGTAGAGCAGGTAACAGAGGAGCAGTGTGCTTTTTGGTGCTCTCTCAGATTACACACCTCTTTAACATTATGAGGAAGTCTGGGTTTTGAGGTTTTGGGGTTTTGGTACTTTTTGTTCTTAAGCTGAAATATACTGAAGCAGAACAATTCAAGCAGCCCACAAGGACAGTGATGTTACCACAGACAAAGGAACTGTCTTACCCAGGGGATTTCTTTGCTTACCTATATTTAGGGCTAGTCCTCACCTGAGGCTTTCATAAATGCAAACTAATTAAAAAACATTAAAAATCCCCAAGCAAAGCTGGTGCTATTCATGGTGCCACCAAACTCGGTTATCTTTTAGAGGCCAGAAAACTAGTGTTGAGTGTCCTCACTATGACCCAGGAGCTGGAAGAGAAATGAGAAGAAGAAGAGAAAGAACAAGCAAGAGAGAAGAGAAAGTTGGGCAGAGACACTAGGACTGTTTACAGACTTTTTTCTCTACAGGGAGCAGAGTCACTGTAGGAACAGGATTAAAACCAACCTTTCTTAAAAGTCCCAAAAGTTTGAAGAAAAATTTATTGCCCCAACAGGTATAGGAGTGCTCACAAGAAGTGCCTGGGAATTTTGCTATGCTGGTGTGTTACAGCTTTTGTGTGGAATGCAAAAATACAAATGGGAGACAAGATCCTCTCTTTGGTCCTTGTAGCAAGAACTCTCTAGTTTTTAGCAAATGTCTTTCTCCACAAAACACAATAGTCATAGGAGACCAGAATAATGGACTTCTGTCTGTGTGAACATCTGAGCCATGTGGTTAGAAGGTTATATAGCATGACCATCGTTTCCCAGTGAGTATAGTATTAAGTCTTTCCCCAGGGATGAGAAAGGGATAATACTCCTACCTGCCCTGTTTCACAGATGGGATTTCTGGTGTTCTCATCAGGTTGTTAACAAGTTTTCTGAATGGCTTTGCCATCTCAGCAGCTTTTGCAGTGAAAGCAGCGGGGATGTAAGGGGTGCACCAATGGCCATGATCAACTGTGAATGAAGCAGGATGGAGTGCATCCAGTAGACTTTATCTGTTTAATTCTCCTTAGATTAAAGCTTTGGCTTTAGTTGGCCATTTGTGATATAAGTGTTCTTATCTTTAGGCAGCTATAACTTAAACAGAAGGCTTCTGTTCTAGTTCTGTTTTACAAAGTTATTCAAGAGAAATCATTAATGACAGCTTATTCAGGAAGAGAGAATCATAGAAAAAATTGGTTTCAAAGGTGACTTCTTGGAGGTAATGCAGCCTAGTAGAATTTTATGACCCTGAGAGAACTTTATCTACCATGAGAGGATTTCAACCGCCTGAGATGTCTTTAACCATCCTGACACCTGCTGAAAGGGCAAAATGGCAGAGTATAAGCAAGCCAGGAGAATTACAGAGATCACCAGAAACAATATTTTGATGTAGATGCTAGACAAGATGACTGTAGGAGGTACTCAGCCAGATCTGCAACTCATCAAAGAACTGATCACAGATGTGACAGTCATAGACAGTCTTGACTGCAAGGATCATGATGTGGTGGACTTTAAGATCCTTACAGAAGGAAGGAAGGCAAATAGTATGCTATATAAGTTGGATATTATTAAAGCAGACTTCAGCTTGCTAAGGCAGAACAGAATCTGAGACCTAGTGCTCTACCCATCTCTCAGCTCTTGGCTCAGAGACTGGCAGTAATTCAGAGATTTCCACTATGGATGTGCTGGACTACTGCCAGCAGCTTTGGTTTAGCCTCCAGCACATCCTTCCTGTTCTTTCCTATGTCTTGGATACCATGACATGTATCACGGCTCATCCCTTGCAGTCCCAAGTAACCTCTCTAAACAGCTAATGACATCTTCCACCTTTTCCCTGGCACACAATCTACTATGCCAGAGGTGTCCTCGTATACCTCACAGACCCAGGTCTCTGTGCCCTCTGCCACCATTTGCTTCCTACTGACCTTATGGAGTGACTGAAGGGCAGAGCTCAAAAGATTATAGTGAATGGGGCTACATCTGACTGGCAACTGGTCACCAGTGGTGGTCCTCAGGGTTCAATTCTAGGCACGATTCTGTCCAATGTATTCACAATCTAGGTGCAGGAGTTGAATGCACCATTAGCAAATTTGCTGATGGTACCAACCTGGGAGGTGCTATTGACTCTTCTGACAGACAAGAGGCCTTGCAGAGGGATCTAGATAGATTAGAGCATGGAGCAATGATTAATGGGATGAAATTTAATGAGTCCAAATGTCAGATTCTGCACCTAGGATGGGTAATGTCAGGCAATATACTATATAGTGTATATATATACTATAAAGTGGTAGAGGAGTGGTTGGAGATCAGCCCTGCAGAGAAGCATCTGGGGGTGCTGGTTGTCAGCAGGCTCAGTGTGAGCCAGCAGTGCCCTGGCAGACAAGAGGGCAAACTACCCTGGATAACCAGCTAGGCAAAAGTGGTGATTACCCCACTGTATTCAGCATTAGTGTGGTCTCACCCTGAGTTCTGGGTGCAGTTCTGAACCCTACAATTTCAGAAGCATTTGGAGGTACTCGAACGCATCCAGAGGAGATAAAGATGGTGAAAAGGCTGGAAGGAATGACCTATAAGGAGAGGCTAAGGACTTTAGGTTTGTCCTGTTCAGAGAAACGGAGTCTGTGGGGTGACCTCTTATCTCTCTACTTCTCCCTGAGGGAAAGTGTAGAGGGAGGTGCTGATCTCTTTTCCCTGGGATCTGGTGGTAGGACATGGGGGAATGGCTCAAAGCCGGACCAGAGGAGGTTTAGACTCGACATTAAGAAGCATTTATTTACTGAGAGGGTGGTCAAACACTGGAACAGGTTTCCTACAGAGGTGGTAGATGCCTCAAGTCTGTCAGTGTTTAAGAGACATTTGGACAATGACCTTAATAATATCCTTTGACTTGGTCAGCCCTGAATTAGTCAGGCACTTGGACTAGATTATCATTGTACGTCTTTTCCAACTGAAATTTTCTCTATTCTTTCTATTATTCTCCTTCTCTTCCTGGTACAATCTTTTCTTAACCTTTTCTGTTTCACAGGGATTCAGTTTACCAGAATGTGCAAATCACTCAAGATATTGCCCTGTGCAGGAGTCTGTCCTATGTTTTTTGTCCTGACAGAAATGCAGAAATCAAGATCAAACCAACTTCAGAAGAAGTCATTTTAGCAGCCTCAGGTAAAGCTATGGAAAAGCTAGTCAGGAACAGAATTGCCTAGTAGGCATGGGCAATCTTTAGTGTTTATTCTGTAGACCATTCTCCAAGTAATGCTGATGTGAGAAAAAAACAAATCTTTTGTAATGTCAGTATTAGTGAACCTAGCTGTTGTAATCATACAGCTCTGTAATATGGTGCCCTGTTTTCAGCTGGAATAGAGCTAATATTTCTTAGCAGCTAGAGTAGTGCTGTTTTAGATTCAGTATGGGATTTGATATGAGAAGATGTTGATAGCACGCTGATGTTTTTAGGTGCTAAGAAATCAAGGACTTTTCAACTTCCTATGTCCTTCTAGTGGGCAGGTTCACAAGAAGCTGGCAGGAAGCATAGCCAGAGCAATGGACCCAAACTGACCAATAAAATATTCCTTATCATATAACATCATGCTCATTATATAGAGGAGGGTTGGCTGGGAAGCTCACACTCCTCTTCCAGAATTGCAGTTTTGGAATTTTTCTTTGGGATCATTAGCTGGGAACAGGCTGGGCATCAGTCGTCGGGTGGTGAGCAATCCCATTGTGCATCACTTGTTTGTATATTCAATTATTACTATCATTATTAGTTTTATTTTATTTTATTTCAATTATTAAATTGTTTTTTATCTCAACCTGTAAGTGTCCTTACCTTTACCCCTTCAACTGTCTTCCTCATGCCACAGGTGGGGGAGGGTGAGTGAGCAGCTGCATGGTGTTTAGCTGCTGGCCAGGTTTAAACCACGACATATGGTGTTGTCATTACTAGTAACAGGACATAAGGTTTGTAATTAGTTTGCAAGGTCTCAGGGCTGAAGTTTGTCAGGTTTGCTCTGCTTGAACTTTTCTTGACTTGTTTGTAGTTTTGTTTATAAAACCACACAACCAACCTGTACCATTTGCAGCTAGCAAGTGGTAGACTTCTGGAGAGTTCAGAAGTTCAATTTCCAACATTTCCCACCCCCCACACATACACATATTTATCTACTACCTGCTAGCTATCATATTTGAAGCTACTTTTTCATCTACCACAGATATGAACTGATGAAAAGTAGGAGGAAATTTTTGGTTTTGTAAATAGATGTGAGTCACATCTAGGGTGTGCTGTGCTGAAGGATGTAGCAACACAGTTTGAAGGAAAGAAATAAACTTATGAGGAAATTGTCTCCTGAACTCTTTAACAATGACTATTTTGTATGAATAAATGATATTTTTTAAGAGGCTTAATCTTGGCTAGTTTTCAGTGGGTGTTCATAGAGATGACAAATTTTTATTCCTGATCATAATTGCAATATGGCTGTATCTTTTCCAAGGCACTGGATCATTGAAGATTTTATTCTTTTGTATGGTATTGAAAAGCAATATATTAGCTTCCAAAACACCACTGAAATATTTTTGCTGAAACAGTGCAAGAATACTCATCATAAGTAGAAACAAAAATAGTCCAAACAACTCTATGCAAAATACAATCAAACATAAAGAGGCTTTTAAAGACAGGCAACACTATTCTCTCTTCTTGCAAGAGGAAGATAATATTAAAAACCCATAAACATATATGTTTGAAAAAATTCAAGTTGAACATTTCATCCGCATGTCATTATGTCACCTCTTCAATAATAATTATTTCTTCAGTTCCATGTTGCATTATTTGATTCTTATTTTCTGTCTATTAAGGGAAGAATAAAACATTTCATTAGTGTTTCATCCATGAGATTACCCGTGAGTTTACAATTTATGAATCTCCTGTCATTCAGAGAGTTACTATATAGAAGCTGTAGTGGAACTCTGTCAATGAGAGGACTGAAGTAGTCATGTCTAGGTCTTTCCTCCATGAGGAACAAAAACCATTTCGCGTCAAAAGCCAGAAAACTAATCTTTTTTAAACACAGAAAAGTTAACATAATGAAGGAACAGAAAGTAAAAGGATTTATAAAGGCTCACCAGGGATCCAGTGTGTTCTTGTAGACACATTCTTGCTTCCAGGCTTGGCTGTAGCCAATTTAAAGATTTTTCAAATTGCATACTGCAGCAAACTTTGCAACATGCTGTCTAGATAGGCAGTTTCTGCAATGTCTATCTGTCTGTTCCTTGTTCTTCTCATGAGTTTCTCCATAAGCTAGAACCTCTCAGCTTTCTACTGTATTTTTTTTCTTTCCATACCCTGGAAACTTTTTCTCCTTCAACATTATTGCCAAACACTAACATGGGTCTCAACTTCTGCTATGGCACAACTATTTTTGGCCAGCAGTAGATTGCCCCTTTCTCTCCCCATTGCTGACCAAAAGTCTGATTCTGATTATTATTGTGATTATTTTGATTATTATTGTGCTGAGAAACTTAGATTCAGTACTATTCTAGTGATAACATATGGCTTATAAGGAGAGCAGGGTGAAATTGTATATTTTCTCCAATGTTCCAGTTAGATGGATGACAATTGCTTCAGAATAAAAAAGGGAAAATAGACTCATTATTTGCATATGAGCCTTCTCTTTCAATACCCCCAGAGCAAGAAAAATAAAGAAAATTTATCCTTGGATCTGAGCATCTTTCTGATACTTAGGTCATAACTTTGACTGCAGTGGATCCTTATTTACAATAACTTTCAGGCAAATGGAAAGAAAACATACCTGGAAATCCATTGGAGAGATCTCATAGAATGGGTCTCTTGGCTGTGGTATGATAGCAGATGTTTTTTTCAAATAAGTGCTTCTACAGTGACAAAAGGGTTGACGAAGAAAAGACTTAGTATGCAAACATATGAACATGTACTTTGTAATAATGTTCCCGAGGTATTATTTTATTCCTCTAAGACAAAACCAGTGAAAGAGTAATTACATAGGCTGGATAAAATAATATTTAATTGTTCAAAATTTGGATAATAATTTTTTTTTTGACTTATTAAAGAATCATAGGAAGTTGCTTTTTTAAGTATCTGGAAAGGAAATATTCTCAAAACAAGTAAACAATTTAATATACCACCCATCTACATTGCAGGGTCTGATGGTAGGAAAGCAGCACTGATACAAGGCCTTGTCCCAGTATTGAAAAAAGCATTCTGTTACATTGATCAAGTGGGTGAGAAGGTTTGTAATTAGAAATATAGACCCCACCTGAGGAACATTCAGCAGGTCATGATTCATACTATAGTTCAATGTCCATTTTCCCCTTGCTTCTCTCCTTTAAAAGGAGGCCAGAAATTTTCTGTTGGGGAAAGAGGTGTTCTTTCAACTACAGAATAAAAATTTTGTACAAGAAATTAGGCTTACACTGTGCAGAGAAAAAGTACAAGACTTGCTGCCAGCACTGGTATCATATATAACGTATATGATGAAGTAGATGTAAGTTGATCTTTTCCTGAAAGACAAGCAATCATCAAAGTGTTGATTAGTATCACAGAAGAGGAATGATTGCACAGCTACATGCAATCTGCTTTGCATGATAGTGTGGAACACCAACATGAAATGGCTTCTTCTTCAGCTTAGCACCTCATTGCCCTGTAACATGTGAACAGGATGGCTGACAGTATGTGGACTGTATGGTATTTTGGGACCTTAAAAAGTGTTTTGTGAGGAACTGAGGCCTACATAGTCCTTCAAAATCCAAGGTGGCAGAGAAGTCTGTAAAGCCAGAAGTAGAAATGGAAGAAGGAAAAGAGCTGACAACAGACCTCTAAAAGATCTGCTTTAGTCTATCTCTCTTTATTATATCTCTCCTTGCAAGAAGCATCCACTGTCACACCAGAATGCTCGGAGATCTCCCTCATATTAAGAGATATGACAATTCTTCACTCCTTTTAATCCTAGCAAATTGATATGCAAATATCGATGTGTTTCCATCTGTAAGTATGAAGTAATAAGTGAGGCAGACAAGTAATAACTGAATAAAAACTAGGTCAAGGAAGTGATTTTCATTCTTACCAAACTCAATGGGTGTACTCCACTCTCCCCAGCTTGTGCTCACTAAACATCCATTGTCAGTTGCTCTGACTTTGACACTATACCTTTTTTCTGCTCGGAAGCTCTCAAATATGTAGGAGTTTCCTGTGATGCTTCTTTCCTAAATACAAAACTAGACTGAGAACTTTTTAATCGTTAGACATACAGATATGAAGAATGTGTCAGGTCTGTTTAATGATGCAAACAATTACAAAAGAAAGTTTTGCATATACTTCTGTGAACAGGCTGAACAGAATGAAATAACGAACAGAAAATTAGCCTTCAGTAAATTATCTTGTTACATCCTAATTCCTTTTGTTTGAACATTTTTATTACTGGTGATATGAAGATGAAATTTGCAGTATGCTTCCCTGGCTCCTTAGCCTCTGCTAAACAATAAGACTTTGTCAAAAAAAAAAAAAAGCCCCAGCCCAAATCACAAAGATTATTTTCAGTCTGTAAATTATTTATTTTATTAGAAAGTAATTCTTTAAAGATCTGGCATTCCCTTACTGTGGATGTTTTCAAAACTGAAGTAGAGTTTAACACCCAGATTATACAAAAGGAAAAGTTTTGACATATATTGAAATCTTTCTCAGAGGAATCTTGAGCCTTCTTGAAAACTTTTTTTTTTTTCTTCTTTATACTGGTTTATCTTTCAGAAGATATTTTCTTGTTTCATCCATCTCAACTCCTTCCAGAGACAATTAATGAAGAAAAAATTACCCACATTTTGTGTGTTTAAGTGTAATGTGGAATTATGATCCATATTTCTACATATATATGAATTTGGTAGGAAATACAAAAGACTGTAAAATGGAAGATTTTGTGACTTGCATAGAAGTAATATAAAGTTTCACATGTTCAGCATAAATGTTACATTAATATGGTAATGAAGACTTACTGGTTTAGATGTGGTTTTGATGTTTTTCTCAAGATCAGCCTAGTAACAAGAGAAAAAAAAAATATGATTGTTCTGTTTGTTACTATATAATAAATGGTCTTATCTCATGAGTGGTTTGATTTTCAGGAAAAGAAAAGTACATCTAACTTTTTAAATGCTTTCTTTTAAAGATTGTGAAGTTAAGCTGTTCTTCCACTGAAAAGTTTTTCTCACCATTGGTGCCTCTGAAACACTGTACCCTTTCAATTTGATTCTAGAACTGATTGTCAAAAAACTAAAGAACAAAAGACTCAGGTTGTCCACCAATTAACATTTTATGTTTTACTTGTACAAAACAAAGTACATAAAAAAATACTGGTAATCTTGAACAATGTTTCTGTTAAAACTTTTTTCAGCATAGTTTTTTATGTTCTTAACCATTCAATTTACGTCTCCATTTTTAAATTATTTTTATTATTATTATTGGAACAATGAACTCACAAATATTTATGCAAACATTCCAAACTTTTTGATGGATTTAATACTACTTCCTATATTCATCCCTGCCTTCAAAATATTGTAATTACTGAAATGTGTAATAACCATATACAGGTAAAACCTGGATATTTTGTTTCAATAACCTGACAAAATATTTCTTTTTATTCAAAGACATGGATGGCTCTTTCCACTTTAACTTAAAAAGAAAGGACACAGAATTTAATGAAACTCCACAATGAACAGGTGCTGTATTACTGTCCCTTACGTCTGACTGTGACAGATGTGGTGCAACCATCTTGACCATTTTATGCTGCAGACCTACATTAGATAAACCTAAACTCCTAAACTCTTTCAGCAACACCATGCTGGTGTCAGTAAATGGAGGCAATAGGAGAATAAGGCAAGGTTGGATACATAAATGGCAAGATGGAATGTGCAGTGGTCCAGGTGGAGATACCTAAGAGCTCTTGCAGTATATCCTAACTTACAAGTGCACCTTTGTAATAAAGCACATTGCTTCTTTGGAGCTAATTTAGAATACCGTGAACCTGACTGAGCAGTAATGATGACTACAAGGAGGAACAAATGCAAAGTGAGTTTATGAAAGACATGATAATAAGAGACTGATGGGATAGGAGACTGCAGAGGAAAACCGTAGAACAGAAGGTCCTGACCTAACTTCATCAAAAACCAGCAGCAAGACTGAAAGACTACACCGGGACCCAAACTGCCTTACAGGGACACATAAAATTGGTTGTATCCAATTTAATAATAACTTTGATTTTTTTGTAGTGTATTTGGAGTTCATTTGCTGTATCCTATGGCTTTTCACTATAAAGTCATCAGGTAATATGACCCATCCCCATCCAGGTGCTAGAATAGCTATTCAACCTCAGTGTGGGGAATCCCTTGCCCAGTGTCTTTAAGGACCAGCTGTACAGTGGACTGAAAGCATTCCCTCAATTTGCTGCCCCTATTTATGAGTGGCAGCAGCCCTTAGCTCCTGTGCAAGGGGGTTACTACAAATCAGAAAGGAGAGATTAGTTAAGTAGAGAAAGAGAACAGAGTATTGGTTGCATGGTAGTGTGTGTATGTGTAAATGCAAGCATACAAAATACTGTTAAGAGTTATAATTATTCTTACCTTGTTTTCAATGACAATTTCATATTTGAAACAAGCATGTCTTTTCACATGACTTGTGCGAGGTGGTTGCCATTGAATTTCACAACGATGAGAAGCTTCTGTACAGTTCACAGTGACATTTAGTGGAGGAGTGAGTTTTTCTACAATAATATGATTAGAAATGCAGTTGGTTAATAATCAGTACTCTTCCCTCTGCCTTTTTAAAACACAGGTAGATGTTCAAACAACTGGTCTAAAAAGATGTAATGCAGCTTCACCCCATATTCTGAAGCAGGACTCCCTGATTTCACACTCCAGTTGAGGAACCCGGAGTATCATCACCAGCAGTATGTAAAATTAAAAAACCATAAACCATTTGTTAGTTTCTACTGAATTCAGCATACAATCTGTGCAGGGGGGTTGGTTGTGGGGTTTTTTTGTTGTTGTTTTTGTTTTTTTGTTTTGTTTTTTTGTTTTGTTTTGTTTTTAATACTGTGTTCATATTAGACAGAAGTTTTTTGTTTTTGTTTTTGTTTTTGTTTTTAATTTTTAATTAACCACATTCTTCCATTAAAAAAAAAAAAAAAAGTTTTTCTCATAGTCCTGCTCAGGCATTCTTAGCTAGTTAATCCCAAAAGACGAAACCTTTCTGTCAGAGAATAAATATTTGACTGAAATATTCACTATTCTCTAACCTATGACTTCAGATTGTCTCTGAACTCATTTGGTTTTGTTCATTCTTGTACTTTTGGCTTTCCAGGAATCAAGGCTGGGGAAAAGGGAAAAAAAACAAAATCTGTTATGAAGAGCAGTGTTTTAAAAATGTATGCTTTTTTCCAGGGATTAATTATATTTCATTCCATTAGCATAAAACTGGAAATAAAATTGGAAAAAAAAAATCCTTACCGATTGTGTACAGTTTAATCTTCTTCTCATATGACTGAATGTTTCGTCCACTTCTAGACCCATTTACCAGGAAATAAGCTCTCTTATTTTCTATCATCACATTTTGGAATCTACATCCTCTGTGCCTTTCAAAATCATCTTTGATGTAATTCTGGCATTCTGTGAAATCTTCTTTCCTTTATATGACATATTACATCATTTAAATATTGACTACATCTCATGTCAGACTATAAATCAAAACTCGTAGACCCTCTTACCCTGAGGTCTTCCAGTACAGAAAATACTGGGTATCTCCTGTAGCAGTCCTGTCCACATGCCAAGTGCAGTTCATGAAGGAAACATTAAAAATGACACAGACAAAATTCTCAATGGCTGTCTCATTCATGCCTGCAAATACAGAAGGAATATCCCATGTCCATTCCCTGAAAAGACTGTATAACAGCTCAAATCATGCAGATCTCTGCAAGCTCATTTAGTAATTTTTAGTCACCCGATTAGTAAATCCAACTGCATATTGGGTCTTGCAGTTACGTACTTGCTTTAAGACAGCAGTGATTTTTTTTTGTGTTGAGCCATGAGGATTACTTATCATTGTTACAAATGCTGAAGATGTGATTAGGATTTGATCAACTCTTTAATCAACTCAGGAACAATGATGTAGTGGGAGTTAATAACAAAGACATTCACTGTTGTGTACTTTGTTTAGATCCCCTGTATCTAAGGTCCAGTTTACAGTGAAATATAAAGTCTACAACCATGAGCAAGGCAAATTCTCTCACCTGTGTTTAAGTGCTCTGACCCTTGGTTGGCTTACAAAGGACTAAGTATTTAAAATAAGTTGTTCACCACTTTCTTCTGCGTAGCAGCTGGGTGATTGCAACATAACCCCGAGACTGCTTTTTGAAGCTAGTCCTGCAGAAGTGTCAGAATTATGAAGAGAGAATGGCATATTTTTTGTTCCCGAGTTGCAAACAGTTGCTAATCTGTTCTGGCACATTGGATTCAAGGATAGGGTGAATTTTGTTTGCACTGAACTTTATAGAAGCTGCCCTGAACATCCATGTCATTAAGGTAAAACCACGACAAAACTGAAGTAGATTGTAATAGCTTGCTTAAGTTAGAAGACTATTCAAGTTGTGTATTCACATGAGGAAAGAATCCCCTGGTTGTTCTTCCCTATCAAAAGGTGACATCTCCCACAGGAAGTAATAATCATGCAGTACCTCTTAACTACTATGATCATGAAGTGAAGGACTGGGTCACAGTTTTCCATGGCAGTGCTTCATTGAGCACCACTACTGCTTACCTTTACCTCCCTGGTTAACCTTAAATCTTCCTACATGTCTAACACATGTTCCCAAACATGGTTCAGAAGCCACCATATTATGAAAACAAGTGACTGCCTGCTGTTTGAGCTTCGCTCTTGTTTCTCATGTTCCCACAAGCATCTGATCATGTAGATGACAGCACTGCACTGGGAGTCAGCATGCACTAGGGAAAATATTGTCATGCCATGTCATGGCAAATGAGTCCCAAGAGTAGTAACCATCTCATTCTTAAAACTTTTGAAATAAAGAAGAATCGTTTAAGAGACAACAAAGTTGTCAGAGTACTCCTGCATTTCTGGAAAACTTCCTCTCTTCCAAGAGGAAGATTGAAACTGTTTCAAGATCTTGGTTCAGCACTATGTCTTTTGACAGCAGTGTTGGCCTAAACATGCCCTGTCTTTCCCCATCCTCCATGGCTCCTTTTTGATTCCAACCTGCCTCCCTGGCTCTGCTAGTGCCACTCCCTGTGGAGCCTCATAGTGAGTAGTTCTGACGTGATTATCACTAAAACTAATGATTTTCCCACCCTAGCATTTTTTTTTTTTTTTCATCTGGCTTATCTTCTTTTACCAGAAACAATGGAACAGTGTGGGTTAGCAACAAAGATCCAGAGGAGAGCTGTCTAAACTATTTCTGTTGCTGCAAGAAATGTTGACCTCTGTCTAGTCACTAGAGGGATCTAAGCTTTCAGTATAGAGTTGCTTATATCCAATTTATGTGTAAATTTATAGATATGTATAACAAACCACTCAGTGATTATGGTACTGTTCTGAGGTGATGGAGAGATTTGCTCAGTTCTCTCTCTGCCTCAGATTCACTTTATGGCCCAGGGCCAATCAAGTCTGTGTACTTCACTTCCTCAATTACAAAAGAAATAGAGAAGTTTTCTTTCCCTCAAGAAATTGTGAGGTTAATGCAGCAGTCTGAACTATGGCCACAGGTGCTGTGCAAGGGTCTTAGAGGGATGGGTTTTGTGAAGTCTCTGACAATGCTGCAAATCAAAAATAAGGGTTATTCTGATTTCAAATCAGATCACAACCTGATTCATGTGTGGCCAAAGAAACAAGCAGTTGAGTTGGCAGGTGACACAGGAAATAGGGTGAAAGGAACTCCTAAAATGGCATTGTGGTCAAGGAAAAGGCAAATGAAACGACATCCTTGACCTCTTCAGTGGTGGCCTTACCTTTTTTATGTTTAAGATAATTAGCCTGAGTTCTACAGCCAGAACATTACTCTGTCTACAATCCAGCCATGATCAACTGCACAGTGTCACATTCATGCCAACAGCAAGCACATGGTGATCACTCAGATATGTATGAGTCAGTCTATTCCCTTTGCTGCCAATGCTTTTTTCCAGGTTTTGAGTGGATTTATCTTTAATTTTTTATTTATTCACCTTTCTATGGATATGCCAAAGAAAATTGAGAGGAGCAGCCAAGTATGATTATCCTTCCTTTAAGTTTTATTTTTGAGCCTACTGTATTCTTCCTTCTGAACTGCCTCCTACATTCACTGATAATTAAAACGAAATACATATGCAAGTATACTAATATCCTCACAAGCATCTTTTGTTTCATATATGAATAACCTATTTTCCCATATTTTAATATCTTTAGCTATATTTGAAACCTTTCTTGACATTCTTTATATCTTTTCCTAAGAGGTAAGGTACTTCATCAAAACAAATATGATGATTGTGATTGCACCCAACTGCATACACAACACTTTATTTATTTATTTATTTATTTATTTATTTATTTATTTACGTACTTACCTACTTACTTTTCTTGAGTCAGATTAGATTACCTCCATCTCTTGAGCAGATGTTAGAAACTGTGTAGGAGTTAAAAAACCAGAGTAGCTGTAGAAAAGTATCAGAGAAAAGAAAATCTGACTCTGCAACACTTTATGGTAATCAGGATTATTAACAAGGACAGGATCTCCCATCTGGGCTTTGAACTCAAGAGAATCTTTCAGTTTATTCAGTAGTTCCTGAATAGAAAATACATAAAATGCTTTTGATTCTTGAACACAATGAATCAGATAATTTGTAAAGAATTTTAAATAATGTACTTGCTATTGGAAATTAATAAAATGAAATTAATTTTTTTTTAAACTTTTAATCTAACTCAGAAGATGCTGTTAAACTCTGGAGTTTGTCTTACCTAAACTTACCCAAGTGCTGTACAGATATGCCCACAGGGGAACCAGTAATTCTATGTTGATTTAATAGTGTCTGGAAAGAAACAGCTTCTCAAGACACAGTTTATTCAACCTGTCTAGGACAAGATGAATGAAGGCTTCACTATGTTTATTTCCTGCCACTGAAACAATAGCCCAGGGTGACCAGCCCAGTGGGATCCCTCTAAGACTAAGATATCCACCTTGGTCAAGTGAATCCAGGAGGATTCATTTCTTTCACCTCTTTCACATCATCTGGAATTCATGTGTAAGTACTAAGCAGAAATGATACCACTATTCTTTTTTTTTTTTTTTTTTTTTTTTTTTTTCACTGAAAAATGCAAATTTACTTTTTAGAATTCCTTTTCTTCCTCTTTCTTATACCTGTGTTATTATCATGTGCTTCTCTTTAGAAAAATAGTTGCAGTAGAAGAATAGTACTGTTTTCCCCAGAGGCTGTCCAAACTGTCTTTCACATCTCAGATAATTCCTGTGCAGATTATTTATCAAAATCTTAAGGAAACATAAAGTATTTCTGTGTGAAGTTGTTTCCTTTCTGCACTGTAGTTGATAAACTTTCTCTGAAAATTAGCTACAGCTACACTCCATGCTACAGCAAAGCCACTCTCAGTTGCCTCTCACAGCATGCTGAATCCTGACACATGTCCACAGGAAATTGTTGTGTTAGGATTTAGAAATATCAGAGAGGCTGAAATCCTGCTGCAGTGGCTATTCTTATTCAGATTCATTAGAGAGTTGATTAGAGGAGAATAAAAGCTCCCCAATAAGCTGCTGATTATAAATAACATACAACC
This sequence comes from Athene cunicularia, assembly GCF_003259725.1. Classification (NCBI taxonomy): domain Eukaryota; kingdom Metazoa; phylum Chordata; class Aves; order Strigiformes; family Strigidae; genus Athene; species Athene cunicularia. Next base: position 72,711,890 of record NW_020799091.1, on the reverse strand, counting down.
ATGTAGCTTGTCTGGTCTCGATACTGCTGTCTTTTTATAACTTATGAAAAGGAAGGATTTTAATTAAAAAACAAAAACAAAAACCAACCAACAAAAAAACACAAACCCAAGGGGTTTTTTATATTGCTATTTTTTTTATTAAGGAAAATATCTTGTCTGTGCTGGGTATAGTAGTTAAGACAAGACCTCTGAGTTTTATTTCACAGCTTTTCCTCTGAAATACTTGTAAAGTTATTTTTGTCTGAGGGATTATATGAAATGGAATTACTGTTTATATGTTGTATGTGCTACGAGTATAAAATTATGCCTGCATTCCTGTGACATTTTTAGACAACTGTGTATGTGTGAAATCTTCTACTTCAGTATTAAAATTGTAATAAGAGAAAAGACACTGACATACTTCTATTGTACTGGTGCCTAAAAGTAGCAGTCCTCAAAGGGATTCACTCTGCATAGTGATTTTGCTCTAGGGATGTAAAGAGCTGGAATCTGAAGATTTTCAGTGCAAGTGTGTTTTCAAAGGTGACATAGGCATGCTTCAATGCTGTAATGCAGGTTTTAACTTAAGCAAAATACTGCTATGTGGATTAAACCAGTAATACTGGAAACTACTGATTTTTAAATATTTTTATATAATTATTTTCAGACTCTAATAAAAATACACCATCAAAATTTTGGTTAAGACATTCTTCAGAAAAAGTCATGCATTTGCAGGTAGTGTCTATCCACATCTCAACATTAGAACTAGCAAAAATAACAAAAGACAGTATTTCTTATCCTAGCTTCTTTGGAGAAAAAAAAAAAAAAAAAAAGAAAAACAGAAAAGAAAATAGAAAACAAAAACAGACAAAGACAAAAGTCAACCTACCTCTTTGTTGTTTCCCTGTGACTGTGGCAGTTACAATAATGGGGCATGAAAGACGGAAGATGTGAATTTGCCTTGGTGGCATATTTTCATGTGCTTTGACAATGTGACTTCATTATTAAGTTCTTCTGAACCGCTCATGTAACAGGCTGTAATAATCCCGCCTACGTCTTACTCACTTCCCTTACCCTGTACTTCTGTAATGTAACAGGGAAAAGCGTGGTTACACCCATTGTTTTTCTACAGGAAGACAAATAGGTCTCATAATAGAAGGACACCCTCTTTATCACTTCATTCACATAATTTTAACTCATTTCTGTCAATACATTTTTCATACAGGTGTTTGTACAGGGCACAACCTCAAAGGTAGGTGAATAGATGAGCCTACCTACTGGCTAGGTATAGGTCAGGTACCATCATTTCAAGCCATGCCACTGTTTTCTGCTTATTGCTTTATGTCACCACCCTGCACAGGAGAATAAGCCTAGTGGTCTGGACTTCGTAAAAGTCATTCCCAGCTTTGCACTAGATGGGCAACAAGTCAATGCCACCAGCCTCCACAACTTTTCCACTGTGACGTGGCATGCGGGCTGGGTGAATCCAATCCACAGACCAGGAAAAGCTCCTTCACTCATGCAAATACCCTGAGTGTACCAAATCAACACTATGTCAGTTGTCTGTGCTCACGGCCTGGTCTTGGGAAGGTGTGAAGTCCCCCTTTGCCCTCTGGCTGCAGAGTCTGCATCCTCTTTCCAGCTGCATTCAACATTGTGAGAACACACACAGTGTGGTGCTAACACAGTTGATTTTACACTGCCCAGGCATGGACTTTCACAATTGCCCTTGTTAGCAGGCTCCAAAATGAGTAAACCTAAGGCTTTTTTTGCCATCTTGACTGCTTTTGACTCTGAAGAGTGTGCATGGGTCCTGATAGATGTTTGTCCAGCAAAGCAACTCTCTGTGAACTGAGAAACATAGCACCTGCTTTTTCATGTACCCCATCGCACAGTCTGGTTACAAAGCCCTCTGCCTTTCTCACCTTTAAATAGTTTGAACAGGAAAATGAAGTTATTAAAGTAGACAACAGCATTTAAATCTAATTACTTATAATGTTTACTGAGTGTATTAGTCTTACTATACATATCTGTTATATCTCACTGGAGGAGTGGTAAATCATATCAAATTTGTCCTGCTTCTGTCTGTCTGTATCTTGTACAGATGCATTCCCATCAGCCTTTGTTCTTGTTGCTCTTCTGACAGAGGAGGTATCAGGGGGTTTCTTGAGATGTTTCTGCTTCTTCAGGTCTCAATTCCTCAATTTTATTCATAGAGTTGACAACAGGGCACTAGCATGTTCCCTTCTAAGACATTTCCTTTCAGGACCTGCAGAAGTAAGTCCTTTTGTTCTCTTTCTCACTTTCTGAGGTAGACACTTCTGTAAAATTGGAGTGAATTATGGGTTTGGAATAGATTTATATTTATACCTCTCTATGAGGTATATACTACCTGCCCAGCTAGATGACAATAATGCTGTGTAGGTTTGAAACTAAACAACTAATTATTGTATGCATCCAGAGGTTGCATGGAATGAAACGGGTCTTCCATGAAAAGAATATAAGTCTGTAATCACACAGAGGCCAAAACTTTTCAGTATGACAGGAAATACTAGTTGTTGTGTAGTGGACACAAACTGCAACCCTGTTACTATTATTTTCTGGTTTAATAAATTAGAATTTCTCAGAACACTTAACAGTGTTAGAGGGAAGAATTTTCCAGGAAAACAGCTGTAAATAGTCCAGTGTTTTCTTGGATTCTTTTTGGTTATGTTCTTTAGTCCATTAGCAGGATTTCTGCTTTCCAAAATGTTGGTTAATTCTACACTCAATTCTAATGAACTATTGACAAAGCACTTTGCCACCGTGTCCTTGAATCTGTGAAGGGCAGATTTCCTAGAGGAAAAAAAATAAGAATTTAGAAAAGTCAGGGCAGAAAACAGTCCAAATCCCACCAGTGGTACATACAAACTCCTAGACAATTGGACACTCGGTATATAGTCTCTATGTGCCAACCAGTGAGAAAAATATGGGACTTGATCCTGAAGCACAGGCATCACTAGGTTATCTATTACTGAACATGTGAGCCTTCAGGTGAAGCCATGAAAAAAGTAGAAAGGAATCATGCAGAATAAAACTAGGGATGTTTTATTTATCAGCAGTGACAGAGAATAACTTGTTCTTGCATTTGGTTCAGGCCTTAGTATTTCATTTAGCTCCAAGATGTGGTACATGGTGAACTTGCAAGTAAGTTGCACTCACTATGTCTTCCCTGAAATAATGTATGAATTGTCCGCAACAAAAACCCCAAAATCGTGACCTAACCTCAGGGAATAAGTGAAATAGCTGAAACAGAAACAAAATGGCTTTCATGATGAGAGTCTTACAGGTCGTCTTACAGAAAACAAGATTTTCAGCACTGTTTCTCTTTCACTGTTTATGCTGTACAGAAAGGTAACCATCAAGTTGCGAAGTGTGCTTTTATATTATTATGTGCAGGTAAAACAAAAGCTAATTGGTGATCTCGACAAATCTCATTACTTATGACATCTTGCAATGACTAGAGAAAATTCGATCAAACCAACTCTGCCTCTTTAGCACTTGTGACAAGATAGCAAGTTGACACCAGATGGGCTGTTACACTTTGTAACACAAATATTCTCATGACAATCCATCATGCAAGTTACTCGTGCTCTGTTTATTGACGAGATAATGAAAAATACCCAAGCATCAAGTGGTAGTCTACTGTTGCGAGACAAAGCACCAATTTTATTACTTTTTTCTTTTGTATCAGCATTTCTGCATCCTGAGCATGTGTGTGGGAAGGCTATGCTTCGGCAAGTAAGTACCTGGAATGACTTCCCTCAAAACCTCTGCAAGGCTCCACAGAACAACACTCTTTCTTGATGGATGCAGCTACTACAAGTATGTGTCATGTTACTAGTGTTTCTCCCACAAGCTGAGGAAAGGCTTAGGATACACCCACTCATGATTTCCACCTTGAGCCCAACACACAGGTTTGGTTGTGCCTGTCTGGGCTATTTGCTTAGTTCAGGGAACAACTAGTTTGCAAGCTCTATTTAGGCTTGCAATTAATTTCCAAATGAAATGGAAATCTCTCCTTGGCAAGCTCTCAAGGAGAAAAAAAGTTTTAAAATGTGCCCACTGATTGTAAAGTTGCCCTGGCTAGGATACTTGGCCTACAATAATGAATGGCAAAAAGGTGGAAATTCACTATAAAGTTGCACTTTATAGGAGCGGTTTGATTGACAAAACATATCTAAAGGTTTAGGATAGAAACTGAGGTAAATAAAAGAAACAGAGCAAATTGTATAATCAGTAGCTACTCTAACGCAGTCACAGATGAATGAAATGACTTAAGTTGTAATTATTTTCCCTGTTTTTTCTGTTTATATTCCTGTACAACAAACAGAAAATGCAGATAGATGGATGACGTTCATACATGTATTGTGGTTAACAGCAGATGAACTAATACACTATGAGTGAAGGCAGACATCAGTTTCTTCTTAGCTAGGAGAAAGCACTGAACCTTGTTCATTACCTTCCTTCTAAAGCAAACTAGTTTGCATAAGACTCTGCAGGGGACTTTTCATTGAAGTCTTGTGAGAACAGATGCAGAAATATATGAAGAATTACTGTGGAAAATATAACAATGGAAAGAATCCAAAGACAAAGGAAAACAAATGTTCCACTTCACTTTCAGAGGTGTGAAGAATCATTCAGAAAAAACATTTCTGTGAAACTTCACGTGAACCCCCAAAGAAAACTGGCTTTTCAAATTTGTGTTTGTCTTCTGGTTAAAGGCTTCCCCTGAAAAACAAGCTTTTTATTGCCAGTGGTGAGTTGGATATCACAAGAGTTTTATGGTTTAGGTTTTATTTCTCCTTCAGTGATGGCTTCAGGTTAGAATTGAAGGTGATTGCATAAACCATTTCACAGGATAAGCATGCCAGTAAAAGTTAATGTTGTGATTTCAAATTGAAACCAAGAGAGCGTCTCTGAGTCTGGTAGAGCAAACTGCTGCAAAAGCCAAGAGGTGTCAGTAAGAAGCCACAGAATTTTCTTAGTCTTTCAAAGCTGATGCTGCTTCTTGCCAAAGTACCTTCAGCAAGAGAAACACCTTCCAGAAGCAAGTGAGGTGCTGAAGCACACACATACCAGAGTATGTTGAACAATAGTGGCACTGATCTGAGGACAGCTATTGTGGCTATTTATATTCTTAAAATAGTACTCGCATCAAGCATGCCCATAAACAGTGGGTAAATAGAAGTCCACTATTACATGAAAAGTTTACTTTGACAAATTGCATTATGGGCAGTGTCTGGGAGGTTGAGAGACCTTGTGCGTTAGAAAAACAAATAACTTTGTATGCCACAAATAAAGGGAAAAAAAGGTTGGAAAAAAAGGCTGAAAAGGGCTGAAAAAATAAAGGCCAATGCGTTTATCTGGTACAATTATTGTCTTCATGAAACAGGAAATGGGAGAGAAGAAAATATGAGTTGTTCTGATTGCTGCTCTGTAGAGGAATTGAAAGAGTCCTGCTAAAGGATAAAGATAGTGTCTAGACTTTTGTATTTAATCAGCTTCTGTAATTCTTGGAACTGGAGCCCGCAGATTCTTAGAACGGAATTATTCTTGCAACCCTAAGTCCCAGCACAGGAGAAGATGGGTCATGATGTAACTTACAGTGAATTAGGATACAGAAAAGTGGGCTGGTATAAATACCTTAATTTATTGTCAGGTGAATTTCCTTAATTATGAAATTTTTCATACAGATTGGAAAAGCTAAAACTTCAATATTTATATAGAGTAAACAATATATTATCAATTTCAGTATAGGCAGTTTAACTGTATGGAATGTATCACTTCATGAAAATTCACAAAATTACCAAGATGACCTCTGAAGAAGATTTGGGGTACTACGTATGCATCCCAGACTTGTCAATCAGAGTCTCATAATCAGTGTTTGACCTAAACATGGATGTTTTCACTAAACCAGCCAACTTGAAGATAAAGATCCCCTTAGATGCTGTGCAGTCTGAAAGATGATTTGGTTTGATTAATAAAAGGGAAGAGAATTACATGCTAGAGTAGTCTAAAACCAACATTTATTAGACCAGCACATTTTACCACAGACTTTTTGGGTCAATCTAAATTCTTCTTAAAACCAGACTAGTTGTACAAGCTTTATATGACTAGCTTTGTAACCTTTAATTCAAAACATATAAATTCAAGCATTTGCATTTAGTCTGCTTCATATCTACTGCTAAGAAAGAACATTGCTGTTATAGTCAAGAAGTTGTTAATCAAAAGATAATATTTCACTTTTTTGTTTGTTTGTTTGTTTATGTGGCTTAATCTATTTTAAATTTATCACCTTTTATGTGAGGTATCAGAAGCAGAAAGCAATTTATTTTAGCAACTTTGATATGGCTTAGAACTTGGTTTTGCCTTTTGACTTTTTAATAATTATTTTATTTGCATCAACAAATATACACATCTGTATAGTAGAATTGCTAGAGCCCCAAGAAGATTTCAGGGCCAGTGACATTTTCTCTAGAACACAAACTCTGTCTTCACCGTTCTGCATGACCAAACTATGCTTCAAATTTCACAAGCAGAGTTTATACCCTCCCAAGAAACAGGACTAAGCATCTATTGGCCGAATTTTGTTGAAATCTGCAAATTCCACCAGGTCTCCTCAAACTACAGAATCGGCTGGTTTTGTCCAAAATCTTTTTTTTTATTTTTTTTTTTTTTATTTGTGACATACAGTCAAAGCTATTTGTTTTTCTAATGAATAAGACACTCTGAGACTGTAGCAAGTATCAGGAATTGCTGAGCTGAGAGCAAGGGGAATTGTTTAGACCTTTTACTCTTTCTGTTTTGCATTTTAAAAGAAGAGGGAAAATTGCAGGCAACAACAGATAATGATATGCTGACCTTACATGGTAAGAGAAGTGTAAGCAGAAGTTTGCTAAGCATAAATTTGTCCATAACAGTAGAAAGCTCCAGACACCTGGTGTATCTTGGTGTGGTACTATCCAGTAGTGACACGAGATAGCCCTAGCGTGGATATTACACTACTTGGAAGCTGAAATATAGCTCAGCTCCTCACTGTGTGTCAGTGACTGGTCCCAACGTTTGTTCTGATTTCAGTTTAGAAGTTGTAATTTTTCACCGTATTTCCTTTACTTTCGTGATTTGGCTTGCTTGTCTCTGATACTAGGCTACCATCATGTGGCCATTTCGAGAATCTTCCCAAGTAACAGAAAAACTGGTTACTCAGCCTGGAAAGCAGCAAGGTACAGCCTGCAAACAAGATGAAAGGCACGTTTAATTTTCAGAGGGCTAAATTTTGCTTCTTGACAGAACTTAGTCATCCCTTACTTAGCCACTTTGTCCTTTAGTTTGTGTCTGTTATCTTCTAATTCTTCTCTTCCCCCAAATACTGACAATACCCAAATTTCAGAAGGAAAAGGTGCACATTTTTCTGTAAAAGTAACTTCATTGGGCTACTGCATGCATTAAGCTCTAAGATACAGGTTTATCTCTGCTGGGTATTTCTGCCCGTGCATTCCAAACTCAGCCCTATGTAAAACCCTTCTGTAAGGCCTCTGATATGGTCTCCCACAACATTCTTACCCCTAGACTGGAGAGATATCAGTTTGACAGATGGACTGTTACATGGCTATGGAACTGTCTGGATGGGCACATCCAAAGAATTACAGTCAATTGCTCAATGTCCAAGTGGAAATCAGTAATGGGTGGTGGCCCTTAAGTGTCTGTACTGGGACCAGTACTATTTAATATCTTCATCAATGGCATAGATAGTGGGACTGAGAGCACCCTCAGCAAGTTTGCAGATAACAGCAAGCTGTGTGGTGCAGCTGATTCACTAGAGGGAGGGGATGCCATCCAGAAGGACCTTGACGGGCTTGAGGAGTGGGCCTATGTAAACCTCATGAAGTTCATCAAGACCAAGTTTAAGGTCTTGCACCTGGGTTGGGGCAATCCCCAGTATCAATACAGACTTGAGGATGAATGGACAGAGAGTAGTCCTGTGGAGAAGGACTTAAGGATATTGGTGGATGAAAAATTGGGCATGATCCAGCAATGTGCACTTGTAGCCCAGAAAGCCAGCTGTATCCTGGTCTGCATGAAAAGAAGTGTGGCCAGCAGGTTGGGGTACGTGATTCTGCTCCTCTACTCTGCTCTGATAAGACCCCACCTGGAGTTCTGTGTTCAACTCTGAGGCTCCTGATACAAGACATAGACTTGTTGGAGCAGGTCCAGAGGAGTGCCACAAAAATTATCAGAGGCCTGGAACACCCCTCCTCTGAAGAAAGGCTGAGAGAGTTGGGGTTGTTCAGCCTGGAGAAGAGGAGACTCTGAGAGAGTCAGACTCTGAGGAGATCTTGTGACCTTTCAATACATAAAGAGGGCTTATAAGAAAGGTGGGGAGAGACTTCTTACCAGGGCTTGTAATGACAGGACAAGGGGCAATGGTTTTAAACTGAAAGAAGGCAGATTTATATTGAATTTAAGGAAGAAATTTTTATTATGATGGTGGTGGGACACTGGAGCAGGTTGCTCAGTTCCTTCCAGCAGAATTTGTGGATGCCCCTTCACTGGAAATGTTCAAGACCAGGCTGGATGGGGCTTTAAGCAACATGATCTAGTGGAAGTTGTTCCTGCCCATGGCAGGGGGTTGGTCTAGATGCTCTTTAAAGGTCCCTTACAACCCAAACCATTTTGTGATTCTGTGACACTATAAAATATGATTGCAGAAAATGCTCTCCAAAGCTTATGATTCTGAGCTATTATTTCAGACTGTGAACCAAAATAGACAAATATGGAGACATCTGATGCTATAGATCTGCAGTTGTCAGGGTAGGAACAGATTATCTCCAGGTCAAACACAAATTTATACTGTGGAGTGAAACTTTGTACCAAATACAGGCTCTTTGTCACAGTTTAACCCAGCAGGCAGCTAAACACCACACAGACCCTCACTCATTCCCCCTGCCCCAGTGGAATGGAGGAAAGAATTGGGACTTAAAAGTAAAATCTGTGGGTTGAGATAGTTTAATAGGACAGAAAAGGGAGGGGGATAATACTAATAAATAATAACAACATCAACAAAATCAGAATATAGAAACCAAGAGATGTACAATGCAATTGCTCACCACCTGCCAACTGATGTCCAGCCCCCAAACAGCAACCCCTGGCCAGCTTTCCCCCTAGTTTATATACTGAGAATAATGTCATATAGTATGGAATATCCTTTTGGCAGTTTGGGTCAGCTGTCCCAACTGTATCCCTCCCAGATTCTTGTGACACCCAGTCTACTTGCTCGGGGGGTGATGTGAAAAGCTGAAACATCCTTGACTTAGTGTAAACACTGTTTAGCAATAATTAAAATATTAGTGTGCTATCAACATTATCTCATCCTAAATCCAAAACACAGCACTATATCAGCTACTATGGAGAAAATTAACTACCTAATCTACTATGAAGACAATTTGAAATCTAAATCTAGTCTCCAACCAACCAGAGTGTTTATTGTGGTGTTAACATTTCACCTTACCTTTTTTTCTCCATGTACAGCATTTTTTTTTAAAGTAGAAAAATTGAGATAGTTTAGATTTAGCTTTTAGCTACAGACATTTTTAAATCCTGGTCATAGCTTTATTTTATTTTATTTTATTTTATTTTATTTTATTTTATTTTATTTTATTTTATTTTATTTTATTTTATTTTATTTTATTTTATTTTATTTTATTTTATTTTATTTTATTTTATTTTATTTTATTTAGTTTTTGCCAGAATTAAAGCTCTTAAACCTTTTTGTCAAAACATAAGTTCTGTTGACAGAGCTTATGTACTGATAAGTAGCAGGTCAATGCTGAATTTGCAGGGAGGTTAATTGACCAGACTAAATTATGCTTTTGTTTACATTCACTTTATACATTATAGCTCTGCACACTGAATGTTAAACAAGACTTCAAGGATGGGATTAATTTTGGAAGTATAGATTAAAACTGTGTATTGTAGTCATCTATAGTTACATGGCTCTGTGGTCACTTCAGACTCTGTGAAGACAAATGGATACTTTCTGGGTAAAATGAATAGGGTAATGTTGTTTTGTCAGAGTGTATTTCCTTTCATTGACAGTAACGGTAGCTGAGCCTGATTTGTGCAGATATAAATATCTCCACTGAAAATATATTTCTTTATTTCAGAAATCCTTTGTTTTTTAAGTTGCAATGATAATCATCTGATCATTCCCAGAAAGGTGATACGGGTCAGTCTGAAATTGTGACTATACAGCAGTAGCATAAGTACTTTAATTTCTTTACCATGCATTCACTATTGTTTTCTGACTCACAGAGAATTGTGGTCAGGTTCTTCAGTCATTTCCAGTCTAGATTACGCTGAGTATTGTGTGAGAATATATTAAGGAAGTAAATCAATGGTGTTCTTCCTCTGCCTTTCTTTATTTCTTAGTAAACATGGGCTTGTCATGTTCTAATCATTACTTCCTAGTAAGGTTTTGCTTCAGAGCAATTTTATTCTAAGAAGTACCTCATTCATTGATCCATTGTTCAAGTTTGTAAGATACTATCCAAGATAGTTCTACTTTTCTTTTTTTCTTTCAACTGTTTTTACAGAATCACAGAATCAACTAGGTTGGAAAGGACCTTGAAGATCATCCAGTCCAACCATTAACCTCACACTGACAGTTCCCAACTACACCATATCCCTCAGCGCTATGTCAACACGACTCTTAAACACCTCCAGGGATGGGGACTCCACCACCTCCCTGGGCAGCCCATTCCAACTCCTAACAACCCGTTCTGTAAAGAAATGCTTCCTAATATCCAGTCTAAACCTTCCCTGGTGCAACTTGAGGCCATTACCTCTTGTCATATCACTTATTCCTTGGTTAAAGAGACTCATCCCCAGCTCTCTGCAACCTCCTTTCAGGGAGCTGTAGAGGGCGATGAGGTCTCCCCTCAGCCTCCTCTTCTCCAGACTGAACACCCCCAGTTCCCTCAGCCGCTCCCCGTACAACCTGTGCTCCAGACCCTGCACCAGCTTCGTTGCCCTTCTCTGGACACGCTCGAGTCATTCAATGTCCTGTTTGGAGTGAGGGGCCCAAAACTGAACCCAGAAATGGAGGTGCGGCCTCACCAGTGCCGAGTACAGGGGTCAGATCCCTTCCCTGTCCCTGCTGGCCACGCTATTGCTGACACAAGCCAGGATGCCATTGGCCTTCTTGGCCCCCTGGGCACACTGCTGACTCCTCTTCAGCCGGCTGTCAATCAGCACCCCCAGGTCCCTCTCTGACTGGCAGTTTTTAAGAATTATTTACCCTCTATTTTTCAATTGGAGATTTTGAGATTTTTAAAAAAGTTACAGTACATATTAATTCCATAGTACATATATAGTACATACATAGTACATATTAATTATTGAATAGTTATTAGCACCCTTTCCACCCATATGGGGTAGTCTCTGTTACAGCAACTCTGTTTTCAGCTGTAAAGCATCACACACTGAACTGTTGACCCCGTGAGATTGCCTCAGTCTCTCCAATATGCACTTTGCAGTGTCAGCAATGGGATACTATTTCAACAGGACACAAACGGGTGCAGTGCAGGTAGTAAGTTCTTGAAGGAGACCTTGTTTGTTTCTATGGCACCTCAGTTTGGGGAGCTACTGGAACATCTTCTAGTAACCTAGTGTATGAGCATCTCTAATATAACACCTGGTGATGGTGCATCTCCAGCTCCTCCTCCTCTTCCAAACCTGGTGTTTCCTCTGCTTTTTCTCATTCTTTTTTCTCCCTCCTCCTCTTTTTACCCAGCATTTTTCCCATTTCTTAAATATGTTTTCTCAGACATAGCACCACCTTGGTTGTTGGTCTCAGTTGTTTTCTCCTGTGGGTCTGTTGGAGCTGGCTGGAATAGGATACAGGACACCCCTTGTATCTTCTCACAGGGCCTACCCCTGCAGTCCTGGCCACACCTATTACCACATCTGGCCACCTACACCCAATGCACATTTAAATAAGTTTTTAGTGCTTTGCTTTTTCTTTCTAAAATAAACAGATACCTAAGTAATGACAGATGAATCTTATCTTTCTGATGTGGAGATAGATCTTTGCACAGTGCCAAAAATGGTTCCTCTGCTGATATCAGTACTGGTAGTTTCAGTGTACTGTACCCAGTACTTACTACAAATTAGTAGCTCTATCATGTTTGTAGTGTTTACTCTATCTTCCCCTTAGTTTTTTTCCAGCTGTTGGAACACTTACAGTGATTCTTCAGAATTAAACCTTTGTTAAAATAAGGAACAACTGCCTAAAAGGAAGAAAAACATTTAATCACATACATTTGTCAGATAAAATGAAATGGAAGTGGCTAAAGTAATGTGACCCAACCTAAAGCAGGGAGCAGTTTAACAGAGTGATGACAACCGTGACTCAGCCAGGCAAACTTGGAGTCCTCTTGTGTCAAGAGAGCTGGTACTGCTTGCATGATCACAAACGCTAGTACAGGTTGGAAAAGGAAGTCGTGCCTGGGTCTGAACAGGGATGTGGCTGACTTATTAGCTAGTTGATCTGGTTGCAGACAGGGAGGTGAGTAAGATGATCTGTGGGAGAAGGGCAAGAAACATTGGACCGAGTGCAGAGAGGATTTGGAAATGTTAGGCCAGCTTGATCCATAGTGCAAGCTACAACTTTGAGAAAACACCTCAGAATGAGAAGCATGTCTCTTTGGGACTCTCCAGCATGCTAAATGGGGGATTACCTAAACTTCACAGTTGGAAATAATATCTAGAGGGCTGTATCCTCTCATCTTCTCCATCAGAAAAGTGTGTGTCCTTGTGTGAATGAAGGAGTAAATCATGGATGGACTGCAACAGCTGTGGATCTCTGCCAAGGGTAGGTCTTAACAGCATCCTTTTTTTAAACTTCAGGCAAGGTTCATCCCCTTCTCTCAAATTCTTCCCAGAGGCAGAAGCACTCACC